>NC_047040.1:101865732-102178324 GCF_011762595.2 Tursiops truncatus | reverse complement strand
CCTTCAGGGACAGAGCCTGAGTGAAGGCAGGGACGGGGAAAATGAAGCCATTTCATGCTTTACTCAGTGCAGTTTAGTCTGTTTAAGAAACTAGTTCCTGGACAGCCCTCAGAGACAACTCCCTGAGCCCATGAGGTAGTAAGTGCTGCCCCAGAGCCGACTCCAGCGACCCTCGGCCCGGCATTCACCCGCGTGATGTCTCTTCACACAGACCAGAAGTGGCCTGCGGGCCAACAGAACGTGGCAAAAGGGACGGTGTGTGACTTCCCAGAATGGGTCAGGAAAGGCCTTGTTGGCTCTGCCTTGGCCCTTTTCATCCTTCGCTCTAGAGGAAGCCACCACCAGGCCCTGAGGTCTCTCAAAGAGCCCGTGGTGAGGAAACGAGACCCCGAGGGGACCAGCTTGCCAGCCGTGAGTGCGAGGGAGGCACGGGGGAGGCAGAGACCCCACCCCTGGCCCAGCTGATACCTGACCGCACCTCACAGCAGACCCTGAGTCAGAAATGCCTGGCTCAGCCACTCCCGAATCCCTGACCCACAGAAACTGGGAGATAATCCAGGATTATGGTCCTTCTAAGACACTTAGTTTTGGGATAATGGGTTACACAGCACTGGAAAACTAATACAGTGGTGGAGCTGGGATTTGAACCCAGCTAATCCAATTCTAGAGTCTGAGCTCTTAGTTACTTCACTAGTGGGGCGCACGATCAGGGGCGTGTGTGTAACATCTCCTTGGGGCATACGAAGATAACATTAGACCTTTTATTTCTATGTATTAAAAAAAACTGAACTAAAAATAGTTTCTTGAGTATTTCCTGTACAGATTGACCAGGCATCCCTGGCCAGGGTGCTGGGTGTCATGTGGCACGCACAGCTCTCCTTGCCAGGTGTCCTCGGGAAAGGGGGCTCCCCAGGCTGGGGGCAGAGTGGAGCGCTCACCGGGACTCACGCTGTTTACACACGCACGTGCTCAGCTAGGCAAGTTCACCCAACAAACCTCCCAAAGAGGACACAAGCTTTGAAGGGTGCCGGTCAAGTCACCAAGGGCGGCCAGGGCACTGATGAGGACAGCACGGGGGAACAAAGAGAAAGAGGCAGAGGTGATGCCCAACTCCTACGAGGAGCTCTACCTCAGACACAGGAGGGGAAAAGAAGTGACGCCCTAATCAGACCCTACCTGTTCAATGACCTTGCTGTCACTAACAGTACTGTTGTTATTAATGTCATTTAGTGAGAACATGGGAAAGGCTTTTACTGGGTACCATTCATGAGTCAAATGAAAACATTGCCTTAAACTATTGATTTATCATTGTATCTTCCTCCTTAATATATAATTTTTGCAGGTGCTTTATAATGTCTAAAATTTATTAATCCTTTAGTCCATATATAGAAAAGTAAGTGGTGTGCTGCCAAGTACGCCTGAGTATGAAAGGCTAGGACTCAAGACCTCGTTCTGGCTCTGCCTCCTGCAGGAAGGCGCGGGGTCCCACCGCCCTCCGGGAGAGAAGCACTTTTGCGGGGAGATGCCGCTGAATATCTGGGACGGGGCAGAGTAGAGCTTCCTGCCTGAGCCCCAGGGGTGCTGGGAGGCTCTGGCAGATGAGATGTTCGTTCCCGCTGACCTTGCAGGAGGAGCAGGTCACCTCCAGGTGAGAACAGCTCGTCCTCTGATCCCGATGCGCCCTGAGATGTGAAGGGTGGGGCACTGTCCAGAGACTTGAGGGTCTGGATGTGTGCAGGGGTTTGGTTTACCTGCAAGTCCTGGGACCTTGGTAGGAGCCATTTCCGTGATATCAAGGGCGGGAGTCACATAGTGGGCTGAGGTGAGGACACCGTCCACAGCACTGGGTGAGTTGGAGCCTTCACCATTCTGGAGGGGGGCGGCAGATATGGGCTGAGCCGGGGATGGCAGAGGGCAGCCCAACAGAAGCCTCCCAAAGGGTCCTTGGCCCGAATCGAAAGTGAGCAGATGTCAGAGAATTCGGGCAAGTTTTGGAAATTACATCAGAGGAAGCGGAGATAACCAGGGGGTTAGATCACGAAGCTAAGAAGCCTCAAGTGGGCTCGCAGAAGGCTCGATGGGGAGTGAGCGGTCGGTGGTTTCTGGCGGTGCTGGGAGAGCGCAGGGCTATTCCACGTGGAGGCTGGCGATAGCTGAGGCGTCACGCCTTGTACCGAGCCTGGTGTGTTCCTCCTTCATCAGCGTCCAAGAGGAACGTTGATGGCCCATTAGACCTGGACTGGCAACCACGAATCCCCCATTTCCTCTCTACGTCTCACCTTTTCTTCCTTTCTCTGTATACAAAGAGTTCTGGGTTCAGGAATGGAGAGGAACTTTTCTTATTTTGACTTCTTGCAGAGAAGATCCAGTATGTCTACCATTTTGAGCCATGAGCTTTCTTGCACCTTTACTGACTCTTTAGAAGAAGGTGTTCTGTTACAGGTGTGGAAACTGAGGCTGGAGAAGTCAACCTCTGCTCCTTGCTGGTGAACCCCAGTCTGCTGAATTCCAAAGCCCCTCCCTGTGCTTCCTAGTTAACGACCATTCCCAAAGGATGGTGCCCAAGCCACTGGTGGTAAGTGAGAAGATTACGGGAGAACGTTTTTTTCTTTTAATAGTTATGCCTTAGTTTCCCATTTATGATAGGTACTTTTGAAAAAGTGAAAGTATTTAATTAAAAGTAAGTTGATATAAACATTAAGTGAACACTAGTACAAGTGCTCTGAGGACATGGCAAAAACTGGGATACTTCTAGAAGAACCCTGCACTGCTCTCCTGTCACCTTTCCTTTCCAGGACATCTGGCCTGGTGTTAGCCCGCCCCCATCATTTCAGGATCTACCCTTCAGTCACTGGATTTCGTTGCTCCTCTCACAGTGAAGGGAGCCCCCATCACCTGGGAGTTGGGAGGGAGGTGGTCCATTCTTGGAGGACCTAGCTACCCAGATCTGTCCTCTGACAGCCCAGATAGGTTAGATGTCCCCCTTCCCAGATGACAAAGGCGACCTCAGAGACAGGAAGGTTTTTCTCGGCTTCTCATCCTAATCCTTGGCCTGGGCTCTGAAAACACAACAGAGAGATGCACCTAGGCCGGGGGAGGTGGAGGGCATGTCAAGATGCCTTATCACAGCAGAAAAGGAAACTCTGGTGGAGCAAAGACCATACCCATCTAAGATCATCACTCTAAAACAACTGCTTTCGTTTCCCACAACTTTCCTGCTCTTGTTCACATGCATGTCTTTAAAGATTTTTAACTCAGTTATATACCATTTTGTATTCTGCTTGTTCCCCCGACCTCCACAGACCACACCGTAGCCCTTTTCCCTGCTGCTTTGTCATTTTCGTGATGACCACTGGGTTCCTGTACAGGGCTCCCTCCAGTGGGTCTTCAGTCATGGACTAAATCTCCCTTGGATGACTAGATGCTTAGATGGATACAATTTTTCATAACTACATACAAGGTTGCAAGGAGCTGCTTTAACAAATGTTGCATTTAAGAATTTTTGAAACTGTTTTTACCGTAACTATTTGCTGCCCCTCTTACTGCCTCATCCTCAGCCCCTCTGATTTTCTTTGCCTCTTTTCTGGAACCTTCCTCCCCTTCTCCCCTCTCCGACAGCCCTCTCTCTTCTCTCCGCCTGTCCTGTCTCCTGCGCCACCATCCACACGGCTTGATGAAAAAAGCACTGGATGTGGAGTCAGAAGAGATGAATTCAAGGTAGGATTTGCCACTTTCTAGGTGTGTAATCCCCAGGCAAATCACTTGATCTTCCTAGCTCTTGTTTTATTTCTATCTCTAAAAATAAGAAAAACATAGGCAGAGCACAGAGAATTTTTAGGGCAGTGAAAATACTCTCTGCTACTCTAATGGTGGGTAACAGTCATTATCCATTTGTCCAAACTCATAAAATATACAACACCAAGAGTGGACCTTCATGTAAACTGTGGACGCTGGATGATAATGACGTGTCAGTGTAGGCTCGTCAGTTTTAAGAAGCACATAACTCTGGTGGAGAATGTTAACAATGTGGGAGGCTGTGCACACGTGGGGCAGGGGCACGTGAGAAATCTCTGCACCTTCCTCTCAATTTTACTGGGAACCTAAAACTGCTCTAAAAATAAAGTCTTTAAACAATATGTAAGAAAAATAATGTCAGCCCGAAATATCTCCACAGCATTATTTATAAAAGTAAGCTTAGAAATAAATCAAAAATCCATCAATAGAAGACTACATGAATTAAGTGGTAAATTTAACTAAAACATATACAAATGGTTTCATACGCGGGATGCTGTGCAGTCACTAAAACGAGTAAGACGGAGCTGTGTGCACACGATATGGTACAGGTAACTGTGAATTAGCACGTAAGTTTGCAAACCGCGTGCATAGCTCAAACTCCCTCTTTAGTAATTATTTCTCCAAATATTCATGTACTGAGGAAGGATACACAATAAAAGGATAAAATCCCTGGGGATTGAGAGTAAGGGGGAGAAATATTGGGGGGTTCTTTTTACTCTTATTGAAATGTTTTTTAAACAAACACATATGATTTTGTAATATAAATAATGTGTGGAAGAAACAAACCCATTTGCCCTTTTCCCGGAGTGCTGACTATGCAGTGACACACATAGGAGAAAGCCCGCCGTATCACACGACACACGTGTGGTTATCGACTGTACTCCTCCTGTCAGGACTCCTTTCTCCTCTCCAGTTCCTGTTTCCCTTTCCAGCCTTTCTCTTCTTGTAGATGGCATGTGACAGAAGTGACAGGGTGGAGGAGGCAGATGAGTCTTAGACCCAGTCCAGTTCTCTGTTCCCCTCGTCCCTGCTGCACATTCTGCCCAGATAAGGACACAGCTGGACGATGCATAGACAAGTTCCCTGGGGCTGCCCTCTCCACCCCTCGCCGTCTCCCGGGACCATACCTGCAGGTCCCTGGATGCTCTCTGGTTGTCCTGGCTCCAAGTCACAGCCCTTCACTCACTGGGATGCCGTGTCCGGAGCCCCTAACTCCCTACAGGTACCACAAAGACCCCACTTCCTCAGAGCAGGGCAGGAACAGCGCTGGACCAAAGCCCTCAGGATCTGCTACGTGGTGTTACCTCAGAGCTGACAGATTGAGTCATATGGGCAAACTAATTATATTTTTCATTTTTTCCCTGAGTATTTGTGAGTCTGCGGGACTTTAATTTATGTATTAATTACACCTCAGAGCCAAATGCGGGGGCTGGAGTGCCTCAGACAGCCTTTGCATTTTATTAGGAAACATTGCATACATTCGGCTCCATAGGGAAACAGACACTAAAGCTTCCTTCCGGGGAGTGTGGAGGTTTGGGGGAGCAGAACCCTCTGGGCAATGCAGGTGGAGGCTCAGGGGAGCATTTTTTTTTTTTTTTTTTGCGGTACGCGGGCCTCTCACTGTTGCGGCCTCTCCCGCTGCAGAGCACAGGCTCCGGAGGCGCAGGCTCAGCGGCCATGGCTCACGGGCCCAGCTGCTCCGCGGCATGTGGGATCCTCCCGGACCGGGGCACGAACCCGTGTCCCCTGCATCGGCAGGTGGACTCTCAACCACTGCGCCACCAGGGAAGCCCTCAGTGGAGCAGTTTGTGCCAGCCTTCCGTTTGGCCTGCAGCTGACTTTGAACCATGTGATCAACCCGCCCACCTTCTCCGCTGCAAGGAAACAGCCCCTCATTGCACCCCGCAGCCCCAGTGGCTGCTGCGTGGGTCCCTCCTCATCAGGTGTGGGGTCCTTGTACTGCACTGAGCTGCTGTCTCCTTGCTGTGGTCCAGCAGGGAGGCCATCAGCCTGTTGCTAGAGGCTGGGGCTTCTGGAGGAAAGTTACCCCTGCAGAGTCCTCACCAGTGAGCCATATACGTGAGGCTGGGTTTGCGTAGGTAGAAGGTGAGAGTGGCTGGCTTTCTCACCTTGAATCTGGACTTGGTGTGTGTGGGGGTCTGGTAGTCTTGGTGTGGGAGCTCTGCCAGTGCCCTTGCAATGGCCAAGAAGTTGGCAGGAAAGATTCGGAAGCCAACCTAAGTGTCCATCAATAGATGAATGCATAAAGAAGACGTGGTACATATATACAATGGAATACTACTCACCCACAAGAAAGAATGAAGTAATGCCATTTGCAGCAACATGGATGGACTTGGAGGGCATTATGCTAAGAAAATAAGTCAGACAGAGAAAGACAAATACTGTATGACATCGCTTTTATGTGGAATCTAAAAAATACAACAAACTAGTGAATATAACACAAAAGAAGCAGACTCACAGATACAGAGAACAAATTAGTGGTTACCAGTGGGTGGGGAGGTGGCAGTATAGGGGTAGGGGATTAAGAGGTACAAACTATTGGTGTAAGATAGGCTACAAGGATGCATTGTACAACACTGGGGATATAGCCAATATTTTGTAGTAACTGTTAAAAAAAAAAGAAGCTGGCAGGAAGAAAGCCATGTTTTTGTAGCAAGACCATCAGGGCTCCCAGCTCCTTAATCCCCTTTTCTTGTCTTCGGGTTTTTTCCCAGGTCTTGACAGAAGTTCCTAGTGTTGCTCTCCTGTGTTATGGGGGTGGGAGTTTGGGGAGAAGGTCCTGAACGTACCCTTTGGCCAGTTTTCATGGGGGAAGCAGCACTAAGGCCTCATGGTGGGGGGATTGTTTATATCAAAGTGATCACCAAGGGAAAGAATAGAAGTAAAGCCTTTCTTACCTCAAAGCCGCTGGCAGGGTCAACCTTGGAGGTTCTACAGATGAGGAAAGCACTTCTTAAAAGAGCTAAAGGAAGGCCCCAAGGCTCTCTAGGGACTAAGGGCTGACAGGCAGGTGCGGGCCCTGAACACTGAGTTAAGTGACCCAACTGTTGTGTCCTGACGCTAACCTGGTGGTAGGCCTGCCATCTGCACCCATCTCGCACCCCCTTCTGTTGCTCTGGCTCCTTTATGAGTCATCAGAGGGCAGACCTACTTCATGCAGGATGTGGAGGCTTATGGTCAGACTGAGAGGTGACCCTCAGTGGTAAGTTTGGAGGAGTTTTGGTATTTGTGAGTACCTTATGAAGAGGAAGGAGCAGTTTGGGGCACTCACACCCACTCTGATGTAAGCTCTCTGAGGGCAGGAGTTGTTGTACGCTTTGTTCACTATATTCCAAGAGCCTAGAAAAATACCAGGCACAGAGCAGTGGTCATTAAAAAACACCTAGGAGGTGGTGTTAGGAAGGCTGGCTACAGCTGCTCCCAAATCATCTTTTGGTCAAAGGAGATGAACAGAGGCAGATGAATCTCAGAGAAGCTCTGGCACCTGTCCAAAGTCACACAGCTAATTAGAGGCCAGGCCAGGCCAGGAATCATGGCCAGGAGTGATTCTAATGTTAGCCTAATTTTCATTCTCTAACCTGTTTCTTAGTCAGCTTGGTCCGCAATAACAAAATACTGTAAACTGGGTGGCTATAAACAACAGAACTCATTTTTCAGAGTTCTGGAAGCTGGGAAGTGTGAGATCAAGGTGATGCTAGATCCGGTGTTTGGTGAGAGCTCTTCTAGGTTGCTGATGGCCAAGTTCTTGTATCCTCATATGGCACAGCAGAGAGAAGAAGCAAGCTCTCCCATGACTCTTATAAGGGCACTAATCTCATTCATGAGGGCTCCACCCTCATGACCTCACCCAATCCCAACCACCTCCCCAAGTCCCCACATCCTAACACCATCACATTGGGGGATAGGGTTCCAACACATGAGTTTTTTTGGGGGGACACAAACATTCAGTCCATAAGGACCCACCTGTTATTCAGACCCTGTGGCTACCACATTCATGGTTGTGGCCTCTCGCCGTCTGAGCTAACAACAAATCTGCTTTGCCTGATGCATGGGTGATGCTCAGAGTTTTTGTGCATCCAAGATGGTCCAATGCATGGAAATTCTTGTTAGTGGGATTCCACCACCTCAGTGAAGTATTTGATTCTTGCATTTATCAGGGAAAGGCTGGGGAAGACTGGGACGAGGGAATGACCGCTCACAGGGGCGCTGACAGGTGGAGGGCTGGTGAGGGGCTCAGCTTTGTGGAATTGCCCACTGCAAGTTCACCCTGGGGAGGGGCTCAGAGGCTGGTGGGTTTCATTCCTTCTTACTCCATCCAGCGTACCCGCTACCCGCTGCCATGCCAGCTGGTCTGTGCCGGAAGTGTGTGGGGTCTGAGGCGGGGTGGGGAGAGTAGGAGCCTCTGCAGGAAGCAAGCTAGAGCCCTCACAGCGAGGGGTGTGTGTTCGCCTAGTCATCAGCCCTCCTCCATCCACCAACTGGCAGCGTCTCAGGCCGGGACAAACCCAGGCTGGGGCTTGTGCTGTAATCATCTCAGAATCAGGTGCCTGATCGGTCTCTACCTGGGGCAGAAGGTGCTGTCTGGGTCTTTCCACAGGGCCTGGATGTAGCACTTCTCTCTCAAGGGCCCTCAGCTTGCAGTCACCTGCTTCCTCTCTTTCCTTTCTAGAGCCTCAGGCTGGGCTGCCAGCTTTCACAAGACAGGATGGACGGAGCCTGCATGATCTTTCCAGGGAGGGCGCTGCCGGAGAGGTGGCCAGCACGTCTGACAGATAGCGCTCTGGATTCGGGCTGTCTGAACGCATTTGTCTCATCCCCCCAAATCCAGCCAGCCTGGGAGACAAGTCTAACCTTTCCTGACAGAATCAGTTCAGGCTTGTCCTCTGAGCAGGGCCCAGGGTGGGCAGGGGGCTGGCTGGGGCCAGCTGGGCTCTCTGACCATAGCTGCCAGGGGCCTGCTGGCCAGGGTAGGACACATGGGGAGCCCTGATGGGCCCAGTGGACAGGCTCCAGACCAGTTCACGGAGCAAGAGCCGGGAGAAGGGGAGAGGGATCCCTGCCTCTGTGTCTTCTCCCAACCCCAGGGCAAAAGTAGGGACGGGGGCAGGGAGAGAGGCCTGTTTTTTCTGTTGTTTTTTTCTTTCATCCTGTCCGTGTTCCTATTCTGAGGTCCAACTCTTCAGACTAGCCTGGATTTGAATCTTGGGGTAAAGGCTAGAGGAGAGGGGTTGTCTGGGCCCCTTTGAGAGCACAGGTGTGGCATCTCCACAGCAAGTCAGACTTGCACACACCAAAGAAGCCTGACCTTGGGCAGAATACTGTCTCTTCTGCCTTCCAGTGATACCCTGTGTGTCCTGCTGCCTGAAACCCACATTCGTGGTCCACCCCCTTGTTGTAAGCTCCACTGTCTCCAGCCTCTTTAAGAAATTGCAAAGTCACTATATTTGTGAAATTTTATCTTTTCTTGGAAGGGCAGAGGCAGGGACCCCAGACTGTGGATGTCGCTTGAGAGTGACTGGGAGTCTGGGGTGAGAGTAGGAAGTGGGGTTGCACGGTTAAAGGGAAGGAGGCTGTTCAGGAAAGGGAGGCAGCCCTGTGCCCAGCATTGTCAGCCTCTCTGGTTTCTAGACTGTGGAAAGGGGGATATGGGGCTGTGGAAGGACTCACCTCCAGTCTTTCTGGATGTCAGAGGGCAGGGACAGGGGGCCGAGGAGTGTAGAGTCCTAGCCAGGAGCCAGGGTCTGTGATTTTTCCTGCTCCCAGCCCCACTTCGGCACAGCGGCCAAATGACAGACCAGGGAGCTGGGTGAGGGTGCAGAGTTCCACTTCTGGTCATCAGAAGAAGGGACGCTGAGAGCTTGAGATATTCCTGGGGGCTCAAAGAGAGGCAGGCGGAAGCCAGGGACCTGCCACACTCTTGGGGGATAGAGAAGAGGAGATGCAAATTTCCAACCTAAAAGTATGATAAAATAAAATTCCCTCACAACCACCCACAAAATAGCAAGCCGTGGATGGACAGGTGTGAGCTCATGTAGTCCTGCACTGCGAGGGAGCAGAGCCAGAGACAGGAACACATGTACGAGCGCTCATTTGGGAGGTGAGGCCAGGAGACACCAGGAGGGGTGTGGGGACACCGCTCCCTCTGGCTGCTCGTTAAGGGCTGCCCCAGTGAGTCTCTGATGGCAGAGTTCAGCCCCCCGCCTGGGCCAAGAATCAGAGCGCAGCGTTCTGGCAGCCCTTTCGGCACCTCAGGCACAGAGATGCAGGTGCTGGCAGCTGGGAGGGTGGCCCGCGTGTGCCAAGGTGGCCTGGGCTCGGGATGTCTGCTACAGCGCTGTCAGTCCCACCGTCCGGATGATGAGACTGAGGCCCACAGGTGTCTGTGGTCCAAGCTCTCCCGGCTGGTGATAGCTATGCTGGGATCTGACTCTTTTCCAGGCCCCGGTCTTATGTGTCAAACGGAGATCATGATACCTACGATCATAGCCAAGATGGCAAGGCTCTCCATCTACTAGGGGGCTCGTGAGGACAGACTCTGATGGCAATTGCAAACTTGCTTCTGAATATCCAAACCCTGGTGGAAGGCAGCAAAAAGATGTGAAGGCTAATCAACTATACTCTGATAAAAATGTAAAAAAATAAAGATGTGAAGGTTATGATGTAGAGCTGGGTTCAAATACCGCTGGGGCTACTTAACTGCAGTGAGATCTTGGGGAAGTTGCTTAACCTCTGAGCTTTAGTTTCCTCAGCTGTAACATGGGGCTGATGACATATTTCTGGAGGAGTTGTTATGAGGATTACATAAAAAAACAGGTGACATGGCTGCCGTCCCCAAAGGACTGTGTACATGCCTCGTACCCTCCTCGCCTGTTCCCCTTCGCACCTTTAACTCTGTTATGATTTTGCAGAAAGGTGTGGAGTTTAAATCCTCTGATTCCCCTCTGGGTGGTAATGTTATGGAGGTGGAGGTCCCCTCATTACTGGGAATAGGCCGTGCTTCCCTGCCCACTTCCTTTTTGGTCCCAGGAGGCCTTCTGTTACTGGTGAGCTGGGTTCTTTCCGCCTGAGGCCACTTTATGAGTCATATAAACAAGGACCCCGCAGGGGTTATTTAGAAGGAAGCTTTTCACGGCCTTTAGAGGACCTGACTCTGCAGTCTCCACATTAATGAGGGCCCGGATTGACCCAGGATTTGGCAAAGGCCGGTTCCCGCTTTCAGCATTGTCACCAGTCTCTCTCATGTCCCTCATTCCCACTTTATTTCTACCAGTCGGAAGTAACCCCCTCCTCCGTCTGCCTTTCCATATTTCACCAGGCTGCAGGGTTCAAGATCCCCTCTCCTTAATGCCCCCATGCCTTTGCATGTGGTTTTCTGAGGCCCAGATTCGATGTCCCCTTTTCTCCCATAAACCTTCCTTGCCCCGCCCCGCCCCGCCCCAGACAGAAGCATCCCTTACTGCTGCTGAGCCTTAAATCTAGGTGAACCTGGGCAAGAAGGGATTAGGTTAATAACCACCCTCTGCCACCAGGGGGCGACCTTGCAGAAAGAGTCAAGGGCTGCACAACTTCCGACCTCAAGCAGGAAGTGAGCCTTGCTTCAGTGTGCATAGAACATGGGACCACGGGGACAGCAGTCAGAATGTTGGTAGGCACTGTCCTAAGGTAGAGAGGCATCTGCAGCAGTTCATAGAGTATCAGATAGAGACTCAGGGCTTCCTGCTTCCCTTCCCTGAAGAGGGGCTGAGGCAGAAATGGGCCCAGTCAGGAGCTTGTCCAAGATTCTCAGCAGTGATGCTTAAAGCCCACTTTGCTTATTCATAAAGTCCCTAGCTAAGGGGCTGAGGGGAAGGTCTACCTGGCAGTTAGAATCAAGACTCTGGTCCAGAGTGGGCTAAACCAGACTAGCAGACCCCTCCCCCAATTCCATCCTGAAGAGGCTCTTGTCTCTCTGAGTGAACACTGCACCTGCTGTGTACTTCCGGGGGGCTCTTGTCCCCTAGTTGTCTGTCACCCTCACCAGGAGGGGGCCTTCAAGGGATCACTTGCTTTGCTCACCTTGGTGTCCCAGGTGAGGCCTGGACCAAGTTTCCCTCCTATAAATGCTGCACTGAGCTGCTCAGAGGTCACTGCCTTTTCTGTGGGCGCCTGGAGGGATCCAGACGTCCCACACAAGAGAGGTGAGGGGGCAGCACCGGGGCAAGTCTCTGAATGATAGATGGAGTGGGCCACATGGAGCCCTGGTCCATATTTACCCCCTCCCTCCAGATGAAACTCTCCGGGACTTCCCTGTCCTCTGCTTGGGTGGTGTGTGGCCAGTCTTACGTAACAACTTGGGTTGGCTGTAGTCCCCAGTTATTCAATCAAACACTAATCTAGGTGTTGCTGTGAAGGCGTTTTTAAAAATAAAAAAAAATTTTTTTAAGATGTGATTAATGTCTACAGTCAGTTGGTTTTAAATAGGGTGAGCCCAACTCAATCAGGTGAAATACCTTACGAAGAGAGCCAAGGCTTCTCTGAGAAGAAGAAACTCCTCCTGTGGATAGACAGCAGCTTCAACCCGTGCCAGAGAGTTCCAGCCTGCCCTTCCTGGTGGCCTGCCCCGTGGATTTCGGATTTGCCGATCTGGCCCTCACAGTTAGATAAGCCAATTCCTTGCAACAAATCCCTTAATATATATCTCCTATTGGTTCTGTTTCTCTGGTGGAATTCTACCTGTTACAGGTGGGCTGGGTAAGCTCCCTGTGCCAGGGGAGGAGAGGATGAATCAGGGTGATAGAACCATTTTGGTATCAGGGCACTCACTGTATAGAAGTCAGCGTGGTAAGACTTTGATCACATTTAACCCTCTAAGCATCGTATGTCATAAGTACTCTTATTATCCTTATTTTATAGATGAGGCGACTGAGGCACAGAAGAGTTAAGTGCTCAAGGTCGCACAGGATGCTGCAGGCCAGGATCAGAAACTCCTGACTCTAGAGCACAAGTTCCTAACGTTTTTGTACCAGCAACCCCTTTTCCAGCCTAGTGAGGCTGTGGATTTCTCCTGGGAAATATTCTTTCGTATGCATAAAATAAAATGCACAAGGCTACAAAGGAAGTCATTAAAAATAATTATCAAAATAAGTTACAGCACAAATTTATGATGTGGTAATACACGTGCTTTCCTGTGAATGCATGCCGTTAACTAGACTAGGGAGGGTCTACGTGTCATGTGACTGCATCATAATATCTGTGATCGCTGTGCTATGCCGTGAGAATGCATGTGACGCTGCTTGGTGACAAGTAGGGCTAACACTCCTTGTGGCCCCTTGTTTGCTTTCCTCATGGAAGGAGATGCTAAATTTCAATTAGGGTGATACTTAAGCTGTGTTTCTTCCCCATGCAAGTTCACAGATTCCCCAGAAGGCTCTGTGATTGGAGGGTAGACTTCACCACCGCACTGGGTGCCTGCTCTGCAGAGATGGTAGTGGAACAGGTTCATGGACACGAGTGAAGCCCTGTTACACGGCAGGCACACAGCAGACATGCCTTCCCTCTCTCCACTCCAAGAGTCAGATGGGCAAGAGGAACCAGGGTCCCAGGGGAGGATGCAGTCAGCAGGAATGGCTTCTGTGCCAAGCTCAGCCCGTACAAACCCTGAGGGCTGGCGTGCCCTCGCACTGGCACTGGTGGCCCGCAGGCCCAGGCCCACTCCCATTCTCTACACATCCGTGGTGTCATGGGGACGCCCAGTCCTGAAGCTCCCTCACCATTCCTCTTGGAGACAGAGACCATGGCCACCTGTACTTCCCGCAGACCCTTCTCGTGTTCATGTCAACATGGGCCGCACTCAGCCAGCTGACTCACCCTCCAGCGTGTAGAGTAGCTTTGCCAATCTGTGGTGGAGGAAGCCCAGGCAGAGCTTTTCCGGGTGGAGAGCCAGGAAGGGAGTAAGGACGAGAGGTAGGCCACCCACCCCCCTCGCATCTCCAGAGAGGGGAGCCTGATGCATAGTGGCCGGAGAGGCCCTCCCCCCACACGTCTACCTTCCCTGCTTTGACCACCAGGCCAGCCCTGATGAAACTAACCTCCCATCATGAGAGCCGGTTTCAGCCTGAGCCTCATTCCCACCTCTACCCCTTTCCCTCTTCAAGTCACTTCTCTCACTGTGACAAGGCAGTAGAGAGGGACCTAAAATGCCCTAATGTTCATCAAGTGTCAGGCACTTTGAATACACGATCTCCTTTGTTCTCTCCAGCACCCTGTGAAGTGCTGCTGAGACACCAATTTGATGGGTGAGGACGCCCAGGCTCAGAGGGGTGTTGCCCAGCAGTAAGAGGCCGGGATCTGAACCCAGCTCTGGCACCAAGATTCACTCTCTCTCCACTTCACAGGCTGCTTTCCCCTGGCCAACCTTTACCGATTCCTGGTACCCAGCTCCCAGGCTGCACAGGCATCTTCTATTGTTTAGAAAGCCTCTACCGTAGAAATTCAGACTAAAGTGTTAGAGACTCAAGAGGTTGCCCTCCCGTAGGGTATCTGCATTTTAAGAGGGCTTCAAGCAGGTAGCTGTGCTCAGTTCTCAGAGAATGCTCTTTTGTGGAGCACAGGGGCTGACTAGGATTTGGGGGTTGAGGGGATAAAGAAGGGTATGTAAGGCCTGGGTTGGAGTGGGATGGACCTGAGAGCTTGGAGATAGGTGTGTGCATGTGGGCAGAGTTGACATTTACCTCTAATCCTTAAACCCCAAGGGGTAAGGAGTATTGCTAACTTTTTAAAATGAGGAACAGGTTTAGGGAAGAGAAGTGACTCGCTCAAGATCACACAGTTGATAAGTGGACGAGGCATGAGCCATTCATGCTTTCCATGTTACTGTGCTAGTAAGCGGTAGAGGACTTCATGTGTCACCCTTCGCAGGCAACACGCAAGCACTGACGATTAATTAATTATGCCTATGATGAACACCAAGTGTGTCCCAGGCCTTGTGCTATGCAATGGAGCCCTAAAGATAAATGGAATGTAGTTCTTGCCCTTGAAGAGCTCATAGTTCATTGTGGGAGAAAGACACAAAAAGTAATTCTTGCAATTTACTGTGACAAATTCTCTGACCAAAGGCAAGTCCAAGCCAACATGTTGCTTTAAGATTTTAGAGAGTGACTAACTTTCTTACTAGATTCACAAAAGTCTTCTCCTAGAAGGAGACTCTTGATTTAGGTTTTGAAGGCTAAAAGAAATTCATCGTAAGTTTGAAGAAGTGAGGACATTCCAGGTGGGGAAAATGGGACAGCTTGTGCAAAAGGCTGCGTGCCACTTCTGTGGGAACCTTCCATAGACAATGCCTTTACCTAGCATTTCCCAGATTGGGTTTCACACATATCAGGGCCCCTGGTCATAATAATGGTAGGCGATGGTTTTCTAGGGCTCACTACATGCCAGGCACTCTTCTAAGAGCTCTCCATGTATTAACTCATTTAACTTTCACAACAACACTGAGGTAAGTGTTATTATCTCCGTTTCACAGACGAGGAGACAGTGACCCAGAGAGATTAAGGAACTTGCTCAAGGTAACACAGTCAATGGCAGAGCTAAGATTGGAACTCAAGCAAGAATGTTTTAGAATCTATGCTCCAGTGAGTACATAAAATCTGGTCAAGGGAAAATAGCAATAATGAATATTGGCCTAGTGAAAGTTCTAGAAAGTGCATCAGCTAAGCAGACATACACATGCAAATTTTTCCACTCAGAGCTTTCCAAATCAATTTTATACAGGAATACATTTTTTTTTTTTGTTTTCTTTCAAGAATGAGTTCATGGAAAACCCTTTGAGAATTGTTGCCTTATCCCTAAGAGTGACTCCAATAGAGGCTGAACCCTTTGGCAGGGGGCTGGGGGCTGGTGGATTTTTCTGGTTCCTGACGGTCCCCCATCAGGCCTGCCCGGTGACCATCTTCTCACAGCGCTGCAGCTCTCCCTGAATGAATCTTCCAAGACCGTGTGTTTCTTCCACATACTTTACAATGCAAGAAAAGAAAAAACTGTTAGGGTCTGGAGGAAGCCCTTTTGGTATTGTCACAGCTGCACTTTTAATCTTCTGCTTGATTTCTCTCCCTCCTGGCTGAGAGGAAAAGTGACTGTTGGAGAGCGTTAGTGGTTGCCTCATTTACTGCCATGTTTCACGGTGTGTGTGTGTGTGTGTGTGTGTGTGTGTGTGTGTGTGTGTGTGTGTGTGTCAGCGTGGTCACACAGAGTGAATAGCCAAGAGGAAGGAAAGTAGGGAACCAGAGAGGAAAAAACAGTTCCTCTCAGCTACCCAACTTCTTTCCCAGCCAGAGGGGAAGTCTCCTGTGCAGAGGTGAGGCTTGGAGAGAGAGGGCAAGTGTGGAGGTTCTAATATTTCCACACAGAGCTATGGCTTCCCGTCCAAGTCTGGGAACATGAGTTAATTCTTGGATTTCTGAAACCTGATCCCTTCCTGACAAGGGAAGTCTGGCGGCTGCAGCCATTAGCACCACGGACAGCGGCAGGCCTGCCACGTGCACCCTGGGGAAGGGCTGGACTTCCCTTGCTCCAGAAGCAGATAGGCAAGGGCGGGACTGAATTTTAATAGGATCACAGGGTATTTTTTGCACTGTGAGATGGGGTCTTAGCTGGACTTGCTGTCATCCACACACTCCGCTCCCACCCTCACGTCAAATCAATGAACAAACACAGGGTCCTAGAGAAAAGAAATGCTTGCCAGGGACTCAGAAGATGGTGATAAGGGAAGTCACTGGAAGGTGGTACTGGAAGATACACCCACATCCTCCAGGAGTTCACAGAGATGGCTGAGGTCCCAGGAACACTGTGGCAGTGTATTGTTTGATGCCCTGCCTTGTCTGTGTTTTCAGGGCCAGGAAGTATCTTCAGTGCTGAGCTTGGGGTAGCTGCCCCGTTGATGTTGGTGCAGAGGGAGGAGGGCCCTGCTCCATGGCCAAGCTCTACATCTGTATAAACAAAGAGCTGAGTCTCCCTCTAGGGGAAACCCTTATAGTCTCAGATGAACTCCTGAATCAAAAGCCTGCTTCCGTCAGCAATCCATAGGCATGTTTTCAGGACATGGAAACTTGCTTTATTAACAGCACGAGGTACACACAAGCTTGCAAAAAAACCCCACAGACAAGACAGCACACTTCTCTGGTGGCCTCTGGGGCTGTTGGTGGCTTGCTGTGCTGCCCAGAGAAAAACACACGCAACGTTGGATGTCCTGTCTCATTCTGCTCCGTCCCACAAATGCATGTTGAGTGGCCAGTCCTGGGGCCAGCCGTGTGGGGATGGGGAGACTAAATGGCGGGGTCTTTGCCTGAAGAACATACAGGCTCCCAGAGGGGAAAAGTCACTCAGAGAAGCAGGATACTGCAAAGGCCATCCGAGATTGTCACTTGTCACATGTGTTACCCCAGCCCCAGGCATAGACGGCTTGAGTGAGGCAAGGTCCATATTAGTGGATGTTATCAGGACGGCAAGAGAGGAGGTTGGGAAAGTGATCTGTATAAGTGTATTCAGTCAGCAAGGGCGGGATGTTTCTGCTTTCCGCTGTATCCCCCATATCTTGTACATAGTAAGTGCTCAACAAATACTTCCTGCATGGATGAATAATTGGAGTGCCTGCTAGAGGACTGAGAGAAGAAGGGTGGGCAGTGTGGCTTGAATGGCTGGTACATTGTTGCTTAGTGGGGGGAGTCCCAGCTGAAATCACTATCCCCTGGGGTTTGGGAGAGAGCTGTCTTTGGCAGCGGGGCGTGTTGCAGGGGACTTGGGTCCTGGAGAAGGCAGGTGAGGGATAGCTACAGACCCACAGCTCTGTGAAGACACAGCCAAGGCCAGCTCCTCAAAGCAGGGATAATCTGGGCTCCAGCCGCAGTCTCTGCGAGATCCAGGCGAGGACTTTCAGGGACTCGCTGACCCTCTTGACTCATATGTGTTGCTGCTGCTTCTAGGCTAATGGGCCCGGTGGGCACTTCCTCATTGGCCCCTGAGTAGGGTTGTCGGAATATCTTCAGAGGCTGAGGCTGGAATGCTTCTCCTCCTCCCTGTTCAGCATCTCAGGAGCTAGAAATGCAAACAGAGCCCTCAGGTCACAGTGGCCCAGCCTCTCAGAACAGCGGGAGCCTGTGTGCTCAGGCTCGCGCACCCTCTGGCCTGCGACTGTGGGCATGTGTTCCTGCCTGAAAGGACTGGGAGAGGCTGTGGTACCCATACCTGAAAGAACACCTAGGCCAGGGCCCAGCAGAGAGTAGAAAATGTTATTTCCCTTATCTTTCTTTCAAAGGCATCACTCAATAAACACAGTGAAAGACTTGTGAGGGGCTGGGGACTAGATATATAAAGAGAGGCACAGGGCAATGCCTACAGTCATATCCCCAGAAAGTCCATAAAGAAAATGGAGCTAGAGGGCAGAGTAATCAATGTTTGTGGGGAGTGGGGGCTTGCTGGGAAGGGTAGCATGTGCAGCTTACTGTCTGCATCAGCCCTGCACAGTCCCCTCTGCTCTGCATAGACCAGTCTCTTCACTGTTCCCCAAACACCCCTCAGAAGACTCGACCTCCATTATCCACCCAGATCGCTGATCAGTTCAAATCTCACCTGTCCTTTAAGGTTATTCTCTGTCTCTTCTTCCTGGGACAGACTTCCTCAAGGGTCGTGGCCACAGTGCCTTGATGTTAGAAGCCTTTTCCTGTCTATACCCTTGTCTACACCACCTAAATGATGTCTTACACGGCTGCTTGGGAGCTTTCTAGCTGTTAGTCCCTCCAACTAGTCTGTAAGCTCTTTAGCAAGGACTTCATCTTGAATCCTCCCTTCCATGCTTCCACCTACTCCACCCCACTCCAGCACAGCACAGCATTCTGCCTATAGTAGGTGCTCAATAAAATTCTTACTGAGAGAATGAATGAGCAAATAAATGAATGAATAAGGAAAGAAGAAAGGAAGAAAGGGAGAGAGGGAGGGAGGTAAGGAGAGAGGAAGGAAGGAAGGGAGGAAGGGAGGGAGGGAGGGAGGGAGGGAGGAAGGGAGAAAAACCACTCTGGTTTTTGCAGAGGCTAACGGGAACTTGTGTGGCTGACGAAGTTGGTTCTCCTTCTTTGCCCTCCTTTCTTACTCTTCCATCATAAAGAGTATCTTTTAAAAAGTTTTACTCCTTTTGCAAATCATGACATGAACTAACATAAGTGACATTTTCAAGCAATATAAAATAATCAAAAGTTATGAATGTTTACTGAACACTTACTGTGTCCTCAGGATAGTTCCTGCCCTTGAGAGGCTTACAGTTTAGTTAGTTAGCCAGAGTGACCTATGGTTGGTGCTCCAGATCTGGAGATACATGTCTTGGATTCCAACATGACCTGGAGCAATTGTTGGGAAAATTACATACCCTAAGGATACTTGTCAATATATAGATTCACCCTCCCCCCATTTCCTCAGCTGTAAAACACAGGCACGTATCTCACAGAACATTACAAGAATTAATATACCTAAAATTCTTGACAGAGAGCCTGGCCATAGTGTTCAATCAATATCACGTATTATTATTGTTAAAGATATAAAATTTTTATTGAACTCCTCTAATGAGTCAGTTACTAAGAACTTTGGGCATTGGATTATCCCAGCTTTCTCTTGATTGTTGGTTTCCCCCTTCATACTGTACCATTTTCATTAGCAAATAAACATGCTCAAGTGTCTCCCATCTTTGACCTTAAGATCTTGTGTGATGTGGCCCCAGCCTACCTCTCTGAATTCATATCATAATGCCCTTCCCATTGGGGATGGAGACAAAAGATTGGCCAATGTATTCAAGATGATGTTTCTAAAGAGCTTACAGTCCAGTAGGCTCACAAGTCTAATGCAAAGAAAGCATGCCGACACACAGCCATGCCAGATAGCAGCTCTTTTGATGCAAACTCAAATGACACAAGTAGAAAGAGGTAGACGGGGTTAAGGAAGTCTTGCAGGCCAGCAAGAATGGAAGGGACCACACCTGTATTGTTCTCCACTGCACGCTTAGCACACAGCACCTTGCCTGGCATACAATAGGGGTCAATAAATATTTGTGAGACTAATGAATGACACAATGCATGAATTAATAAATGGTGTGATTTCTGCCCTACTGGAGCTCACACCCTGGTTGGGGAGGCTAACAAGTAAACACATGTTTGATTGCGTGATACGTGATGGCAGGAGTATATACATTCAAGGTAATTTAAGGGTACACGGGCAAGAATTGTCAATTCTGCTTGGGGAGAGGTTAGGGGAGACTTCAGACAAGGGACTTAGCTGGGACTTGAGTCCAGGGATGAGTCCAGAGGGATGAGGGGGGACAGGCATCCCAGGTTGATAACACTGTAGTGCAGATGAATGAAGAGTGGGACTCATTGCCGGTGGGAGTCATTAAAGTAGCAGATAAGACAGTGCGTGACCAAATGTCAAACTCTATGTCACAGACCACAAGGGCTTTGTGACGTGAGAAGGTGGAGATGAACTGGCTGGCTCATAGTAAACTGTCAATGGATGTTGGTGGGAGGAACGCAGACTGGATCACTAAGGGCAATTTGGGGACAGATTTGAGTCACTGCTGGACCTTGAAATGTAAGACTACAGTCTAAATGGAAGGCAATATGCTAATAAAGGTCATCATTAATATTAATGAGAAGACAGTCACCGATGATGACGTGCATCACCCGGGAGAGCAGAAGCCAGGCAGATGAGGAGGTGTGTCCAGCTACTCTGTCTGGCTCTGCCACGTGGAAGGGAGGGAGGGAGGGCAGGGGAAGGACTTCATCATGACTCATGTGACTGGCGGGGAGGAAGCTGCCAGCTCTCCACCTACTCGAGCTGCTGCTGTCCCTGCCCTTGGGAGAGAGGGCTGGCCTTGGGAAGGAGCCCTCCTCCCTCCAAGTCCATAGTTCTTCCCAGGAATGCGGATCCCCTGGAAAGGTTGCTTTGCCTGAGGTCTGTGAAAGTAAAAACCTGAGTAGCAAACTTTGCCCCTCCTTACTTTTCCCCTGCCCAGATCCTGCAGGGGCAAAAGCATTGAAATTGGGGGATGGTGGTCCGCAGGGCCGAGGCATTCAAAGTGAATGCATGCCTGGAAAATACTTGTCCAGGTGGAGCTGGTGACTGAAAACACTGGGCAGTCTTGTTAGAGGGCGGGAAGCCAGAGCAGGGCAGTCTGAGGGGAATGTGGGATGCGTGGTGCGGTCCCCCTTCTCAAAATGCTTCTGAGAAGGATAGGATGTGTGGGTGATGTTTGGGTCTCTCTGTTTTTTAAATAAATCCACTTTCCCCACCCCACATGTGCTTACTGCCCACAGGTCTCACTTTAGTGGTGGTCTTAGGCATGATGGTGGAGGTCCAAATTACCAGTAGTTGATAATAACAGTGAACCTTTACTGAGCCAGCTATTGTTCTAAGGCCTTTGTATTAATTAACTCATTTAATCTCTCAATAAGTTGGAAGTGACATTTGTCATTCCCATTCTACACACACGGAGACTGAGGCCCAGGGAGGTGAGCAATTTGCCCAAGGTCACACAGATGTGAAGTTGCAGAGCCAGGACTGGAACCAGGCAGTGTGGCTCCCGGGATCACTGTGGCTCCTAGTTCTAGAGGCGGCCCTAGGGAAAGGAAGGGAAGGCTCCCAGGACCCAGCAGACAAGTGAAGAAGCTAGTGGCCAGTGCTACGTTCACTGCCAGGTTCTCAGAGCCCCTGGTCTGGGTGGCAGGAGGAGTCCAGCTCTGTTATATGGTGGAGGACGCTGGGCAAGCACCTCACACTTTCAAAGCCTTTGTCTTCTCATCTGAACAATGGGAGAATGCTTGCTAATCCTTGGATTGTTGGGAGGAGTATGTGAAGCAGCAACTACAAAGTAGCTGAGGCATCGTAGTAGGTGCCCAATAAATGAGTCCCTTCTCCCCCTTATCTCCTGGGTCCAGTTTGCTTCAAGCTAGGTTTAGTCACCTTTTCCAGGAATCTGTACTGAGGGCCTACCAGGTGCCAAATATTCTGCTGTGCCCTGGGAGAGACACCAACAAAGGAAGAGGCTGGACCAATGTGTAGTGGGGAGGGGAAACAGGATGCATTTTGAAGTAACCCATGAGAACACAATACCTGATCAATGAAATGTTCTCCTCAAAGCAATAGCCTCAGGAAGGAGCACGGTTGTTCCGGAGACACTGACGCTCTGGCAAACACTGACGTCAGCCACTGACTCTCCTCCCAGGCCCGGCCTGGTGCGTTCCCCCGTCAGGGAGAGCTGAGGCAAGAGCTTCCCTTTTAGGAAAACGGAGTCTTGGCGAAGGCAACGATCCACCCAGAGTCACAGACAGGGTGAGAGCAGAACCAGAAGACAGGGCTTTTTTTTTTTTTCTGGATCAGATAGCAATTTAATTTTTAATTTTTTTAACATCTTTATTGGAGTATCATTGCTTTACAATGGTGTGTTAGTTTCTGCTTTATAACAAGGTGAATCAGCTATACATATACATCTATCCCCTTATCCCCTCCCTCTTGCGTCTCCTTCCCACCCTCCCTATCCCAGCCCTCTAGATGGTCACAAAGCACCGAGCTGATCTCCCTGTGCTATGCGGCTGCTTCCCACTAGCTATCTACCTTACATTTGGTAGTGTATATATGTCCATGTCTCTCTCTCGCTTTGTCACAGCTCACCCTTCCCCCTCCCTGTGTCCTCAAGTGCATTCTCTAGTAGGTCTGTGTCTTTACTCCTGTCCTGCCCCTAGGTTCTGCAGAACCTTTTTTTTTTTTTTTTTTAGACTCCATATATATGTGTTAGCATACGGTATTTGTTTTTCTTTTTCTGACTTACTTCACTCCATATGACAGACTCTATGTACATCCACCTCACTACAAATGACTCAATTTCGTTTCTTTTTATGGCTGAGTAATATTCTGTTGTATATATGTGCCGCATCTTCTTTATCCATTCATCTGTCAATGGACACTTAGGTTGCTTCCGTGTCCTGGCTATTGTAAATAGAGCTGCAATGAGCATTGTGGTACATGACTCTTTTTGAATTATGGTTTTCTCAGGGTATACGCCCAGTAGTGGGATTGCTGGGTCGTATGGTAGTTCTATTTGTAGTTTATTAAGGAACCTCCATACTGTTCTCCATAGTGGCTGTATCGATTTACATTCCCACCAACAGTGCAAGAGGGTTCCCTTTTCTCCACACCCTCTCCAGCATTTATTGTTTGTAGATTTTTTGATGATGGCCATTCTGACTGGTGTGAGGTGATACCTCATTGTAGTTTTGATTTGCATTTCTCTAATGATTAGTGATGTTGGGCATCCTTTCATGTGTTTGTTGGCATCTGTATATCTTCTTTGCAGAAATGTCTATTTAGGTCTTCTGCCCATTTTTGGATTGGGTTGTTTGTTTTTTTGATATTGAGCTGCTTGTAAATTTTGGAGATTAATCCTTTGTCAGTTTATTCATTTGCAAATATTTTCTCCCATCCTGAGGGTTGTCTTTTCATCTTGTTTATGGTTTCCTTTACTGTGCAAAAGCTTTTCAGTTTCATGAGATCCCATCTGTTTATTTTTATTTTTTTACTTCCATTTCTGTAGGAGGTGGGTCGAAAAGGATCTTGCTGTGATGTATGTCATAGAGTGCTCTGCCTATGTTTTCCTCTAAGAGTTTTATAGTGTCTGGCCTTACATTTAGGGAAGACGGCGCTTTTGGTGTCTGAGGTCTTACCAATACACAGAAGCACCTCCCATCCTTGCTTTATTTTCACAAGCTGCATTAGAGATGGATAATTCTTCTCTAAATCAGGTGCCACAGCTTTGGCTCAGAATGGCTTTGGACTCTTTTTTAAATAACTAAACCCACCTCAGCAGGAGGGAGCTGGGGATGTCCAAAGGCAGCTGTCTGTGGATCTGCTGGTAGTGGCTGGCTGGGAGTGAGAGCTGAGTGCGCCAAGGTTACCGCCAAGTGCTGGGTGTCAGAGATCTGGATTTAAATGAACTTTGCAAGGGACAGACCTTTCTTGGGTAGAAGAAAGGGGCTAAGGCTAGTAGACTCTTGTTTTCGGGGCTTTGGGCTTTTCAAAGAGTCATTCAAAGAGTTGGTGGGCTGCTCTTCTGAAGCCTATTTGATAGCTTGGAGTCCTCAGGCTAGGTGTGTGAAAGACCTTCCAGAAGCGAGATTTATTCCATTCTGAAGAGGTAACTCAGAAGGGCTTTCAGAAAGTTGTCTCCTGGGGCTTATGGAACTGAGGGGGTTTAAGTCTACTCCTGCTTGCAGGCAGGGGGTGGATTAGGTGACCCCCGAAGGACCTTGCTGGCGTCGGGATTCCGGGTGCCTTCGTGGCCACGTAGAGGTGCCTGTGGGCGCCGGTGAGTGTGCCGTGGGTGAAGGCGCGTGAGTGTGGCCGCCAGTGGGTGTGCCCGAGGAGCTGGGCCCAGGCTGCACCCGCTGCGCCCACTTGTGGCTCCCAGGCGCCGCCAGGAGGAACCGCACCCTCGCCGTCTCTGCCGAGGGAGCCGCCGGAGAGGAGGAGCACCGAAGGCTGATGACACGAGGGCGCCGTCTCCCAAGTGATGGCAGCGCGCGCTGCTTCCTCGCCGCCTCCGCAGCTCAGCCCCGGACTCCTTACGTCAGGGTAGCCGGGTCCCCCCTCCGCGCGAGAGCCAGCGAGCAGCTGGAGAGCAGAGCAGAGCAGAGCGCGCCGCGGAGCCCCGGCGCCCTCTCTGCGCACGGATCCCCGCCTAGGCCAGGCGAGCCGGGCAGGAGGCAGCGCGGCCGAGCCCTCGCGGGACGCCGCCTTCGCACCCGGCTCTCCCCGGCCGCAGCGGCCGGGACCCGTGGGGCGCCGGGCTCGTCCTGGGAGACCCCGGCCATGCGCTCCGGGCTCCGCGGTTCTCCTGAGCAGCCACCCGCGCCTGGGCCAGGGCGCCTCTTGCTGAAGTAGTTGGGCGCCCGGAGCAGGGGGTCGCCACGTCGGGGGCGCGGCCGGGACCCGCGGAGTCCGCCCCCGAGCGCGGGGAGCGGGGCCGCCTGAGCCGCCCGACCATTCCCTCCCCGGGCGGCAAGGAGGAGCTGGTGGCGGTCGCCTCCCGGCTGTGGCAGCGGCGGCGGCGCGCCTGCCTGGCGGCCGTCGGCGTGCTCCTGGCCATGGCTCTGGGGCTGCTTATCGCCGTGCCGTTGCTGCTGCAGGCGGCGTCCCCCGGGGCGGCGCACTACGAGATGATGGGCACCTGCCGCATGATCTGCGACCCGTACAGCGCGGCACCCGGCGGGGGCCCCGCGGGCGCCAAGGCTCCACCGCCCGGACCCAGCACTACCGCCCTGGAAGTCATGCAGGACCTGAGCGTCAACCCTCCGCCCCCTTTCATCCAGGGACCCAAGGGCGACCCGGGGCGACCCGGCAAGCCGGGGCCGCGGGGACCCCCGGGAGAGCCGGGCCCACCTGGACCCAGGGGTCCCCCGGGGGAGAAGGGCGACTCGGGGCGGCCCGGGCTGCCTGGGCTGCAGCTGACGGCGGGCGCGGCAGGCGGTGTCGGGGTGGTGGGTGGCGGAACCGGGGGCGGCGGCGACTCTGAGGGCGAAGTGACCGGCGCGTTGAACGCCGCCTTCAGCGGTCCCAAGATCGCCTTCTATGTGGGTCTGAAGAGTCCCCATGAGGGCTACGAGGTGCTCAGATTCGACGACGTGGTCACCAATCTCGGCAATCACTACGACCCCACTACTGGCAAGTTCAGCTGCCAGGTGCGGGGCATCTACTTCTTCACCTACCACATCCTCATGCGCGGCGGCGACGGCACTAGCATGTGGGCGGACCTCTGCAAGAACGGGCAGGTCAGTGACACCCCTACTCCCACCTCCACCCCCGCAGATCCCCGCGGACCCTCGTTCCCACCCTGAGCCCCGAACCGCCTGGGAACCCAGCCTCCCTTCTCCCCACTCGCCAGCGCCCGAGCTCGCCCCGGCAGGGAGCGCACGATAGCATCCCGTTTCCCGGTGCGCCGTGGTCGCAGTTATCCCATAGCTCCCGAGGTTGCGTTCCCAGAGCTCAGAGACCCCGCTACCCAAATTGCACTCTCCCCGCTATTTGCACACCCGCCTGAAGCCCCGTGGGCTTCTCGGAAACCTCACTCTTCTTTAGCTCTCTGTGCGCCCCATTCTCCCCTGTGCCCTCCCCGTCTCCTTTCTTCTCGCCCCGGTCCCTGCTTCCCGCCCGTCCCCGCTGGGTCAATGTCCACGAAGCCTCTCTCTCCCTCCTTCCCGGACTTGGAAACTGCGGAGCATAGGGGACCGGGAAGGAGTTGGCTAAGTTGGAGAGAGAGCGTGGAGCTTGGGTGGGAGAGTGGACCCTGGAGCTGCAGGCGGAAGGCCGGCCAGGGGGCGCGCCAAGTGGGGGACAAGGCAAGGGCCCAAGCACAGGTGCCTGGGCCCACCCGCTGTGGTCGCTCGCCCCCAGGTCCGGGCCAGCGCCATCGCACAGGACGCCGACCAGAACTACGACTATGCCAGTAACAGCGTGGTGCTGCACCTTGATTCAGGGGACGAGGTGTACGTGAAGCTGGACGGAGGGAAGGCTCATGGAGGCAACAACAACAAGTACAGCACGTTCTCGGGCTTTCTTCTGTACCCGGATTAGAGGTGCCGGGAACGCGAGGTGGGGTGGCTTCTGGCCGCCCTATGCCAGTGGGAGCGCTCTGTTCCTCTGTTCCTTGGCGAGGACCACTCCCGCTTCCTGACATCGCTGGAAAAGACACATCCCTGCTGTCCTTCCTGCCCCGCTTCCGACCTCAGTGTGTCTGCGACTCGCCACGCTCTGGACTGCGCTCATGGTCTCTGTCCCCAGCCTAGGGCGGGAGAGCGGGACGCCAGAGCGGAGAAATGAGCGTGAATCTGAACCCCGGTGAGGCGGCAGCGCGGACTTTGCAAACCTGATTGGACTCGACAGGCCCGGAGGGACGCCTGCCCTCTTCCAGTCCCCCTCCTCCTACGAGTGCCCTGAGACTGAGGGCTCCCAGCCCGGGCTACCTGAGGGAGGCCAAAGTGAGCACGCGCTCCCTGGGGCGTCCTTCCCTATGACCTGAAATACTTGTGCAAATGTCCCTGTCTATAAGCCCAAATCCCACCCTCAGCAGAATCCCAGCAAACGGAAACTCCATCCTGCCTCAGACCCACTGCAATGCATTAAATTATGTTTTTAGACTATGGATTCCAATGTCTCTATCAGCGTGGCCCCAGGACCAGACCTCCAGATGTTCTCCTTGACGTGAAGACCTAAGCTAGGCCCTGAATAGCTCCATCTATGCCCTGGTTGCCAGCCACTGCCTTGTCCCTGCCACCTGGGATGGGAGAAAACATGTGGGGAGATGGGAGGGCAGTATCTCACCCTTTGCGGGGTGTCTCCCCTGGGCTGGGCTGCTGCCTTGAATTGGAGGGGCCCAGAGGAGGGTGGGAGGGAGATTTTGAGGGTGACAGGAGAGGGAGGTTCGGACCTTCAGGCTCCCAGCCTTGTGGGAGGAGGTCAAAGGCCAGGAGTTTCTGCAGAAGGAAAGGGGAGAGGAGGCATTTCTGCAAAATGAGAGGCATGAATGAGGTATTTGCCATCTGGTGATGTCTGAGATCTCCTAAAAGGAAGTACAGAAATCCCTGAGGAAACACACCCACTCAGCCATGTAGTACACTCAGCACTACAGCTGATGTCCATTAACTTACACCAGCTGGGTCCATAACTCTCCAAGGAACTGGTAAACTGAGGCAATTCTGTGGACTCTCCAGCTTGCGGAATTCACCCAGAGCTGTGTGGTAACTGAGATAGACTCTATCCCTTGCAGCGGGACACCCCCTTTTGCGGGTCTTCCCGTGCGCACAGTGGTGTGGGACACCTGCTCTGAACCTGACCGTGTTTGTTTGGTCCCCCTCTTTCCTTCCCTTCACCATTCCACACGCACACTCCACATGGTGTTGATTGTTTTCTTTTCACTTTTTTATTCTGTGTTTAGGTTGAGTTCCGATAAACAGTACGTTATCTACAAAGTAACTAGTTGGCAACCTGTTAGTATTTTCGGAGCTCATTTTGACCAGTTGTTTGAAGAGAAATGTGAATGTGTACACAGAGGCAACCCCAGAGTGTGCTACGTATGTAAAACTGGATACACACACACACACACACACACACACACACACACCCCTTGTGGATATGTTACGGTTGTCATGGCTAATCCGTGTTACACACATGCACACACATACGTATTCATACAGTCATGTCAATGTGGTGTGTGACATGTTCATGGCTACATGTCGGCCCCCAAATTACATTGTGCTCCACTTTAATTCCTGGAGGATGCTTAAAACCGTGATTCCCATTTAAAAGACAGCTATACTCCCCGCCTCGAGTCCTGTGTCTGTCGCTCTTTCTCTGTATGCTTTTATATTATTTGCTCTTACTTTATTTGTTTTATCGTCATTCACTTGAATATTAGCAATGATTGCATCTGCTTCGAATCCAGGGATAAAGTGCTCAAAGAGAGCGAGGGGAGAAACAACATCCATGTGCAAACCACCATCTCTCCAGTTTCAGACCCAAATGAGTCCCAATTCCCCACCCACCCCACCCCCAGTGATTGTGGAGCCCAAACCCAGCTGAGCCCAGGAACTGGGGAGGGCAGAGCCAACCCCGTCTCCCGTTGCATACGTATCAATTTCTGATGCCTTGTCGATTGTATCATCCAGAAATGCGATTAAAACCAAATATCTGAGACTCAAATGAAGTCTAATTGCTATGGATCTGCAATCCCCACCGGGCCCCTAATCCTTTCTGACTTATTCCCCCCCTTCCTCTGATGAGATGGAGCTTAGACACAAAGCCCTCAGTTTAAATTTCAAAAATTAAAATTGACATGCAGCGGTGGCTTTCCTGGGAGCGGAAGGAATTTCTAAGGAGCCCAGCTTTATCCTCTGCATTAAGAAGCAATTTGTACTTCTAACAAAACCCCCATCACTCCCCTTTGGTGGAAGGGCAGTAGAGACGCCTTGCCTGGGTCCGGCTGTTCACAATACTTGGACAAATTTGAATCTGAGATTCCTCCATCTGTATTCCCCGGGGCAACCGGGCTTCTTGCAATTCTAATGCCCAGCTTGCTGGGAGGAGCTGCCAGAGGTGTCAGCTACTAAAAGGATGATAGATTGATGAGGCAGCGGGTGGTGGGAGGCGCGGTCCACGGCAGGAGCTCGCCAGCCGAGGAACAACCCTCTCTGTGTCGACACGTTCTCTGTGTCCCAGGCAGGCCCCTCATGACCCACTGATCTACAATCCCATGATCTTCCTGGAGGACTCCCTGAGATGGGGCAGGTAGGGGTGGGGAGACCCCTGCCCCTCTGTGTACCATCAGTCTCGGGGTGCATGTGAAATGAAAGAAACTATTTGCTCCAGACACATCCTTTTTGTCTCTAGTTGGGTTGAGAATTATTATCAGTTGTGAAGTATCTTTTTTTTTTTTTTTTTTTTTTTTTTGCGGTACGCGGGCCTCTCACTGTTGTGGCCTCTCCCATTGCGGAGCACAGGCTCTGGACGCGCAGGCTCAGCAGCCATGGCTCACGGGCCCAGCCGCTCCGCGGCATGCAGGACCTTCCCGGACCGGGGCACGAACCCGTGTCCCCTGCATCGGCAGGCGGACTCTCAACCACTGCGCCACCAGGGAAGCCCCCTGAAGTACCATTTTAAGTTCCCAATTACTTTTGGGTCCATTTTCTACCTGTGTTTTTAGGTTGGGATGGATTATCATGCTTGCATCTTCCCAGAAGTAGAGGAGGTATTATTCTGTCCCTTTGGGAGGTGGAGAAATTAGGGCTCAGAGAGGCCTAGTGACTTGCCTGTGTTCACAAGGCTTATAAGAGACTGAGTGTGGACTTGAACTCAGGCCTGCAGGCCGTGCCTCTGCCCGACTGCACAGCTGGAGTGCATTCACCTCTCAGAGCTCCCAGGTGTTTGAGAGGAGGGCAAACGGGTGGGACACACTTCCCACCCCTTTCTCTGAATGAGGGAGTCTCAGCACCCTTCCAAGGGTCAGATGAGATGAAAGACCTGCTTCTTTGACCCAGGCTGCCCCCAGAGAGCACCCCAGACTCCCGAGGCCTTTGGCTTGGGAACATCCTGTCTTGGGTTCAGTGTTGATGGCAGGACCCTTTGGTCAGCAACTCCAAATGCTCCGTGTTTACCTGTGTGTCTCCACCAGCAACCCTACCACCACCCTTCTCCTTAGGGACCACTGACCACCTTCTCCTATAATAGCTCTCCCTTCTTCCTCTTACTGGAGGGGAGGGTTTAGCTGAAGTGAGCATGGCTGTCCCTGATTGCAGAGAGGGCCCTTATTTCATTCCCAGAGTCCACATCTGGGTGAGTGAGTATTTTCAGGACCGCCTGTGAGCAAGAGATACGCACCTGGCCCTGGAAATTCGGATAGAAGTTATGCCGTCTGCTCCGTGAACCTCCTCTCTGTGTGACAGGTGGCTCTCTTGGGCACCCAAGACAAAACATCTAGGCTGCCCTCTGCATGGAGTTATGATGACACCATGGAGAAGCCATATTGTGGAGACCACTTGCTTAAACTTCACTGACCGCGCAGTCCTACTGGACAAACGTTTTTTTGAGCACTAATCCCCAATATACGTATTTGACTTATGAATAATTTATGGATACCGCTGTCAATCCATACTTTCAAAATTCTATCTTTTTGTGTTTATATTCATCGAAGGATCTCCACATTCAAGTCCGTATCTATATTCCAGCTGGCTAACCAAGTTTGGACACAAGTCTCCCCTCATCGCAACAAAAAGAAACAAGGGCTAATCCAAGTGTTTCCGGTCAACTTGCCATTTTTCTGGAATCTTAGGCAAAACTGTGTTCTTTTATGAGTCCCAGGTAAGTCTGTGCGCTTTAGTTTTTTTTTTTTTTTTTTTTTTTTTTTTTGCGGTACGCGGGCCTCTCACTGTTGCGGCCTCTCCCGCTGCAGAGCACAGGCTCCGGACGCGCAGGCTCAGCGGCCATGGCTCACGGGCCCAGCCGATCCGCGGCATGTGGGATCTTCCCGGACCGGGTCACGAACCCGTGTCCCCTGCATCGGCAGGCGGACTCTCAACCACTGTGCCACCAGGGAAGCCCCGCTTTAGTTCTTTGAGTGCACAGTTTCAGTCCATATTTTAAGTATTAATAATGCTTGATTTTCTCTCTCCTTTTTAGATTAAAAGTAAATAGAACCAAAGTTTCAGTATTTCCTTCTCTTATCTGATTTTGAAGACTGATGTTGGCATTGGAACCAAATCCTGGAATCAGGAAGGGCCGGGCTGGGGACAAAGTCTCTCCCAGGGCCCTGCTGGACATTGTGGAGGACGAAGCTGGCAAGTGGAAATGTGGAATTCTAGAAGCATGTTTTGGTCCCCTGTTATTGCCGTACCCTAGTTTCCTTCAACCAATGAGGGTGTTACACAAAGGAGCACGGGGCCCCAGGAGTAGTTGAAGTAAATGATAGGAGCAGTCATTTTTAAAAACAAATTTTGTCATACGAATTTCAAAAATACTCAAAAGGAAACAGAATAATGCAACAGCCCCCATGCGCCTGTCTTCTAGTTTTCACACTCACCGCACCATGGCCATGGACAACCAGGCAGAGCTACGGTTTTTATGGATTAAGCCCTCACAACGTGCCAAGAATTGACGCTGGGGCACAATTGTTTCCTCACAATGCCCCCGTGAAGAAAGTACTGCTATCCTCCCACTTTACAGATGAGGAAACTGAGGCACAAGGAGGGGCAGTGACTTGCCCAAGGTGGGGGCAAGGGACTGGAGCTGAAATCTGTCAGAGCCTGGAAACCACATCTTTGGGGAGTATAGTCAGGGCAGGGTGGTGAGGCCGCGAACGCAAACCACAACAAAGGCACCCCGATACAAGCAAGGCTCCCCGACAAGTACTCCAGAGGTGAAGCCACATGTTGTGGAGGCTCCTACGTGTCTGCTCTCTCCCAACAGTGTAATCAGTTGATTTCCAGACTTCTCACTTTCTTCCTTCTTACTGCCCCATACACCAGTCATGCTGTTTCCTGTACTTGGAATCCTCTCCTCCGGGTTGGCGCCCACCCGCCTTTCAGGCACATCTCTCTTCTAGTAGCCTTCTAGCCCTCACCCTGGTGCCCCTTCCCCTAAGGACCATAGAACCCTGATCTTCCGTACCATGGTGCCTGCCACAAGGCTGTAATCCCATGTTCAGTTGTCTGTCTTCCGCATGGACGGCAGGCTTCACAAGGCAGACCCAGCATCTGTGTGAGTCACCAATGAGACCCACATTCCCAACTCCAGCACTTAGAATGGTGCCTGGTAAACGGTAGGTACTCAATAAACGTTTGTGAAAAGGATGGATGGACAGATGGATGGATGGATGCGGGAATCCTGGGGGATCCTGACAGGGTAGATTTTGGAAAGACCTCTAGTGTCTGACTTTACAGCAGGATCAGAAGGGGTCTTCCCAGCAAGCTGCATACTGCTCTTAACCAATGGGTCTCCATCCCCCTCCATCCCTGACCCTGAGTTGTTAAGGTTTGGGTGAGGGGTGAAGACTGCAAAAGAGCATTTATTGCAAGCTTCAAGGCCCTGGTTACAAAGCAGGAGAACCTGTCCAGTTGACATGAAATTATGACTACTGCCCACCGTGGCTTCTGGGCTGATTTAGGTCTCCTCCCCCCAGGGCCTCCAGGATGTCCCTCAACCTTCTGAGTGTGCTTGGGCAGCAGCTTCACTTCCAGTCAAGGGTCCCTCATCTGGTGCTTTTGCAGTCCGGATGCTTTTATTTTCTCCAAATGGAAAACATCTTTTGAAAAATTGTTGATGCAATCTGCGCTTGCAAAAAATGTAAACAATATACAGAAATATAAGACAGAAAATAAAAATTCCCTCTCGCCTTATGCAGTCTCCTTTCCCCAGACGTAATTTCTGTTAACAGCTTGATTTGTATTGTTCCAGACTTTTCAAATGTACATATGTGTGGATTTGTTGGGGAAGAATTTAAAACTCTAAACACCGGCAGGTTCTGTACTTGCTCTTTCTTTTAGTGATTGCCCTTGAACAATGCTAAGGGGCCCTTAGTGCTGAGCCCTTTTCCCTTTCCACCGAGGTGCAAGCCATTGACCATAGACGAAGGACCTAGATTGGTTAAACAGAAGGAAGATTGGCTCTTCCGTCATGAGACCTGGAAGTTGTTTCTTACATCCCTGCTCTAGCAGAGGAACAGCCTCTGCTAACAAGATTGCTCTTCCATTTAGATACAGATTCTGCCCTTATGTGGGAAAATCCTGCCTTATTTTCAAAGCAATGTAAACAATGTCTTCCATCTAATTTTCAGATTATTCAAGTGTGTCCCCTCCTCCTGTTCTCACTCTCTACCTCTTGGTATGTTACCTACACCCAGCAGCCCTTCCCCTGGGACTGAGTAAATGAAAGAAAGAAAGAGATCAACTCCTGCCAACCAAGTTTTGCTCCTGCTGGTACACGGAAGAGGAAGGGAATTCCTTCCGTTTGCCTACTCAGTTGTGTACCCAGGTCCCCAGCCTGAGGTTTGGAGAATGGCCCCCTTCTCTCTTCCCTTCCCCTCTTGCAGTTCCCGTGTGCAGGGCTGTGTGCTACTGCTTCTCCCCGATGCACTGCACCTGGGGGTGGGGGAAGGCGGCAGGGGAGGGTGGGACATTCTGCACTGATGCCTGGTGACTCCAGGCCAGCTGAAGAGACTGACACAGGCACAGGGATGCCAGGCCACAGTGGGCATCTGACGTGAGCTCTGGAACCAGACTGAGCAGTGGGCAGCAGCTGAGTGCACCAAAATAGCTCAGCCCTTTAAAAGCAACCAGGTCATGACACAGAGTGGAAAGAGAAAAAAAATTGTAGAGTCTGTCATACAGAGTGAAGTAACTCAGAAAGAGAAAAACAAATACCATATGCTAACACATATATATGGAATGTAAAAAAAAAAAAAGTTATGAAGAACCTAGGGGCAAGACGGGAATAAAGACGCAGATGTAGAGAATGAACTTGAGGACACGTGGAGGGGGAAGGGTAAGCTGGGACGAAGTGAGAGAGTGGCATGGACATATATACACTACCAAACGTAAAATAGATAGCTAGTGGGAAGCGGCCACATAGCACAGGGAGATCAGCTCGGTGCTTTGTGACCACCTAGAGGGGTGGGATAGGGAGGGTGGGAGGGAGATACAAGAGGGAGGGGATATGGGGATATACGTATATCTCTAGCTGATTCACTTTGTTATACAGCAGAAACTAACACACCTTTGTAAAGCAATTATACTCCAATAAAGATGTTAAAAAAAATTGAACTGAGCCCTTTATCTGTATTATCTTGCTTAATATCAACAAGGAAGGAAAGTGAGGCTCAGCAAGTCAAATAGCTCAAAAATTCTAACAACTCTGGGAGAGGGGCAGAATTGAGGCACAGAGAGGTCTGGTGATTTGCCCAAGGTCACACAGCAAGGAAGTGCCCAAGTTTGAAGCTCAGGTCTGTCTGACTCAAAGGCCCTGCTTCTCGTAATCTAATGCCCTGTCTCTCATGCTGATGCTCGTCATATAACCTCTCTGAGCTATGGTTTCCTCTTCCATAGAATGCCACCTATTCCATAAGACTCCTGGGAGGAGTGAATGAGTTCATGGATGTCAGCTATGTTAATGGGAAATACTCAATAAAAGTTGGTTATTATCAGCATTTAAAGATTTGTTTTTAAAAAGTCACTTTTCCACCTATACCACCTGGAACATTTTCTAAGCTACTGTTATTCAGTGGAACTCAACAATCCTCTTTGAACTTGGATTCAAAGCCACCTTTACCATAAACGGCCTCTGCAATACTTTGACAGATACTTAAGCTGCTGAGTCTCACGTTACCCATCTGTAAAATGGGGCCAGTGTGCCTACCACATGGGTGGTTGGGAGGATTTAATGAGATGAGATAATACAGTATGGGGCACAGAGTAAGTGCTTCAGTCCTGGGGATGGTAGGTATTGTTGTTGAAATATTTAATTATTAGGGACTGCTCTGTTTGCTGCTGAGCTGACACGTCTCAGGAAGCATCAAACCAAGGCTGCTTAGAATGAGAAACAGCAGGATTTCGGTGACAACGGCTGGCATTTACAAGCATGCCATTGGTGTAGGAGCCACCAAGGGCATTGCCCAACATACCTACAGTCCTTCCAGTGAGTCTGTGAGGTAAACATAATTGCACCCATTTCACAGATGAGAAGGTGACTGGCCATTTTCAACGGTTGTATGTCAGAGCCAGAATTCAGACTAGTGCCTTTCTCACTGTTCAAGCTTTGGCCTCCCGGAGAGGATGAGCCCCACGCCCTAAACCTAATCCTAACCTTAACCCAGGCCCTACCCGGTCCCTGTTCGCTGGTGTGCAAGCAACGGTCCTGTGCAGATCCTGGTGGGGCTCCCTTGTTGACTTCAGGCTAATAAGTCCCTGCACAGTTGGGCCTGGAGCTGTGACTAAGTCTCAGGGCTCTGCTGCATGAATATGCAAACTCCCATTGACGGCGGAGCTCTATCACAGCCTGATTTCAAATTGATGGGCACATCCCAGTGGCTTAGAGCCTCTCGCCCTGCATAGTGAGAACACCCACTAATCCCCGCCAAAGCTCCTGGGGCTGAGTGGGAGGAGGTTGGGCACGGCCCAGGCAAAAGGGTACATTGAGGACGCGCAGTCCAGGCCGTGGCCTCTTTCAAGGCCTGCCCTGCCTCTGTGAGATTCACATGGACCTCACAAGTCTTTGGAAAGCTGGTTTCTTCTTTCTTTCCCCAGCACCAGGATGCATTCCCAGGAGACCCAGACCCTGCTTGAAGGTGCAGAGTCGGATGGGAGAAGTATGCTGGTCTCTGGACTTTGAAAACCAGCTTTGCCATGTGTTCCACTCAAAATCTGCTTACCGGGTATCCACCGTGCACCCAGCGCTACAGCAGGGGACCTGGTCGCTACCCTCTTTCAGTCTGGCTGGTGACAGGAATGATAATTATCAGTGATAACAGCAATAGCGCTCCCTCCTGTTGTTGAGTACCTGCTGGGAGGCGCATGTGGCTGGTGTGACCTCATTTAAAACTCTTTGCAGCCCTGCAAGATGGGCATTTTTCTTTCTGTAGACTCTAAGTCCATCCACCTCGCTACAAATAACTCAATTTCGTTTCTTTTTATGGCTGAGTAATATTCCATTGTATATATGTGCACATCTTCTTTATCCATCCATCCGATGATGGACACTTAGGTTGCTTCCGTGTCCTGGCTATTGTAAATAGAGCTGCAATGAACATTTTGGTACATGACTCTTTTTGAATTATGGTTTTCTCAGGGTATATGCCCAGTAGTGGGATTGCTGGGTCGTATGGTAGTTCTATTTGTAGTTTTTTAAGGAACTTCCATACTGTTCTCCATAGTGGCTGTATCGATTCACATTCCCACCAGCAGTGCAAGAGGGTTCCCTTTTCTCCACACCCTCTCCAGCATTTATTGCTTCTAGATTTTTTGATGATGGCCATTCTGACTGGTGTGAGATGATATCTCATTGTAGTTTTGATTTGCATTTCTCTAATGATTAATGACGTTGAGCATTCTTTCATGTGTTTGTTGGCAATCTGTATATCTTCTTTGGATAAATGTCTATTTAGGTCTTCTGCCCAAAGTAAGTCAGAAAGAGAAAAACAAATACCGTATGCTAACACATATATATGGAATCTAAGGAAAAAAAAATAATCATGAAGAACCTAGGGGTAAGAAGGAAATAAAGACACAGACCTACTAGAGAATGGACTCGAGGATATGGGGAAGGGGAAGGGGAAGCTGGGACAAAGTGAGAGAGTGGCATGGACATATGTACACTACCAAATGTAAAATCGATAGCTAGTGGGAAGCAGCCGCATAGCACAGGGAGATCAGCTCAGTGCTTTGTGACCTCCTAGAGGGGTGGGATAGGGAGGGAGGGAGACGCAAGAGGGAAGATATATGGGAACATATGTATATGTATAACTGATTCACTTTGTTATACAGCAGAAACTAACACACCATTGTAAAGCAATTATACTCCAATAAAGATGTTAAAAAAAAAAAAAAAGAAGTGGTGGATTCCAAGGTCCAGCCCAGATCTGTGTGGCCACCTCCACTTCCCCCTTCCCCCTGCTGCACACAACAGAGGTGCCGCAGGGTGTGGTGAGACCATGCACACGTGGGGAAAGCTGCCCAGATGGCTGATCCGGGCATGGGGATCTCCACCTGAAACTGAGAGGTCCTGGGAAGGGCTGGAACCATCAGGAGGGCTTCCCAGAGGTGGTGACCTCTGAGTCAGAGTTTGCCCTGTAAGTTTTTTTTTTTTTTTTTTTTTGCAGTACGCGGGTCTCTCACTGCTGTGGCCTCTCCTATTGTGGAGCACAGGCTCTGGACGTGCAGGCTCAGCGGCCATGGCTCACGGGTCCAGCCGCTCCGCGGCATGTGGGATCTTCCCGGACCGGGGCACGAACCCGTGTCCCCTGCATCGGCAGGCGGACTCTCAACCACTACGCCACCAGGGAAGCCCTGCCCTGTAAGTTTTTGTCTTCCTCCTCATGGGGCTGGCAATGAGGCTGAGCAGGAAAGACTCACACCCTGAAAATTGGCTGGTTATTTATTCATTCTCCAAAGAGTTATTGATTGCTACCCTATCTATATGGAGCTCCATGCTGGGTCTGGGATTCAAGATGTCCTGAGATGCGTCCCAGTCCCACGGGAACTCTCAGTGGAGGGGAGGAGCCACACCAGGGCTCAGGGTTGGAAACTTGTCACCTGCAGCAGGAAGGAGTCTGCACCGAGGAGGGAGCCGCTGAGCCTAGGCTGGAGCCAGGAGAGGAGCCACAGAGAGACGTGGGAGCTTCCCTCTCCTGGAAAGCCACCTGTAGGTGGGGATCGGCAGGGACTTGACGTGCCATTCTCGTGGGAAGGGACCAGCATAGGCAAAGGCATGGGGTGGGGCTTGCCTCTGGGAGGGGGGTCTCCTGGAGCCTCTGTGTGCTTGTGTGTGTGTGTGTGTGGTGTGTACGTAGGTTTATTGTGGCCGGGACATTTGTAGGTAGGATGTGGTGTGCCTGTAGGTGGGTGCTTGAGCATATCAGGGGTGACTGTGTCGGTTTTGGTGCTGTCTGTGGCCCAGAACACCCCATCACTTAGGCCTTTCTTACCCCACACTGGAAAGGTGGAATGATTTTACACCATTAGTTCACCCCCTTTGCCCTCAACACATTCAGTACATGTGGTGGCCAACTCTCCTTGAAATGTGTTTGGAGTTTGTTTTGGGGTGGGTCAGGGATGGGCTGGGGTCCTGGGCTGAGGGCTAGACGAGGGAGAAGTGAAGACCTGGAAGTTAGGAGGGTCCTGGGGGTGCCCAAAGGACCCAAATCAAGTTGCCTTGGAAACACAGATGCAGATGCCTGACATGTAGCAGCAGCATCTTAACATTTTGATTGATTTGATTGATACTTTGGAAAGCACACTGGTAGCTATTTGCTGTCTAATTTGTAGTGATGCTTGAGCCCCACAGTCCCCAGCAAGTTGAGATTACAGAGAGCTCCTTCCCATTTGATGTCTGTATGACCTTTGTCACTGAGTGGGTCAGCGATTATGCATCCAATTACCTGTAGGGGAGACTTAGGCTAAGATAAGTGAGGTGATTGGTCCAAGGCCACATAGCTGGTTAACTGTCCTGCTGGGAATGGCTTCCCAGTCAGATTCTCAGGGTTTTTGTTGGCTCAAAGTGTGGGGTGTAGATACGTAAACATGAGGGGGCTGGGAGAAAGCAGATAGATTCCTACCCCTTTTCTAGGCTACATGGAGCAGACCGCTCTCCAGCCTGTACCGTGGCTCTCTAATAACTCCTGTATGTATCAACTAAAGCATCTGTCCATCCACCCTCCATCCATCCACCCATCCATCCATCCATCCACCCACCCATCCATCCATCTGTCCACCTATCCATCCATTGTCCATGAATTCAATGCATACCTGCACACCAGGCCCCGTGTAGGTGCTGGGAAGACAGTCTTCACACAAAGAACTCCCAGTCCGGTGACAGAGCTTGCAGAAACCCCCATCTGCTCCTTCCTCACTTTCTCCGAACAGGTCCTTACTGACAGAAATGGGGGGAGGGCTCTCACCTATCAGTGAGTTCATCCAGCAAGGAGCATGACAGTCTACTCCTAAGTGACTGGCATTTGAGAACAAGAAGCTCCCCACTGGTGAGGCTGAAACTGTGAGTCCACACTCAAGGTCCGTCTTATAACTATGTGAGGTGGCCGGGATCTGGCCCCTCTCCTGAGGCAAAGCCCAAGGTGCTTCCTGCCCCCTCTGCAGGACCGTGAGAGTCTGGGGCACTGCACGCTCCTTGCCTTGAGTTTGGTGGCGCCCTGTGCCCTGTGTGGGGTTTGTCTGAGCCCTTGCTTGGCCCATGGCCACAGGCTGCACCCTCCACTCGGCTGGCCACCTTGGCTGGGGTGTGCAGAGGGTACCCTGCACACGTGTCCCCGTATCTGGAGGGCCCTGCACAGCTCCTACACTGTCATCTGTGTTCGGAGGTCTGGCTGCAGAGGGAGAAACTTAGGCTTGTGTCTTACATCTACTAAGTTAGTAATTGGAGGGGAGGGCTTCTTGTGGAAATAAAGAAGGAGCAAGCCCACCACCTAGCCCGGTGCACTTGTGGCTGGAGGACAGGCAGAGGCGCTTTCACTACGGAGCTCCAGAACCCGAAGGCCACGAGGGTTTGTCTCTAAGATGTGTGTTCTGGGGAGCTGGCTAAGTAGCCCTCGCTGCCCACTGCCAGCTGCCCCCTTTCACATTGCTGGACTAACGGGGCTGCCAAGTTAGGGATCCCGTGGCCCCAGCCCTCAAACAGCAAGTAATTGTTTTCTCTGTGTGAGCTGACAATGATCTAGTGTTTGCGGGCAGCTGCTAGGGGCCAGGGGCCCAGCCAGTGTTTTCCTAATTAACTCCCCATTACTCCCATCCCAGGAGGATGGGGCAGACGAAGTTTGGACACCATCAAATGGCAGACATTACTCTCAGCTCCTTGCTTGGTAAATCTCCCATGACGCCCGGCACCTACAGGGTACCCTCCAAGTCCCCAAGCTAGTGGACCGGGGGATGGTGATCCGGCCCTACTGCCTCCCAGCCTACCTCTCTCCCTCCATCTCACTCCCCAGCCAAATGCAACTTCTTCCTTCCCTGCACGGAGGTTTTAAGCAGGGCCAGGAATGGCGGGAGGCACAAAACTTAAGGGGGTGCCCAAACTGCTCAGTAATCGAGACGGATAATTTTAATGCTACCTTTAAAACATCAAAATCAACGCAATCCATGATAAACGAAATATCAACATTTTAAATAAAGATGTCATCCGTTCAGTAAATTGAGCCTATATTTCTCCTTCGGGGTGGATTCCTGATTCTCATTTTATCCCAGTGAAGCACCAGGTTGTGGGAGGGGAGGGACAGAAGACGGACAAATAGAGTGCGGAGAATGCAGCGAAGGACTTAGTGATCGCATTAATTTTAGGATGAGTAACCCCGCTGTTACTAAGTATCCATCGTTTATTGAGCATTTAGCGCCCGGTACCATGTTGTCCACTTTACACTGATGATCTCATTTTTCCCTCGGAGGTAGGTGTGATGACGCTCACTTCTTCGACTTGGAATCTGAGGAACAGAAAGGTCAAGTAGCTTGCCCAGAGTCACACAGCTGGGTGAGGTGGAGCTGGCACTGGAATCCAGGTCTGACTTCAAGGCCTGTCCTCCTCCAAGGTATCACATGGCCCACCTGAGGGATGCTTCCGTCTTTGCCTTTCTCCCTGTCCCAACAATGACGACTATATAGCAATAAGTAGAATTTCCTAGGCTCTTGCTATGTGCCAAGCACCCTTCTAAGCATTTTAAACGTGTCATCTCATTAAATCCTCCCAACAACCCAATAATGAGGTGGTATTATCCCCATTTTATATATGAAGAAACTGAGGCACAGAAAGGGTAAGTAACTCTCCCAATGTCCCAGAGATCCAAAGTGGCAGACCCGCCACAAGCTAGTACCAGAGCCGGAGCTTGCCGTCTCAGGGATGGTTGAGATGCTCTAGGTGCTGAGCTGGACCACGTGCCAGAGGTGGGGAAGATGTCACCAATCCCACAAGCCCTGGCCCAGGCCTGGAGCCCCAGGCTTCCCAGGCAGGTACCCAGGCTGGTAGATTTCCCACCCATTCTCAGACCGGTGCCTTGCAGGGTGGCCCCTTCCATGGTCGCTGCCATGCTCAGCAGAAGCCGTCATCTTCGTGGAAACCTGCCAGGGGTACAATGAAGGCATTCAGGGGCTGTTATTTATTTATTTCTCGATAAAGAAACTTCATGAATAGATGGGTATTTATTCATCTAATTCACTTTTGCAAATGCAGTGTCCTTCAGAGGATGATTTGTTTGCCCATCGGGGCTGAGGCGGGAGGTTAAAAATAGCTCCAGGCAGTACCGTATTTCTCAGTAAATCAGTGTTGATAATGTAATAATAAAATTAGTCTTACATCAGGTACCAGATATGGCTCCTCTGACATGCAAATCGAATTCAGCTTCCTACCCAATGTGGGCTGTGTGTGAGGCTACAGGTTCACCAGCCTCTGTCTTCGGGGCACTAAATTTAGAGCCTTTCTTAACGTGGGTCAGTATGAAATTGCCTAAAATGCCTGTCTCACTAACATGGTCGTTTGTAATATTCACCAAGTTTAGAATGTAGACAGCTGGTCTTCCTTTCCCTTCAGAGCTGCCACATACAATAGGATGGAAAAGACGACCAGGTACACACTTGTCCAATTTGGGAAGATGGCTTCAAATTGCTTTGAGCTTCAGGGCAAAGGGACTGTCTCCCCCAGAGCACATTTCATTTCCTCTCAGTAAAAGTTTCACGGCCACCTACCATGCACCAGGTCCTGTAGCAGCTGCTGGGATAACAGAGATAACCTAGGTGCTCTCCTGAAGACACTCATTCATGGTCTGGTGGAGGGACAGGATGGACACATCAAGGGGCATCATGGTATAAGGACGATGAGAGAAGCACATATAAAATCTAGGGGAGCATGGCAGCAGGGAGGGCTGCCATCATCTGTGAAGGAAAGACCACATGATCCAGGAAGGCTTGCCCTCTAAAAAGACATCTACATTGGGTTTACAGGATGAATAGCAGTTCTCCAGACAGTTGGGTAGGAATTGGCGGCCCTTGAGAGGACATTCCGGGCAGAGGAAATGGTACAAAGGTGTGGATGCATGAGACTGGGTACTGTCTAGAGCAATTAAAATGGGTTCATTGTAGCCCAAGACTAGCCAGAAGGAGGCTCGACAGTTTAGCAGGGGCCGTGTGGCCTCGTGTGACATGAGAGATGAGATGTTTGTCTGAGGGTTGGAAGCAGGGAGAGGTGGGGTCAGATGTCCATGTTGAAAGACACAGTGTAGAGGGTGGGTGGATGGAGGAGGGCGCGATGGTTCCCTTTCCCCCTGAGGAGTGAGCACCCCGTTTTCTATAGGGCAAATGGAGTACTCTCTGAATGATGCCGGACACAGGGGCTGAGGAACAAACAGGAACTGAAGAACACTGAGAGAACAGAAGAGGAAGGGCCGCCCCAGGAGGAGCTGAGGGGCAAGTGAGAGCTTCTGCCCTGGGAACCTCACAGCTCACCTCCCCTCAAGTATTCAAAAAGCCCCTCTAATTGTCTGACATGTGAAATTTACAAGCCATTCCCATATGGACCGTGTAATTTGACCCAGACCATAACCCTCTGAGACTGGCAGGGTAGGCACCATGATTCCCACTTGACAGATGAGAAAACTGAGGCTCAGAGAAGTGAAATGACCTGCCTAAGGCAGAAATGGGACTCCTGATCAAGTCTCTTAATTACTAGTCTGGGCTTTCGGGGGGCATAATTCTCATGTCAATGAGTTGGGCACCTTTGATGATTCTCTTTCTGTAGGTGGGGGACAGGAGACAGAGGGTTAGAGGACCTTGCTCAAGATCATGTAGGTGACCCGAGGCCCAAATTTAGATTCTGTTCTCCTGGGCTTCATTCATTCATTCATTCTGTTATCATTGTCATCCCCATCTGTGGTCCCCTGTCCTCATTTACTGCTCCGGGGATCACTGGTCTCCCTGACATTGTGTAGTTCGCCAAGCATTCTCCTGTTCGTGACCTTTGCCCTTGTTGCCCCTCTGTCTGGACTGTGTTTTCCCTGGGTATTATCACAGCTCCCTCCCTTACTTTGTTGCGGTCTCCACTGAAATGTCACCTCCTTAGAGAGGCCTTCCCTGATCTCCCCACCTACCAGAGCTCATCCCACGACTCCACCCACTCTCTGGCTTTAGTTTTCTTTATAGCACTTGCTCCTTCACTGCTGTTTCTTCACTTGTTTATGACCGCCTCCCTCACTAAAAGGTAAGTTCCAGGAGGGCAGAGACTTTGTGTGCTTCTGCTTTTCATTTGCTGTCTTGTTGCAAGGAGGCGCTTGATAAATGTTTGCTGTGTGCCCCCAACGCAAGGCACTGTCCTTGGATCCAAGGTGAGCCCTGCCCGTGGGAGCTAGTGCACAATGTGCTGGGAGACAGGTTTTCAGGCCCCCACCACGAGCCAGTGTGACAAAGGCTGTGTCGACATGTGCTTCCCTCATACATCAGGAACCGTCTGGGGCTCCTTTCACTACCGCAGTAGCTGGGATGATGGAAGGGAAGTGTGTGGAGAAAGTGGGCCTGTGGCGGGCTGACTTGCACACGCTGAGAAGTATTTCAGGATGAATGTAGAGAGGACGTCAGATTGCACCTAAAATGGCCCAGAAGATCAATGTCCATTATCAACACTCTGGTATCTGGTCATGTCCACAGCTCTGGGTCTCAGTGTACCAAGCAACAATGTGGGTGGAACTTCCTGCTTTTACTTAGCTCACCAAGCTTGCCATTTCTGTCACTCCTTCCAGGGGAAGTCAGCTGGAATTCCCATTTCTTTCTTTTCTCTGTATCTTTATCACCTACTGAACATTCAGCTCGATGCTAGAATGGGAGATGCTGGAAACCTCCCCCTCCCCCCTCTGCCCAGAGTGGTTGGGGCCTGAGGCTCGAGGTCTACTTGTACTCCGGCCCCGGAGAATCTCAGTGAAGGGACAAAGGAACCAGCCCCAGAGCAGGCAGATCTGGAGCCCGGTGAGCTCCAGCAAATGTAGTTAGATGATGGGTACATTTTATCCTATAATAAGAGGGCTATTAAGAAAAACACAGAATTGCTTAGGGGAAAGTTAAGGGGGAAAAGGAAGGTGGTGGAACCGTCCAAACTCCATCAGTGCCTAAGAAGAACCAGTTTCAATGACGCACTCTTCCAGGTATTAGGATGTTGGGGATGGGACGTCAGCCTCTCCACAGTGCACACACACGCCCTTCCCTGGTGCTGGAAACCTCCGTTCCCAGCCCCCTGTCCAGCTCCCCTCAGCTGTTCAACCGCCACATCAATGTCAACAAGTTTGAAACAAACTCCTGAATATCCCCACCCAGAGTAGAGAACCAGCTGGTAGACACCAGGAAGGACATATCAGTGGGTTAAGATATTTGCATATTTTATTTAAATATTTAAATATTTCCCTACTGGTTCATGAATAGCCACTGGCCTGAGCCACCCCAGCTGCTCTGGCCTCTCGCCCTGGACCCCTGGACCTCCCCATGCTGCAGCAACTGAAGGGTTAACCACTGGCACAGTTGGGGTCTTTGAGGACCCTGTTCCAGCCCCAGGTTTCTTCTGACTGTCCAGTGTCAATGCCACAGCCATTTCTCAGTATGTTGACTATCCCCTCTACACCCAGCCCAGCACTCATACCTGCTCTTCTGCTCCATGTGAATGCCCGGCCATCGACTCAGGTGCCCAGGGGAATACCTGGAGGTGGTCATGGACATCCCCCGGCTCCACACACACAAGGCAGACCCAGGGCCCTGCATCAGCTCCAAGACTCCATGAGCGCAGGTACCGTGTTTGCCTGTCCACCACCGAATCCCCATCCTGGAGCCTGGCACGCAGTTGGTGATTTTTTTTTCGTTTGAAAATTTTATTTATTTATTTATTTTTGGCTGCGTTGGGTCTTCGTTGCTGTGCGCGGGCTTTCTCTAGTTGTGGCGAGCGGGGGCTACTCTTTGTTGCGGCACGTGGGCTTCTCATTGCGGTGGCTTCTCTTGTCGCGGAGCATGGGGTCTAGGTGCGTGGGCTTCAGTAGTTGTGACACGTGGGCTCAGTAGTTGTGGCTCACGGGCTCTAGAGCACAGGCTCAGCAGTTGTGGCGCACGGGCTTAGTTGCTCCGCGGCGTGTGGGATCTTCCCCGACCAGGGCTCGAACCCGTGTCCCCTGCCTCGGCAGGGGGATTTTTAACCACTGCGCCACCAGACAAGTCCCTCAGTTGGTGATTGATAAATGACACACTGTGGTTGGAGGAATAATTCATCAGAGACATCTGTGTCCTAATCTCTGGAGATGCAGAACCTGTGAATGTCACTTTATACCAAACAAGGGACTGGGTAGACGTGATTAAGTTAAGGACTTCAGGCAGGGGTGATTACCTTGGATTATCTGGGTGGGTCCCATGTAATTACAAGTGTCGTTAAAAGAGAGAGGCAGAAGGAGATCTGTACCAGAAGAGGAGGAATCCATGTGACCACGGGAACAGAGATTAGCATGATGAAACCATAAGCTGAGGAATGCAGGCAGCTGCCAGAAGATGGGGAGGCAAAGAACAGATACTCCCCTGGAGCTTCTAGAAGAATCAGCCCTGTGGAAACCTTGATTTTAGCCCCAGCTCCTGTCAGACTCCGTTCAGATGTCTGGCCTCCAGAACTGTAAGAAAACGAGTTTCTGGTATTTTAAACCACTGATTTTGTGGTAATTTGCTGCAGTAGCCACAGAAAACTAGTACACACACCCAACTCATTTCGAGCTCCTGGTAAGTCCTGGTAGGTCATGACACGTGGCTTAGAAAACTGCTCAGGACCGTGGCCCATGATCTCTTGGAAATGCAAACAGAACCATGTCATTGCCCATCAGTCAAGGGGTCCCTGTTACCTTGGTAGCCCAAGGTCTCTTGCCAACACACAGGTCCTTGCGATGGCCCCTGCTGGCCCTTTCGGTCATTTTCTCCCATGTCCCCACATACCCCATGTGCCAGTCAAACCAAACCACTATCGTTTTCATCCTCTAAGTCTCACGTCACACACTGTCACACCTAAGCGCCTTTGTCGCAAACCAGTCACTATTGCCTGGAAAGCTCCACCTTCTTCACTGGGTCACCGTGCACTTGTCCTTCAAGCCAGCCTGGGAGTCCCCTCTTCCAGAAAGCTGCCTCCGCCAGCCTCGGGCTGGTTTCTTTCCTGTTCCCACAGCCCCTGGTGTCGCCCTGGCCTCAGCGCTGACGGCACCGCCCTACATAGTCTGCGGTCTCCTGCTCTCTGGGAAGGGAGCCCCTGATGGCGAGGCAGAGTAAGGCCATGACCGCTCCCACCCACCGTCTCTGGCCGCCTTTGCTGGCTCGGCCCAGCTGGCCACGCTGGGACTCACGACTCACATTCCGTGAAGCACAGCTCGGTGGCTTCCTCCAGGGCAGCAGAGCAGGTGTGGGCACCTGAGGCCCATCTGACCCTTCTGGGGGAAACACCATGGGGAAGGGAGGGAGGCCTGGTCCCCCAACTCTGCTTTCCATCCCTCCAGGTGTTGACACTTTGGTTACAAATTAGATAGAACACTTTTTCCTCTTTCTTTTTTCTTCCATAATCCTATGCAGGTTTGGATTTTTATTTATTTTTTTTTTGGTAAGAATCAGATATCCTGTAGATAATATATAAGTAAACAGAAGGCAAGGATGTTGCTTTTACTTTTCTTTACTAGAAATGACTTTGGTGATTTTTCTTTCTGCTCATAAAAGTCCTACACGTTCACCAGAGAAAATTTGGACACTATGGAACTGATGCTGCTTTGGAGGAGGTTAGGGAGCCCGGCACTACTTATCTCCTCTCTCCAAACCAGCCTCTCTCCTCCACGCCCCGGGGGCTCCCGTTGCCCATCCGCTGCTCCCCAGTGCCCAGCCACTGCAGCTTTGAGCCTTTCCCTCCAATGTCCTCAGTGCTGGGTCTTCTTGCAGACTCTGCACACTTCTCTACCCCCACAGTCATTGCCGTCTGCCAGGCCCCAGGCTTCTCTCACTCAAACGTCTACAGTGGTTCCCACTTCCCTTCCCCTCTAGTTTCTCCCCCTCACTGGTATGGCTCATGGCACCAGAGAGATCATCTGAAGGCCCTACCTTGAGGCTGCCCCTCTCTCTCTTCCCGCAGCCTCCCATCACCTACTTCACACAGGCATGTCCACGGGCCCTTCTCACGTAAGTCCCTCCCCGCCACTGGCCTAGCTCTCTGATCACCAGCCTGGATTCCACGGCCCCTGCCGTGGCCCACTTGGGCTCTGCTGTACCTGAGCTCTACTTCCCTCGATGCCTTTTGGATTTAAGAAACTATGTTCACCCCCCTTCTAGAGAGGGAGGCCATTCTGTGATTGGGAAGCAGTCAAGGAATGGGGTCAAAGGGTTAGGGAAGGGCAGGGGAGGGGGCTGAGAAGTTGAGGAGGGAGGAGGGCCTGCAGTGGAGAAGAGGGAAGGCCCTCCCGCATCTCCTGGTGATTTGTGAGAATGGGCAGGGATGGAGCTGACCCTTGCAGACCAAAATCTGACCGGTGAGGGGAGTGCACGCTCCACCAGGCTGCCAGAGGCCCAGAGAAGAGGTGATGCTCTCACTGACTGTCCCCGGGGGCTCTGGAGGGCTGGAGGTGTCCTGGAAATGTCAGTCTGAAGCCTGCTGGAGGCTGCCCCCCCAGCCAGCCTGTCCTGGGCTGGTGGCCGCTCAGTGACACCTGCTGCATGCCCGAGCCTACGGAGGACCTGTGGGCCACCTTCGGGAGGCAAGGAAAGCACTCACTCAGTCCGAGCACTTGGTGTGTACCAGACCTGTGCTAAGGGCTTTCCATGGATTATGTCGTCTATTGCCCACAACGGCCCTATGAAGTGAACAACTATTATCTCATTTTCCAGGGCACAGGGAAAATCAGGGCAGAGCAGGAGTTCAAATGCACGTCTTTCTTTCTCCTCTCCCACAGGAAGGCCTAAGTCCCAGAGGCTGATGGAGCTGATGGCCGACCAAGAGGCAGGCCCTGGGTGCTCGTGTTGCGAATCCCATCTGGGCTGTAGCTGTCACCCTGAGCCACCAGCACAGGCCGCCAGCTCAGGGAGCAGCACCGACTGTGACGAGCCTACACCTGGATGAGTGGAAGATGTTGACAGTTTCAGCCAGGACCACAGAGAAGCTACTTTGGGTGGGGGGAGAGTGGGAGGCTGGGGAGTGGGGGATCCCAGGGGATAAGGGCAGGTCGCCTGGGGCTGTCACTCACTCTGTGGTGCTGGGGGAAGGGGTTCTGGTCTAGGCCCTGGGTGGGTGGTCTCTAGTTATGGGACAGCTGCTGGGGGTACAGGTGGGGAGCAGCCTTGTTCTGTAACCTCTGTAAAGTGAGGGTTGAACTGGGTGAGTGGAAGGTCTCACCCGGTTCTGGCAGCTGAGGTCCTGGGACTCTGAGCCAGCACAGTTGCAGAGCTGAGCCGGGAGGTCCCTGATGGCCGGGCCGGGCCTGTCCAGCTCACCAATGCCTTCACGGGGCCTGGCATCTCAACAGTCGGGGCTCACGGAGAGAATGAATGACTGAAAGAAGCGAGGGTCACCGCACAGGCTGGAGGTTCCACGCTTGGACAGGAAGCGGGAGAGGTGAGAAGAGCTGTGGGTCACATGTGGGACCTTGGCATCCCTGCCCAGAGGACCAAGGCCAATGCCAGCGCTTGGGGTAATTGAAAGGGAGGAGGAACTGTTTCACCTCTAAGTCTTAATCCTGTAAATTCAGGCAGGGAGGTTTTATTTTATTTATTTTTTAAAAAAATATAGTTTTTATTTATTTATTTGGCTGCATCGGGCCTTAGTTGTGGCACGTGGGATCTCCGTTGCGGCAAGCAGGATATTTTTTTTCTTATAAATTCATTCATTTTATTTATTTTTGGCTGCGTTGGGTCTTCATTGCTGTGAACGGGCTTTCCCTAGTTGCGGCGAGCAGGGGCTACTCTTCGTTGTGGTGTGCAGGCTTCAATAGTTGTGGCACGCGGGCTCAGTAGTTGTGGCTCGTGGGCTCTAGAGCGCAGGTTCAGTGGTTGTGGCGCACTGGCTTAGTTGCTCCGTGGCATGTGGGATCTTTTCAGACCAGGGCTCGAACCCGTGACCTGCACTGGCAGGCGGATTCTTAACCACTGTGCCACCAGGGAAGTCCCCATGCAGGAGCTTTTGTTGTGGTGTGTGGGCTCTTCATTGCAGCATGCAGGCTTCTCTCTAGTTGTGGCGTACGGGCTGTAGCACATGGACTTAGTTGCCCCGTGGCATGTGGGATCTTAGTTCCCTGACCAGAGATTGAAGCCGCGTCCCCTGCATTGGAAGGCAGATTCTTAACCACCGGACCATCACGGAAGTCCCAGGGAGGTTTTAATTACTTAGCTTTGAGTGGTTTTACTTTGCAATTAAAGTCACCAAGGAAACATTCAGAAATTAGTGCCCTTGTTAGGAATTAGCAGCATTGTGGACCCTCCTCAATATGCTGAATTGGACCTGGCCAGGAAGGGAGGGTGGGAGGGTGACCTGCACACAGCCCATCACCTCCACCCATAGACTGAGTGGATGCTCCAAGCCCTGGCAGTGGGACAGGAGTTGGGGGCCTCTGGGAGTAGGGTGGGTGTGCCCCGAAGCATCTACCTCCTCTCACTTCCTTACCCAGAAAGAGAGTCTCTCCAGGTTCAGGTGGGGAGGGACATCAGCTCAGACCACGGCCAGGGACCAGGAATGATGGGGCCCATGGCAGGTCTGTGCATACAGCAGGTGCTCAGCCAGCACTTGTTAGAGTGGAATGTGGGTGGAGAGGGGCACCCCAGGACTCAGGACCTGGCTTGAGGGCTGTGGTCTAGGCTGTGACCCAGGCAAGAGTGCTCTGCGGGGGACTCTGGCTTGTCCCAGGCTGACCTTCAGGGACTAAGCTGGGAAGGAAAGCGGTGGGGGAGAAGGGAACTAGGGATGCCAATCTGCTCTATGGCCATGAGGCAAACACTTCTGGGCAAATCTTAGCCAGAGAACTAACAGCACTATCTGGCTCCATAAAGGAGAACTCAGGAGGCTGCTGGCTGGCTACCTCTGGAAAAAGATGCTGTCCTCCTGGAGACTGAGGTGTCAGAGGAGTCCTCAGCGTTCTTTCATCAGTGCTATGGACTGAAATGTGGCCCCTCAAGATTCATAAATTGAAGCCCTAACCCCAATGTGACTGTATTTGGAGTAGGGCACATACAGAGGTAACTGAGATTAAATGAAGTCCTAAGGGTGGGGCCCTGATCCTATAAGATTAGTACCCTTATAAGAAGAGACACAAGAGAACTCACTGTTTTCCCCCTGCCGTGTGAGCACGTGGTAAGAAGGTGGCCGTCGGCAAGCCAGGAGGAGGACTCTCATCAGAAACTCAACCGACAGGCAGCACCTTCTTCTTGGGCTTCTAGCCTCCAAAACTGTGAGAAATGGATTTCTGTTGTTTAAGCCACCTAGTCTGTGGTTTTTGTTTTTGTTTTTTTTTTCAGTACGCGGGCCTCTCAATGTTGTGGCCTCTCCCATTGTGGCCTCTCCCATTGTGGAGCACAGGCTCCGGACACACAGGCCCAGCGGCCATGGCTCACCGGCCCAGCCGCTCCATGGCATGTGGTATCTTCCCGGACCAGGGCACGAACCTGTGTCCCCTGCATCGGCAGGCAGACTCTCCACCACTGTGCCACCAGGGAAGCCCTAGTCTGTGGTATTTTGTTCTGGCAGTCTGAGATGCCTAATACAATCACTGACATTTTGTACAGTACTCTAGCTTCCAACAGCCCTGGAGGAGGCTGGGCAATAGTGTGAAAGGGTCAAGGGTACAGTCAGGTAGTGGCGGTCAGGGCCAGAGCCAGGCTAGGCCTTGCAGTTTCTAAGGCCAGTGCCTTGAATGACTGTGCTGCTGCTGAAGATGCTGGTGATGTTGACAATGGCAGCGGAATTCACATGGAACACAGTAGAACAAAAAAAAAGGAGCTGGCTATAGTATAAGGAGGTAACCAAGGGTCAAAACCAAAACAGGTTCAAAAGAGTTCAGAGGCGTTTGAGGATGGCAGTGTCTCAGAGGTTCCCAGGGGGTTAGTCCATCCTTTCCAACCAGGACTTACTGGGGAGCCACCCTGCTTCCTTACACTCTCTCCAGGGCCTGATTCCAGAGGTTAGAATCAGTGTTTGTGATTGGATACTGGAGGAAGAGGATCCAAATTCAAAGCGGGGACCCCAGGATGCTACACATCCTGAGCTACACATCTGAGCTGTCCTGAGGACACTTCATCCTACCAGCACATAAAGTATTTACCCAAGTGGGTCCTGTCCTCCCAGGCTGGTTGCCTTCTTGTGGACAGAGCAGCCCCACGGGCTCTTCCATTATTCTACAGATACCCAGTGTGGCCACAGGGTCCTATCTCTGTCCCAGAGATGGGCGTCTCACCCTGGCTATGGGAGGAGGGTTTGAGGAGGCCAAGGTGAACAGAAATATGTCCACATGGTTCTGGGGTTCATGCCAGCATACAAATAGTGCAATGCTGGGATGATTTTTTCAGACATCATCTGAAAAAGTTTCTATTAATGCAACATGTCATCTTTTCTGGGAGCCATCTTTGAGATCAGAAGCCCCGGCTGGGCACCCGCTCAACACCATGAGAATGATTAAGCAAAATGTCAAACACTGAAATGATGTTATTAGGCCAGCAGGGACTCCAAACTTGGGCTAAAGAGGGGAAATTTGACCATGGGAAGAGGGGGCCCTCTACTGCTTCCAGGCAGTCTGGTGGTATGCAAGCATCCCTCAGAGGTCTGGAGGCTTGGCTCCAGTGCTAGGTCTGCTACTTGCTTGCTGTGTGGCTCGAAGTAAACAATTGCCCTTTCTGAGCCCAATCGCCTCACCTACAAGGGAGGTGGATGTCTCTTAGGTGTCTCCAAGGTTTGTGCTTCTTTGAATAATATTTAACACAATTATGCCGTATGGAGAGTTGTGGCACGCTTTTTCTTAAATCATGTTTTTTGAAGTACATATCTCTGCTTTCCACACACGCTCATGACCCATTATTCGTTGGTCTCTGGGGAAGATTTGGGATTTTATTCTTGTTCTTTTAATTATCCTACTGACAGCTGTGATCCATCTATCGAGGGGGGGACAGACCTTGTCTTGCAGGCTGTGTGTACTGACCAGCTACTAGTTAAGGGTCTCGGAATAATCTTTGTAAAGTGAATGGGCTTTGGCCTCACACAGAGCTGGTCTGAATCCAGGTCCCTCTGTGTGGCCGTGGGCAGGATACTCAAACTTACTGAGCCCTGATTTCCTCATGTATAAAATAGAATGAGTATCAGTTACCTTGTGGGATTGTAAATGACCTGGACTAGATGACCTGGCACAGGAGAAGCACCTGTCTGAGAGCACTCTAGGTAAGTGGTGACCAGAGTATCGAAGTGCACTTGTCTCTTTTGTCACTCTCAGTCTTCTGTTAGTAATTCTTCCTTCATCTTTTCTTCCTAAATAGATTCTCAGCTCCAAGCAGGCAGGCATGGCATGTGGACCTCTTATAGCCTCCCAGAGCCCAGCACAACTTGCAGATAGTGTTTACTGGTTCTTTGCTTTAAAAATGGTGCAAGGGGACCCTCTGGGGATACCTGCCTACCTGTGAGTCATCATCCCCATCATTCCCGGTCCACAGGTCCCCTTCTCAGCAGCCGCCTTTATGTTGACAAATACTATATACCCTGAGTTCTAAGACTCATTAAAAAAAATTGAACGATGAGTGCCTACTTGTATTTTTGTCCATTATTTGTTTGTTTCTTTGTTTGTTTACTTAATGAGAGTAACGCCAGGTCAATTAAAATAATTCAGATAGAGATGTATATAGAATAAAAGATAAAAGTCCTTCTTTACTCCTTCCAGTCATTTTCTAGCCCCAGAGGTAACCACAGTCAATACAAAGGCTTTAATTTTACCCGACATTTTCTCTCTGTATTACGAACTATCTACATAATGTATGTAAACATACACAACATAAAAGTTTTCTAAAAACATAAATGGGTCATTCTGAGACTTTGTTTTTTTACTTAATGAAATGTTTTCTGTGTCAGGCATCTTGCTCTTTTAAACATTAACCATATTCTTTCAATTATCACACAGTAAAATTGACTTTTGGGTGTACAGTCTGTGAATTTTAGCACATCCACAGATTTGTGTCACCACCACCATCACAATCAGGATATACAACAGCTCCATTACACCCTAAAATTCCCTGGTGCTGTCCTTTCATAGTCAGCCCCTACCCCTATCCCTAACCTCTGGAAACCACTGACCTTTTTCTCCATCACACACTTCTGTCTTTTCAAAAATGTTACATAAATGGACTCATACAGTTTGTAATCTTTTGACACTGGTTTCTTTCACTTAGCATAATGCCTTTGAGAGCCATCTAAGTTGTTGTATCCGTTTTTATTGTTGAGCAGTATTTCATTGCGTGGACGGATCCCATTTTATTTATACATTCATCAGCTAGCTGATGGACATTTGGGTTTCCAAGTTGTTGGTGATTATAAACAAACATTGAACATTATATGAACATTCATGTACTGATGTTTGTGTGGACATGTTTTCATTTCTGTGGGATACATTCTTTAGTTTAATCAATATGTACTTTTAGTTTGCTGTTATTAATTGAGGCTGAGTCCAGCACTTTGCAGGAATAAGGAACTGAGGTGCTGTTGATCTGTCTTGGCCCTGGGCTGGTCCTTCTCACACCGATTTTTGCCTCCAGAGCAGGAACTGAGGTTTGGCCAACGTGAGGACACCACTAACTGAAAGAGAGAGTCTCATGGTAATTAGTTCTCATTCCCAGTTGGGCATATTACAGGGCTTCTTGCATATGCTGAGAATTTCCTGCTGTCAATTGTGGCTTAGTTGGGCCTTCTTACTTTCCTAACAATAAGAAAAGAAACAATAAGATAAAAATACAAAAATATTTTCAGTTGTTTGATGTTTGGAAATGGGCTGACCAACATCCAGACACTTGACTCCATGGCTTTACTCCATGTGTCCAACTTGATGTCACTTAGACACAGTTTAAACCACTCAGATCTTTATTTAAGTATTAAGCATAATTGTCATCACAGATTGATAGATTCCTCAACTTGAAATGAGCTTTCAGGGGTCATTCTCCATCCTGATTCAGAAATTGCTTTTCAACTTCCTCTATGAGAGTCATCTATGTGGTTTAGGTGGTGGCAAAATTAGTACAGTCCATCCCTGGGTGACTTAATTGTTAGAGTTTCTTTTTTCATGAGCTGAAAATTACTTCTCCTGACTTCCTTCCATTGGTCTCTGGTTTGTCCCCAGGAGCCAATAGAGTTTCTAAGTTTCCTCCCTCTTCCTTTTCACAACACTGGATATAGTTTAAAAGAGCTCTCATGTCTTCCTTTTGCTGCCTTAGCTTTCTCATCCCCAAGCCAACAGCCCCAGTGTCCTTCCTTGTGTCCCACAGTTTAGAGTTTCCATCCCTGGTCCTCTCCTCTGGGCATGAGTCACTGACCTGCTTGCAGAAGAAGCTGTTGAGAGCTGTTGATGCTAATGGTGGTTCCCTCCCTGCTCCAGGAAGGCAGTAGAAGATGGTGGATGCTGTGAAACCAGGGCTTGAGTTGGAATCCAGCTTTGACCCTTACTAGTTGTGTGACCTTGGGCAAGTTTTAACCTCTCCATGACTCAGTTTTTGCATCCATCAAAGGGGTGTAACAAGCTGCTAGCAGGCAAAAGGTGACCACCTACCCAAAGGCACATGATGGTTTGTAGCCCAGGGTGGGTGGCATGTCCTGTGTATACCCTCTACAGAAGGCAGAACCTTCCCTGGAACCCCACTGCTCATCGTAAAGGAGAGGCTCAGAAGGACAAGCTCAGGCTGGGGAGACAAAGCCCTGGCATGGGCTATCAGGAGGCATGGGTTCCCACCTTGCCCTGACCCTGGACAACTCACAGTGTCTGTAGGTCTCAGCTTCCTCTCATCAGGAAAGTTAGCACTACCCGTAGCTCTCGCCTCATTTTTCAGGATGGCCCTGAGTCTTAAATGCTGTGTCATCCTGGTGTGGAGGTCAGAGCCCCTGCTTTGGGGCCATACAGACCTTGAGTTGAATTCTGTCTCTGGCATGTACAAGCTGAGGGACACGGGCAAGTGTCTGACCTCTTCGAGGCTCTGGGTTTTCTCTTGGACAATGGACATTGTATTATGTACCTTGAAGGGCTGTGGGAAGATTAGACATGCCACGTGCAAAGTGCTTAGCATAGCACCTGACACACGGTGGGACTTAACATACGGTCGACATCACTGTGAAGTCTGAGCAGAGTGTTGGGTGCACAGCAAAAGTTCTGGAAATAGTAACAACGTTGGATAGAGTGGAGGTAGCTGGAGTTCCCCGTACAACCTGAGTCCCAGGGATTCTGGGGGCAGAGCCCTGACCAGTGTTTCCCGGATGGCCCTGCATTCGGCCTCATCCAGTGAGCTCAAGCATGGACCTGAGGCCAAAACCTACGACAGCTGGAGCCAAGGGACCTGGATTGCAGAGACCTTGGTGTCTCTCCTCACCCCTAAGCCATCATCAGGCAGTGTCCCAGGGCTCCGATATGGAAATAGGAGGCAACCAGGGCTTTCTGATCACAACTGACTGTACCCTCGGAGCCAGTCGAGCAGCTAACTTGTCCCGCCCTCTGAGCATCTGGTTGCCTGGATTTTGGGCATGGTGGCAGATGTGGCCTCTTAAATATTGAATCACCCTTCCCTGGCCCCATTCCTACTGATTTTACCAAGGATTCCAAGACTTAAGTTCGTTTAATAACCTCCTGACACTAAACAAACAACCTTGCAAGAGGAGTAATTTGCGAGGCAGAAAGAAAACAAATAAGTTGCAAGGACACAGCACAGCCATGGCCAGGCTGATTACATTCCAGGGGCCACCTAAGTCCGACATCAACTGAGAGCATACAGATCTTGGCTGTTTTCCACTCCGGGAAGTCTTCAAAAACACGGGCAGGGGAAACTTTGCATTAGGCCTCTGGTGACGGTGCATCATTAGAATTCTGGGGGCATATTAAATGCCATCTAGTTGCTAACATGATGCATCATTTTCTGTTAAATAATTGATCACTGTGCAGAGATTGTGTTTGTGGAGTTTAAAAAAGTGATTAGAGCAGGGAACATTTCTGGGAGGCAAGTTGCATCTGTAACCCGGTGTCTGCTCTGCATACCTTCCCCAGGGGCCATGGAGCTTTGGGGATTCTTGCCACACAGGAGCTGGGAGCTGGGGTGCAGCATAGAAGCGCTGACGCAGCGGGACTAGAGGTGACGGTCGGTGGTGCGGGTGGTGTTATAGAAGACTGACAAGGAGGGGGGTGGTAGTAGAGTCCTTGCAAGGGCCTCAGAGACTGTGCCAACCTCTGACCCTGCCCAGGGAGAAAGCAATTGCTGCACCTTCCTCCCCCCAGATCCACACCCAAATGGCCTCGCCCAAGGCCATGAAGGCAGGTCTGGTCCTGAAAAGAGCTTGTCCCAGGACTCCCCAGTGTTTCCTTCCATTTTCTGCCCTATTCCTCCTCAAAGATAATCTCTTTCTCCTTCCCCTCCTCCTAGGAAAGAGTTTGAGTCCCTCCAGCTTCACTTCTAAGTAAGGGGTGAGCTGTCGGATTGAGAATGTGTGTGGAAGACTTTGGTCTTGGGAGAGGGGAAGGCATTTCAGAGCCTGTTGGGGGAGAGAGACTGTGGGCTTGTGGGTGTATTTGGGAGGTGAGGCGGTGAGGTTTCAGCGGGTATTAAAATAGCTGGAATGTAGAAAGATCTGGTACACAGAAAACCACAATAGTATTTTTCAAATGAATGACACAGACTTGAACAAGGAGTCGAGATTTGTACATTCCTGACTGGCTGCGGGCTCTTGGGCAAACCACTGAGCCTCAGTTTCCACATCTGAAAAACACGCGTGTGTGTATGTTTGTGTGTGGTGATTTTTAAGGGCCCTCTGACCCTGACATTCTGTGCTTTGAAATCAGCTGTTTTTATCCCTGGCTCCACACTAGAATCTCCCGGGGACCTTTAAAAAAGGCAGACGCGGGCTTCCCTGGTGGCGCAGTGGTTGAGAGTCCACCTGCCGATGCAGGGGACACGGGTTCGTGCCCCGGTCCGGGAGGATCCCACATGCCGCAGAGCGGCTGGGCCCGTGAGCCATGGCCGCTGGGCCTGCTCATCCGGAGCCTGTGCTCCACAACGGGAGAGGCCGCAACAGTGAGAGGCCCGCGTACCGAAAAAAAAAAAAAAAAAAAAAAACCACAAAAAAGGCAGACACTGGGGCACAACCCCCAGAGGTTCTGACACAATTGATCCGGGGCAGAATCTGGGCATCTGTACTCTTGGGGTCTTCCCCAGTGGCTCTGACGTGCAACCAGGGATAGGAACTCTTACCTCAGGAGGGGTGGCTGGAATGGGAAAGGCAGGCACAGATCTGGGCCAGCTTGCTCTGGCCATGTGTGAAAGTCCCCAGCTCTGGAGCAAGAAAGAAAGAGGCTCGGTCGAGGCTCTGGGAAGAAACCATTTTTGCGCCTCAGTCCTGCGTGTTCTTAGAATGACTCTTTCTCTTTCTTAATGGCCTGGGACAGATGCAGAGGCTTTGAGATGGTCCTACAGTCAGTGTTTGCCCCTGGCTCTGCTCCCTCCTCTCTAGTGACCCCTCCTCTCCCAAGCGGCCCAAGATTGCTCCAGCCCTCCGGTCCCAAATACCCACTGAGCTGAGTCCTCAGTCCAGGGGAGGTGGATCTGTCCGCAGGTCCCCTCCCCAGCAGCTGGAAAGCTAGTTCCCTGAGGGTCTAGACCAGTTCTCCCATCTTCCTGGCAAAGTAAAGCGTTAGATGCTCTTGTTGGTTCATTGAGACTTACGTGGCCCTGCACAGGCCACCTCCCCTGCTATGTATCCCGACCAAGTCCCCTTTCCTGTTTCCAACCCCCATTTCCTCACCTGAAAAGAGGGGGTCAGGCCCCTACAGACTGACGGCAGTGGGTTCTGTGGCTCTGAGGGGTAGACAGAGATGAACACTACTCCTTCCATTTTACAGGTGGAATAACGGAAGCTCAGAGATGACCTGACTTTAGGCCTGACCCAGAAGCAGAACCCAGTGTCCCTGGACCCCAGTCCAAGACAGCCGGCAACTGAAGAACGCAATCCAAGGTCATGGGGTCTTTCTCAAACCCCCAGTCCGAGGAGAAAACCAGTTTCTCTTAGGAGTCAAGCATTTACTTTGAAATGAACCTTCTCACTTTCTCTCTCTCTCTGGGCAGGACCTAACGGATTCATTCCCTGCCGCCGCGTGGATATCTCTGCGCCTTCAGCCTGTCTGCTACCTAGTCCCACTGAGGGGCGATGGTCTGAGACAAATCTCCAGGCCCACTTTGCCTTGTCATCTGCTGCCCTTGTCAGCCAGGCTGGGCCACCCACGTAGTGTCTGAGGGAGATTGGTTTTAGCTAAAGGTCACAGGCATATTGCCCAGGGATCCCCGGGGAGGCTTCCTGTGGAGGCTCATGCCAGCCCTGGCCAGCAGGGGGTGTGCAAGGTCCTGAGTCCTGGGCCACAAGGTCAGGATGGGGAGCAGAGATTGCAGGCTGGGGGTTGCAGGGGGGAGTGGGGTAGAGTGGAGGCAGGGTCAGAGTTCAAGCCTAGGCTGCCCGCTCAGTGTGCTTCTGATGGCTTCCAGCTGCTGTCCTAATTTCCTCCCGTAGGATGGGGGGTTGGCTAACCATGAAACACCAGGCCCTCAGGTCCTGCAGAGCACAGCTGGGTGACTTTGGAAATTATCCCCTGAGTTGTTTCAGTTTGAGATGCCGAATTTGGAAGCGAATTTCCTCCCTTCTGCCCACAGGAGCTGAAGCGGTCTGAACTGGTCTTTTCTATATCTCTTACATTCTAGTCTCTTCTTCAAAGACAATGTGGCCCTGCCCAGCACTCGTGCAACTTCTGGGAGGAGCAGACTCACTGGGGACTTGCCAAAACACAGATTCTTGGGTCCCACCCCCAGGGTTTGGGTTCGGGAGCTCGGGGACCACACTTTAAGAACCACAGGTCTAGTTTCCCACCTCAGTTGCCAGACTAGCTGGAGGGTTTCCTGGAAGTAAGAGCATCAGCTATAGATTCAGACAGACTTGGATTCTAGGCTCTGCTCTGGTCTAGCTGTGAGCCTGGGCAAGTCTCTCGCCCTCACTGAGCCAAGATTTCCGGAAATGTAGGGAAGGCAATGCCCACCTCACAAGCTCCAGGTGAGCTTGGAACAGGACAGCTCAACATTTGTGAGGTCTTTTGTGTATTGCAGGTAGGCACTCTAAAATATTCCTTTCTAGAAGGGGCACTGTGGCAGAGGTGGGGAGGGCAGAGGCCATATGGTCAACCTTCATCCTTGTGCAAATAGAGAAAGTGAGGGCAGCAGCCCAGCCCTATGTGGGGCGGGGCGGGCTGGCAGAGCTGGTGCCAGGATGGGCAATGCTTGTTAGCCCAGCTGAGAGACGGTAGCCCACAGCCCAGAGGGCAGCACGTCTCCTCAGCTGTCTGAGTAAGCATGGGCGTTGAAAGCAGCCCCAGAACCTGTGCAGGCTGTCACCCAGCAAGGCCGCTGAGTCACCGCCTCACTGAGAGGCTGCCTCCTCGCCCCCGTCCAGCAAACTCCCAGCCTCCATGGGCTCTGCCAGGGCCGGGAGCAGGTGAGTGAGGGCCGGGGCTCAGTCCCCCTTCCTTCAGGGCCGCAGGAGCCGGGCAGCGGAGCTCAGCCGGGGTGGGCCACCCCGTGACTCTGCTCCCACAACTCTACAGCACTCTCTGGCCCGTGTTGCATTTCCCATATGTATCAGACCTGGGTCTTTCCCTCCTGCCGCCCCTCATATCCTCCAACATCTAAAGGAGCCCTGTCTGGGCTCATCTCAGGGTGCCCCAGGACCAGGCCACCAGCGGCTTCTCTGTCTCCCTTTCCCACAGCTCCCCATCCGGCCCTAGGCTCAAGCTGAGTTCTGGTCCCTTAGAGAAGCCGTTGTCTGTCTCCTGACCTCAATTTGCTGCTCTGTGAAATGGAAGCCCAGGGCAGCACTTACCTACCTCTCTTCCACAGAAGTCTTGTCCTGATGCTGCCCGCATACACAGGGACGGGGCTTGGAGCCTAGGACCCCCCCTTGGAGAGAAGGGAAGTGGCTTCCTGAAGGGCCATTTTTTACATCTATGGTGCCAGGGCAGGTGCCCCGCACAGGCAGGGAGTGAGTCTGGAGCTGCCTTTTCTCCTCCTAGGGCTGCGGATCTCAAAGGTGTGTCAGTGGGGTGTCTATGCGCCCTCAGTGGAGTGGGGTCTCTGTCCCAGGGTCCTCTTGCATTTTTACCTGTCGTGTCATTTATTCAGGTGGAGAGAGGTTGGGGGGGCCCACAGACCCCCAAATCTAGCTTTGAGAAATAGGGACTCCGAGCCAAGGCTGGGAGATGACCTCTCATCCTCCCAGTGCTCACACCCCATCCGCCCTCCTTCCTCTCCCCCATCCACACACTATATGAGGAGGACTTATTGAGCCCCAGGGCGTCCTCCATTTGTCCCCTTGGGGAAGGAGGCCTCAGGGCCCCGCGTGTGTCTTTGCCAGTCACTGCCATCTCTATTCCAGGCATGCAGGGCTCCTCCAGCTCTCTGAATCCTCCAAAGACCCTCTGATGTTTAGCTCAAAGGAACCTTTTGATGTCCTAAATGACAAAGCCAGGCATCACGGAGGCTGTGTGGAGACAGCTCCCTGCAGACACGCTGGGAGGGGCAGCTGCCTCGCTGTCAGCATGCCCCTGCTTGGCTTCTCTTGTGTTTCCTTGGGGAAGTACAGAGCCACTGGGCCAGCCAAGCCCAGCCGTTCATATGGCGGGACAGGGCCTGGGTCCTCCCCAGGAAGGGGGAGCCCTGCTTTGCCCAAGGCTGCCCAGGCCTCCCTGTCACCCCGCCTGAGTCCTTTGCTCCACCCAGGCTACTCAATCTCTGGACACCGAGGGGGTGGGGCTTTTGCGTCCAGGACCTTTGCGTACTCCGGTTCTAATCCCAGTCTTTGGGCAAGTGTCAGTTTCCTCATCTGTACAGTGGGGATGATAATGATAATACCTACCCCAGAAGATGGGCTGGTACAACATACACACTGGAAAGTCCCTGGCACGTACCAGCTCTCAATAGTACCAGCTCCCATCCCCTTTTCTTTCCCCTCTTCTTTATAACTTAGCAGTTCACGATCCTGCCTGTTCATTAAAATCCCCTACGGGGCATTTACAATGTACCAACACCCAGACTCCAGCCAGACTAATGACAGAGGAGCTCAGAGGGAGTGGTTTGCTTCTGTGCTATCTTAAAGCTTCCCAGATGATTCTAAGATGCAGCTAAGGGACAGAACTCCTGACCCCACTGGAACTGGGTCCCACCACTCGTAACCTGTGCTGTCCAAAACAGATGCCGCTAGCCACAGTGACTATTTGAGATTAAATTCATTGTAAGTGACATACATTAAAACTTCCTTTCTGGGATCCCAGTACCGCTTTTCAAGTACTCGATAGCCACGTGTGTCTAGTGGCTGCCATATTGGACAGCGCAGGTCTCGAACATTTCCAGCATTTCAGAAAGTTCTCTTGGAGAGCAGTGCAAGGCCAGAGCTGTTCATTGGAAATATGATGCGAGCCATGTGTGTAATTCATGTCATTAAAAGGAAACAGGTGAAATTAATTTGAATAATATATTTTATTGAATCCTATGCCTCCAGAACACGTCATTACAGCATGTGATCAATACGACAGAAAGCAATGAACTATCTTGCGTCTTTTGTGTATTTAGTTTTTAAAGTGTGCATTTTACACTTTCAGCACATCTCAGTTCGGACAGGTACCTTTTAAGGACTCAGCACAAGGTACCCTGCACAGTGTGGGAACCAGGAAGTGCCTGGCAACGTGTGAAACTATTTCCCACGAACATCCTCTTCTTGACAGGACGACATTGCTTTAGTGCTTCAGGACTTATGAAGTGCTTTGATACACACATCTTCTGCTGCCCCCAAGAGCCCCCTGCCCGAGTGCTGTAACCCTCAGGCTGGCTAGGAGCGCTGCCCAGGGCCACACGACTGGTACGGCAAGGAGACAGCACTAGAATGCAGGTGTGCTTCTGTTGTCGTCCCCGCATTAGTGAGTGTCCAGTTCTGGGCAAGTACCATGTGTGTTGGCCAAATAGACCTGTCCTCCCTTGGGGAGAGAGAGCCTGTCCCCTATTCCTATGTTACCCATCCTACCTCTGGTGTTCCCTCTACCAGTCCACGCATCGTTGAGGAAAACGTTACTGGAGTAACTTGAGTAGTGCTGGAAGGTCTCTCTTGCTAGGAGACATGGGGCTGGTGGTTCCCATCATCCTTCATTCCATATTGCTGGAGTATCTATGGTACCACTGCCCATAGAACCCTCCAGGGAAGGCTCACGCAGCCACCTAACAGCATACGTTGATGAGCCGTATTGGTTTCATAGTAGAGGGTGGCCAGGCACGAATGGGATGCTGTGATAACAGAATATGGAATGAAAGACCAAAGTACAGAGCTTTTCCTAGGATAAGAGAAAGAGTCAATGGCAGGGCAGGCAGGGAATGCAGGGGCCATGGGAGGATGTGGGACCTCAAGGCTGGGCTGGAGAAAAGAGGTCTGGCAGCGGCTGAAGGGTAGGGGCAGAGAGCATTGTCCACCAGAAAGTCACCCCCCTTCCTCCTTGGCACGTGGGACCCTGGTTGCTGGTGCTGGAAGGGGATGCATATATGTGACATCAGATGCTTGAGGAGTGGTGTTGCTCCTTTTAGATTTGATCCCATCGCTTCCTTTAGAAGCCCAGCTGGCAGCGCAGCCTTCAGACACTAACTCCTGGCCTTGGGGGCTGGCAGGCTTTCTGGGGCGTCTCCTCTTGCCAGGCTCCCGTATGCCGTAAGATCACCCCCTTAGGTATACTGTTGACACCACTTATGAGCGGTTCCCCGATACCCTCCCCCCTTTCCCTATCTTTATTCTGAATTGCTTTCTCAACCACTCTCCCCAGTCTGTCCCTGATGGTTCTAAGCTCTGCGTAACTTATTTCCGAATTACCGCCACAGCCAGGGACCCATGAAGAGATATAGCCTGATATCTCTTCGGTCTCTAGCCTTTGCTCCCTTTGTGACTTACCCTCAGTTCTCCCTCCTTCTAAGTCACCCCCAACCCCCGAATCCCGGTGCAGACCTTGGCTCAGCCCACATGGGTGTCAGCCCCTCTAGGTCCTCCCAGACGCCACCGGTGACTCCAGGTCTCCTCCCTAATTACTTTAGCCAGAGTAACACTGGCAGTGAAAGTGATCTATTGCAGCCCTACGACAGCTATTCAAATCCAGAGACTGCTGGCCTGGGCTGAGCTGTTCTTTCTTATCCCGCTGACAAATGCTCGCTGAGCACCAAATCTGGACCCTGTCCCACCCCAGGGCCTCTGATCCAACTGGCCGTGCCGGCACGGATTGGTTTTGGATAACAGACTAATGAATCAGTATCACCCAAATGGCTTTCTCTTGCACTGAAGTGTCCAAATGCCAGGCAGCTCTCTTCATGGACTCAGGGTATAATGATCCCTCCCAGAAAATCATAATCCTTCAATCTCCCCTCTCTAGACCATCCATCAGCGTTCCAGAGTCCACCACTGCATTCTCATTCCAGGAGTTTTCAATCACTTCCCTTTTCCCTCGTGCTTGCAGAACAAAGCAGTGACACTAGGAAATTGTGTTTTGACGTGAAATCATTATGTGTTTTAAAACCTCTCCTTCGATGTTGGTCTTCTCCTGCCTTCTGCCCTCCCCTGACACATCTCCTGCTACGAAATGCAGCGTGAGCCCCGTTCCTGTGTTAAACTCTCAGGCACAGGTGAGGGATGCACGGTCCGAAAGGAAGAAATACAGGAAAGATAAGCTGCCCGTTTTATTCCGGTGCTGTAACGCTCTAATTAATTTGTCTCCTCTAATCGGAGCCCTCCTAGTATACTTCCCGCAGGGATGTTTGAGGGACCGGTTTGTGTGTGGAGTTGGGGAGAGGCGGTGTGCTGGGGCATAGGTATTCACGGTATGGTGATTATGCCTGTGGGCTCCCTCACATGAGCCCAGAGTGAGGGTGAGATGGGAGGTGTGTGCTGGCTGCTCCCCAGCTCTGTCCTGGGCCCTGCACACCTCTGCCGGTAGGAGCATCTCTCTTTGCTGATGCCGACTTTCATGTTTAGGGACAAGTCTTTTGGACACAGTGAGCGCCTAAAGGCACGCCAATTACTGATCCGGTGCTCGGCCAAAGAGGAGTGCTGGGGGAGAAACGGACAGAGTTGGACTTCCAGGAAAGTGTGCTGGATCTATCCTGTGTCTTTCCCAAGCCCTTTTCATGGGAAACTTTGGTTCTAAGCGATTCTCTATAGACCCGCTCCTTCTAGAACTTAAGCCCCCTGAGGATGGGCCTGAGCCATATTTGGGAAGCTCAGCACAGTGGAATCATGGCAGCCCATCGGGAGACAGGCTCAGCGTGTATCATCCTAGGGGTGTCTTCTTGGGCAAGTCACTTTAACTCTCTGAGCCTCAGTTTCTTCATCTAGAAATGGGGGTAGAAGCCCTACCTTCCTTGTAGGGTTTGATGTGAGGGCTAAAGATAACATATGCTTCTGTGGGCTTTAGTGGGTGTGCAGCCAATGGGGGGTCTTGTTATCATTACGGATGAATGAGTTCTTGCGGAGGAATGCTGAGCGGCCAATGTCCCCGAGGTGCTTCGTTTAGAAACGAAAAGAGGCTGTGAAGTTAGTTTCCGCCAAACAACAATAACTTCCGCTGTAAATAATTGAGGCTGCGAGCAGACTCCCAGTGTTCACATCCGGGTAAGGTTTAGGAACGACGGCTCTACGTTCTAAATCGCCTCATCTTTCCTTTCTTGAAAAGATAGAGTCTGTGCTGGAGTCACACAAGTGTGACTTCCAAAGAAAGCGCCACTGGGAAGACTGCAGTTTGCTCCCCAGCTGCTGGGGCAGCGGAAGCACCCTGGCTGCCCCTCTGTGCAATTAGGAGGCAGGCCCAACTGGTGTCCAGCACCCAAAGCCTCTCCTTTCAGGGACCCGCCCCTCCTTTTGGCAGCCGTTATTTCAAGGGTGTTCAAACTGCTTCTCAGTGTCACTAAGAGGTTCCGTTTTAGCCTGTTATTCCTTTGCATTGCCCTCCCTTAACTCCTGCGTGTCCTCTGTTCCAGTGTCATGGGACCTGACTTTGGCTAGGACCATCACGACGGCCTTTCACCAGTCTTTGGAGTAGTTAGTAGTGCATTCCGTTAGAGCTGGAAGGCACCTTCCTATAGGCTGCCTCACCCCCATTTTCCAGCTGAGCAAGGCGGGGCTCCCCGGTAGGGAAGTGGCTTGCCAAGGCCGTAAAGCAACTTTGACCCTAATTCATGCGTCCTCAGCTCTGAGACATGCAGGACCGTGGTGCCAGGTGCGTGAGCTGGGACTCAGGAACTGGCTATGGGAGTGGCCTGTGGACGAAGGTGACATAAACCAAGATTCAAGTATCTACCGAAAGGGGAGAGTGTGGCCTGGTTTCTCCATCCTGGGGGCTGATCTCTCTCTGTAGGGGTCTGATCTGGAGCACAGGGTGGCAGCAGGAGCCTGTGGGTGGGGGCGACAGGTGAAGTCAGACAGGAGGTCTGTCCATAAGCTGGACACTCAGTGACAAAATAGGTAGGGGTAGGGCTGGCCCCGGCAGGAGCTGGCTGGCTCGAGGGGGACTTTCAGGGCACCCCTCCACTTACTGAACACGTATGACGTGCCAGGCACTGTTCTAAGGACTTCCCTGCGTTAACACCTCAGATCCCACCGCAGCCCGTGGAGGCTGGTGTTGACGTATACAGATGCATGACCTGGAGGTGCACTCACTCGTCCAAGATCGCTCGTCTAGAGGGGGAGCCAGGACTCCAAGCCAGCCCTGGTGCTCTCAAAGCCTGTGCCCTTTGCCCCACAACTCACACCCTCCCCAGTGCTCTCTGCATGGCTTCAGGTCAACGGGAACAGAGAGGATGAAGAAACTGAGACACAAGCCCCACTGGGAAGATCATGCCAAGCTTGGGGGGAGGCAGGAGATGGCCATAGCCCGGCACGGCCCAGGGATCCTGGGTGCGGCCCTCAGGCAGGTGGCAGAGGCTAGCATGCTCCCTCCTGGCCAGGTGAACTCAAGGGCACTTCCCAGACTGCACTTAAACAGGGGACTCCTGGAGCACGAGGAAGGAGGCTCCCAGAGGTGGACTCCGGGTGGAGGGAGCGTTTTCCCTGTGGGGTGCCATGAATTGCCCTTCCGAGGTGAACCCTCCCACTAGCCTTCATGAAACACCAGCCTACGGGTGCCTGAAGGAGGCTCTGCCGCCTCTGTTATAGGAACTTGCCTGCCCCAGCGTTTTTTAAGTCAAACTGCCAGTAGGGCCACCTGCTTTCTGGTTCAGGGAGGCTCCCTGGGGAAGGAACTTTAAAAAGATTTCTGATCGTAACAATGCTCTCCTCTGCTCAAATCGACAAAAGTTTTCTTCCCCTCCATCACAGCAAGGCACACACAGAGGAAGATAACATTGAGAAAATGCCATTTCTGGCTGTCAGACCAAGCAGGGACGATGAACCCTTACTTAGTCAGTTTCTTCCTGCCATAGGAGGTGTCTTTTGATAAGAGAGCATTTATTCCTCGCCAGCAGCATCAGGTTCACCATCACAGGGGCCTGTTTATTTTCCACCCAACGTTTCTGTTATATCCATCCCTTGCTTTGTAGTCCAAAGACCATCACCTTGGCTTCCCTCATCTTCTCTGCAGCATTTCCACAGTGGCCTTGTAACAGTATTTCCCTTCTCCCCTCCACTTCCACGTTTCTATCCTGTATGCCCCACTCTGCCACAGAGCGATCCTTCTGACACAGTGCTAGGAAGGCTGTAGGCCTCTGCCGGGCACCCTTTTCACCTGGCAGGGCTGTTAATGATCATGACCTCCCTTCAGGGTAGGCACTAGGGCCCACCCAGTCATAGCACCCCATTCTCCTAGCCCTGGTGTGGGACCCAGGGGTGGGCTGGTCAGAGCCTTCCTTTGGTTATTGCAGCCACGTGCAGGGAGAGTCTTCTGAGAAACAGGGTGGCAAAGACATCTGCTCTTTTGGGGTGGCTATGGCAGTGCTTCTGGCCTCCGGTCTCAGTGTCATAGGTGCTAAATGACAGGCAGCCTCAGGGGTATGTCCCCAGAACACTCCTGTGGTGTGGCTGGGTGCTGGCCTGACCCCTCTGTGCTTGCCTGAGCAGCATCTAAGTTCCACTCTGAAACTCTTGAAGATGCTGAGAGCTACCCGATGGGTTTCAGTGAACTCCTCTATACCTAATCAGCTAAGGGGAGTCTGTTCCCCGCAGCTTAGCATCCTGAGCGACACAGAAGGTGACAAAGAGGAACCCCGATGGCAGCACCTGGTCTCTGGATGCAACTGTGTTTGACACAAGATGTCCCACCGTCCTTCCCGGCTATGGGAGCTGATAAGTCCCTTCACTTTCTTCTGTGGTGGAGTGAGGTGTGGTTTTGAAATTTGTAATCAGATGAATCCTGAATAATCATCACAGCTCGGAATCATATCATGTCACATCTCGGCTCAGGCATCTTCCATGACTCTCATGGCACCAAGTTCAAGGGCCTTACGGAGGCTGCTGTCTTCCTAACGGCCCCGTCTGAGTCCTCACCTGTTCCCACGATGCTCCATCGTCTCTTCACTAGCCCCCAACCTCTCATTTCATTCCCTCCTCTTGCTTTGGCTCACGCAGTGCCCCCTGCTGGAAGGCACTCCCTCTTTACTCAGCTTATAGCCAGCCTGCAGGTTATTCCCGGGGACTGCAAGGACCTCTCTGGTCTCCGAAATCCTAAAGTTTATGCAAGTCAGGTTTGTGCATTCATTTCCTTCTCAACCTTCAGGGAAATATTATGGACAAATTATAAGGGTAGGGGTGGGTATATCACGGGTCCTTCATGCCCGGCACCTCCAAGCTGACTGCTTTAGGTACACCTTCTCATTGAATTCATACAAATCGTGAGGAGGGAGGTAAGGATTGCCATTTGGTGACTGTGGGAACTGAGGTTTGGGGACCTTAAGTAACTTCCCCAAGGTCACAGAGCTCTGTAGTGTAGAATCAGCTCCTTCAGGGGCTCCTAGATGGCTCTGTCCGTGAGGCGTGGTCCTCATTCTTAAAGGGGCAACATTCACAACTGGGACCCAGGGTATTCTCCTAAACAGGGAAACGGCTATCATAGCAACATCACCGGGTGTCTATTACATGCAAATTGTTGGGCTATTGTCTCAGGAGCAAAATAATATGATCCAGTCCCTGACCTTCGTGCAGAAGGGACAAAGGGGAGGCATTCAAGGTAACTCAGGTTGGAGACAGCAAACAAGATCCAGTGGAGGGAAAGACAGTGACTTTGAACTGGAGAGCCCTTGAGCTGAGCCCTGAGACCAAGGAAGGTCAGATAAATAGTGGAGACAATCCAAGTTAGATGGCAGCTACAATAGCCATGGTCTCAGTAGTCAGGGGGAGCTTCCTGAGGGAGGTGGGCCTTACCCTGAGCCTCCAAGACTGGGGAGGGTGGCAGTAATTCTGTATGTTGCCTATTTCTTCTCCCTAAGGAGTATAAAAACTTCTTAAAAAGCAATTGATAAACTTGAAAAAATTCTGTATGAAAACTCACTCGCATTCAGTGAGTCCTTTCCATATGCCAAACACTGTGCCTGGTATTTCTTTCCAAGCCCACATTTTCTTGTCTGTAAAATGAGAGTGATTATAAGAGCTAGATTGTTGTGGGAGATTAGCAATAAGGTATAGAAACCATTTGGCATCTAAGCAATGCTCAGCAGATGGGAGATGCTGTGTTGATCATTACAATGACCCCATGTGGAAGGAAGGGGGGACTTTTAGCTACAAGTGGAAAACCTGGGGCTCTAGGAGATTACATGAATTCATGGGGGCCTTTGGCTTCTCACAAGCAGAGAGGGCCATAGGGCCAGAAGTCCCCACACTTCTCTCTCCAGACCGGACTCTCTGGCATCCTATAGTCTCTGAGTCAAGAGGGTGTCTGCTGAGGTCAGTGTCCTGGTAATGGAGAACAAACCTTATTGGACCTTTCCAATGAGGTTCTCAGCCCAGCAGCCTGGCAGCCTTGACATGGGCCTAGCTGGCTGTGACTTTGTGGGTGTCATTCATTCATCCAGAAACTCAAGCCTTGAGTCTGATGTCTGAGGCTGGCGCTTTAAGGGTGCAGATGTGGACGGCAGAGATACTGGTATGAGGGGTGAAGAGGCCAGGGACAGTAGTCCTTCATCTCGTCCCTGGACTCATGTTTGACTCCTGTGAGCAGAGTGACATGGGCTGGTCTCCATACTAAAGTCCCACGACAGGAGGGGCGATGGTTGCCCAAAGGTGGCAGTGTTCTTATTAACTCAGAAGGGTCACTTCCCCTTGGGGAGCACGGCATGGAGCCCCAGGGGACAGGAAACGCCAGCAACAATAAAGGTGACACCAGCAGCAGGGATGATAGAGCAGAGCTTTCTTTGCCCGTCTTTCTGGGCCTCTTGTCCAAAGGAAGCCAGATTGGGAGGGGTGTCTGTGACCAGCGATGGGCCACAGGGCAGCTAAGAGGACTTGCTGTGGGGAGAGTCTTGCAAACCCTCTGGTGACTTCCAGAAATAATCAGCGAGGCGTGAGGTCCTGGAGTAGTGGGTGAAAGCAGTCCAAGAAAAGCCTTATCACAAAGCCTGTGCCAAGCATGACGCTGGGCACACAGCATGTCCCCAACAGCACTTTGTAGTTAAGGTGTTAATTGAGGTTGTCTCATTAGCTGGGACGCACATGCTGACTGTTGTCTGCAACCCAGTCAAATGGAAACCTGCATGGAATGACAATCCTGGTTTCCGAGGAGGTGATACAGGCAGCGATGGCTCTGAGCTCCTTGGGGAGCCGCTCTGCCTGCTTCCCCACCTACCCCGGGGGCCGGGCCAGCCCCCTCCAGTGGCCCCTGGCTTTCTTTGCACTGGGAAGGCTCAGCTTCAGGTGGCTTCTGACTCCTAGAAAGAATGCTTGGGACTCAGGGGGAGACCAAGGCTTCTGCAGTGTCTGAGTGAGTCTCTTGTTCGGTCTCCCGGAACAGAAAGATAGAGCCATCCTAGCCCAGACTTCCCTTCCCACGCACCTGGTCCGCCCGTAGCCTGGAGGCAGAGGAGGGGGGCAGGGCAGGGGACAGGGAGGGGCAGTGGGCAGTGATGGGTGGGTGGGCCCTTTCTCCTTGGCTGGGCAGGACTGCCTTCCCATCACTCAATTCCAGTACATTTGATTCTGAGCCACAAGTGGCTTGTTCCTCTCCAAAGAAGCATTTGAATTTTAAAAGAGGACCCTGGAGAGGAAACACTTAACCCAAAGGAATGAATATTTAATGCTGGCATTTCAGGTTCTGTTGGGGAGAGGTCTTAGAGAGGCCTTTCCCGGTGTTCCGCAGAGTACCCCCCAGCTACTTGCGTCTTCTGCTCAGGAGGAAGGCCAGCCTGGCAGGAGACCCTCGGGGAAGGCCGAGGGGAAGGAGGCACTGGCTGGTGCGTCCCTAAGCAGGCTGCGGGGGTGATCGCTGGGCCCCAGTTGGTTCCAGCGTTAAGGCTCTCAAAGAGGTGGCCCAAGGCTCAAATTGGGCCTTGATTTTTTGTGTGTTTTAATTGGGCCTGCAAGGCCCTTGAGGTGAGGCTGCAGTGTGGGTACTACCCTGGGATGTGTGCATGGCCAGATATGAGCTCCCCAGGGGACAGAGAATGGAAAGATGGGGCCTAGATTCTTCTTCATCCTCAGTAGAGGATTCCAAGCCCAGGGATGTGTGCTCCAAGGGTTTCTGGGAAGTGGGGCTGCCATTCAATGTGCTCCTGGGCTCCTTCCTGATGAGGGGCTTGGAAGAGAAATTCAGGATTATTTGTGCCTCTTTCTGTGTTCTGGGGTGACAGGACCCCTTTACAAATGTCCAGCTTGCTCATACATCGCGGCAGTGGCTGTGGCCACATCGGGATTCCCCTACTGGCAGGACTGCCCCTCAGGTATAAGCCCACGCTCCACCCCCATACCTCGAGGAAGTGGCAGCCACAAGATCAGCGGGCAGTGGTCCCATGAGGTCTGTTCCTTCTCTCTGCCTGGCCTCAGTTCCCTTGCCCTTCCCTCGGAATCCTGGCTCTGGCCTTCAAGCCGACTCCCACTGCCTCATGCCCCGATGCCCACAACTCCACCTACTCCCCAGATGGTCTAATCAGATAGAGCTGGTGACCAGCCTGGGCTGCAGAACGGTTGCAGGCTTTGCCACCAGACTTGTGTGGGGTTGAATCCTGGTTCTCTGGTTTACATTGTGAAATTGGGCAGGTTACTTCACCTTTCCGAGGTGTTTCCTTATCTGTAAAATGGGATAATGATGCTTCACAGGATGTTTAGGCAGATTAAGTATATACAGAAATATAATTAATTTTTTCCTTGCCTTTCTTTTTTATTGAGATACAATTGACATAACACCATATTAGCTTCAGATGTACAACATAATGATTTGATGTTTGTATGTATAAAGAGATTTTAAATTATTGCTCTACAATTGGCAATTGTTCTGCACCTTGTTTTTTCCTACCTTAATAATATATCTTGGACTATTCTATATTAGTACATAAAGAGCCTCATCAACATTTTTATGTTTGCCTGGTGTTCCTTTGTGAGAATGGACCATAATTTATTTAGCAGTCCTTCTCTGATGGACATTTAGGTTGTTTACAGTATTTTGCTATTATAAATACTGCTGGGATAACAGCTTTGTATATTCATGATTTTGTACATATGCCTCTGTGGTTATGAATAAGCTGTCCCTTTTGTTAGGAATTTCCTCTCCTTGTTCTATCTACCTGGTGAGGGCATCCTATTTATTCTTTAGGTGCAGCTTCAATACTGTGTTCCCAGGAAGTCCTTCCTGACTTTCCTGGGAGAATCACACTGTCCTCTTCCAGTGTCTGGCTGTCCTCTCTTCATATCTCTGATAGATTTCCATCCTCACACTTCAATCATTTATTTCTATGTCTTCCCTTCTCAAATGTGAACTTCTGGATGACAAGAACTGTATCTCTCCAACAGCAGAAGCTGCAAACATATCTCCAGTGCCCAGCCCAGTACTTTTCACATAGTAGGAGCTTAATAACTTTTTCTTGCATAAATGAATAAATGAACCAGAGTCTATGCATTCAGGGTACTTATGGTCCAATGGAGGAGATAAAGATATGCACAAAGATAATTATAATTACAATACAATGCAAGACAGAAAGTATTAAATGCCACCAGAGGTACAGATTAACTATTCTATTTAGTGGTTCTCAGCCATGACTGCAATGAGAGCCACCTGGGAGTTTTTAAAAGTACTACTATGCCTGGGCCTGATCCGCAGAGAGACTGGTTTATTTAGTCTCATGTGGAGCCCAGCAATTGGTTATTTAGAAAGTTCTCCAAAGGATTCAACTGGCAGCCAGGATAGAGAACCACTACCATACTGCTCTAGTCAGTGAATCTGTGGGGAATCTTGTTAAGATGCAAATTCTGATTCAGCAGGTGTGGGTGGGGCCTGAGGCTTTACATTTCTATCAAGAGCCCAGATGGTGTCCGTGCTGCTGGTCCTATGACCATACTTTGAGTAACGGTGCTCTAGAGCCATTGTTGTCAACCCTGGCTGTGCATCAGCATCCTAATTCCCAAGCTGACCCCAGACCAATAAAGTCGAGGTCTCAGTCAGTTCTGGAGGCTATAACAGCATAGCAGAGACTGCATAGCTTCAACAAACACTTAGTTCTCACAGTTCTGGAGGCTGGAAGTTTGAGATCAGGCTGCCAGCATGGTCAGGTTCTTGTTGAGGGCCCTCTTCCTGGTTATGTCCTCAGATGGCCTTCCTTGATGCATGCAGAAGTAGAGAGAGAGAGAGAGAGAGAGAGAGAGAGAGAGAGAGAGAGAGAGAGAGTTATGGTGTCTCTTCTTATAAAGGCACTAATACCATCATCAGGGCCTCACCCTTATGACCTCATTTAAACCTAGTTGCCTCCCAAAGGCTCCATCTTCAAATACCATCACTTTTGTGGTTAGGGTTTCAATATACAAATTTTTTGGGAATACAAACATTCGGAATCTCTGGGGTTGGGAACCTAGACATTAATATTTTTTAAAGTTTCTAACTGATTCCAGTGTGGGTGAAGCAGTCTTTTCTAGCTGTGTGGAAGGAGTCCAATCTTTCTGGAAAGAGATGGCACTGTGGAAGTTGTGAGGAGAGCATTTCAGGAGAGGGAACCTGCTTAAATGACCTCTAATTGCTCTCCTAGTTCTAATATTCTTCGATAACCTTGGTTAGATTGGAGGACAGGAGATGTGGGATCCTGGTCTGTAGGCCCTTAGGTAATTCACTGATTCATTCATTCATAGAAATATTTGTTGAATGCCAGGTATTGTGCTAGGTTCTGAGGAAATAACAATGAACAAGGCAGGTCTAAAATTCTGATCCCTGCTCTAGTGGAGCTCATTGGAGAGCAGTGAATTCAGACAATTAAACTAGTAATTATCATAGAGTATAATTGATGTGATGATAGGGAAAGCATAGGTTAAAGCTCCAGGTTCCTAGCTGATCAGATAGATGGATATAATGAGGTCTTTCCTTTCTACTTCACAAAGTGTGATGAAAGTCACATGGGACAACGGGTTTGGGGAAGCCATGCAACATTGTATAAGGTCTGAAGGAATGTGACACAAACACACACACAGTGTGTGTTTAATAGGACAAAATGGATCTACTTGACAGACATACTTATAAGGCCTCAGCCACCAGCGTGCGTGTTTTTCTGGATGGCTTTGGCTTTTTGTCAGAAGACTTGAATTTAACCCCAGTGCTATCCACGCCACCTCCACCCACATGGGTACTTAGTAGAGTGTGGTTTTCAGTAGGGTTGGTTTTGTATAGAATCTCCATTGATTACAGCCCTGGAGCTGACACAGCTCTTCCAGAAGGGATGTGCAGAGTGGCCCTGGCAGAGCAGCAAAGGGAAGGGTGGGCCACCCACCTGCCAGCTACTTGGGACCCTCCAACCACCTTCAGCACTGCCTCTGAGGCAGCTGGCACTGCAGAGCCCGGGATTTACAGCTGAAATCACAGGTGGTCCTGGACCCAAGGTGCCTATGTGAGATGACATGCAGATGAGTGCATTAATGTGCAGGTGAAAGGGTAAGCACTTTCATTTCACTTCATCTTTCTAAGGCTCTGCCATTGCTCACAGCTGGAATGCCCCACTGGAGACCACAGAGCGCTGTGGGAAATGGGGTAAGGAGAATGCAGCACTCCTCAGGGGGCCTGTGGCTGCTTGTTCTTTGTTGTTTCCAGTTTGCCCCTATTTAACTGGACTATGGCATCTAGCTGCCCACTGTGGACGTTTCATATCTCTTCTCTGCTGCCACCTTCTGTAGCTCAGACCCTACCCCCTCGACTCTGACTCCTACAGTAGCCTTCTGACTTGTGTATCTGCCCCAGGACCGGCCCTCGCATTAACCCTATGTGCTGCTGACGGAGTGCTGACAGCACTCTGATCCCGACACTCTCTAACTGCAAGCATCTTTGTCGTTCTCTATTTCCCATTATGTCAAGTCCAAACTGCTATGCCTGCTTCCAAAACCCTCCACTATCTCTCTGCTCCAAATACCTGACAAAATGTATCTCCATTTCAGACTTCCAGTGCCCTCATTTCTTCTCTCCACCCTCTTCACTTCAACCATACATGAACACACACACACACACACACACACACACACACACACACGCACACAATCATACACACAATCTCACACACACCAAGCACACACTTGGAAGTGGAGGATATTGTTGCCTCACCTGGAGTGTTTTATATTCCCATCTCCTTATCTAAATCCTCTTCATTCTTTAAGGCTCACTCTCCTCTCCCCACAGCACACATTTACTCTGCGTGCACTGCCCTTACACAGTTTGGCATCCCTTGCTCACTATCCATGTTACATGAGCTAATTATGTTTTCCCAGCAGACAGCATATGACTTGAATGCAGGAACCATGCTAGTCATATTTTGATCTGCTTCCATTAGCATAGAGCTAAGCATACAGGATGCTTAATGAATTGATTGATTAGTAAATCCCTATTAACAGACAAATGAAATCAGAGGGGCCAGAGCTCCAAGTGGCATGCAGGGTGACAGAGACCCAGATGAGGGAAAGGGAACCTCTACAGACGTCTGGCAATAGCAGGATGAGAGAAGTTCCTAGAATGTTATTAAAAGGAGAAGAGAAATTAATCCATTTAACAGGCATTTAATGAGCACCTACTATATCATCAGCATAAATTATAACTATCCCCCACCCCAAAAGAATTCAAGTGTTAGCTAGAGAGACAAATCCACATGAAGCCAACTAAAACACACTGTGATACTCTGATAATATGACCTAGGGCTATAGGAGCATCAAACAACAAACACACAGTAATGATCTGTGCTGGCCGGCTTTGGTTGTTGATTGGGTCACACAGGTCTAGTGACAGGAACAGGTGGCTGATATCAGGAATTAAAAAGTAAGAAGTGGTATGAGGACACAAGAAACAGCATGACATTGCAAGAAACAGCACGGTGTCACAGAAAGAGCATGGAAAGCTGCAGAACTTGGGTTTAAAATTCAGCTCCAACTCAGCAAGCAACATTTTCCTTATATATACAATGAAGATAGTAATATTTATCTTTCAGTTAGTAAGGAAAGGTGAGATAATGTAAGCAATGCACTTAACACAGTCCTTGACACACAGTGAGAGCTTGTGAATTTGATCTCCTTTTTCAAAGAAGATAAAACCTGACTCCTGGGCCAGAGTCCATCCCAGACCTTCAGCACCATGGACAGCTCCAAGGAGGGAAAAGTAGGCTGTTGGTAAATTTGAGCTTCTAGTTTCTGGGTCAGAAAAATAACAGAAGCTAACAGTTATATAGCATTCCTGTGCCAGAAACCTTACATATATTAATCTCATTAATCCTTACAACACATCTAGGGCAAAAATACTGCTTTACTCTCCATTTTAACATGTGAAGAAACCAAGGCACAGAAGTTAATTGATTGCCTAAAATCACACAGGTAGTAAATGGTGGAGGCAAGATTGGACCCCAGACAGATTGGCCCCATAGCTCATGCTCTTTGACGCTAGACTACGCTGTGTTTTTCTGAGTTTGGGCACTGGGAGTGGGAGACTGACAGGACTGTCCTTTCATCATGTCACAGTTCATTGTTCAGGGCTCCCCTTTATTTTGGGTTGGTCCCGGAGGCAGGACCTCAACCAGCTGGTATTGTTTCTGTCACCATCATCCCAGCATATTTGTACCTAGTTCTCTTCTCCCTCACATATCTCCCTCCTCTCACCCAGTCTCCCACCTCTCCCACATAGTTGAAGGTGAGGGAGGAAAAGAAAGAAAAGAGAGATGAGTAGAGGAGAAAGGAGGGTTAAGTTTAGAAGAGGTAGAAGAGAGGAATAGAAGAGAGATGGGGGAGAGAGAGAGAAAGAGTCTGAGCAAGATGGTGAGAGTTCAGGTGATGGGGGAGAACAATATACTAAGAGTGAGTGGGAGAGAGGAGGCAGAAATGAGTTGGAAGGAAGCAAACACAGGAGGTGTGAGGAAAAGAAAGGAGGAGAGGGACCAGTGGAAAGGAGTAAATGGAAAGAATACATGAGTAGAAGAAAAGAATGTGAAAACTTGGGAAGGGATGTGTGATGATGGGGAGAAAGGTAGGGAGAGGAAGGTAAGCTGGAGAAATGGGCAGGAAGGTATCAAAGAAGGTTCAAGTTCTGTGAAGCAGTGACTGACAATATTTCTCTTCCAAATGGAGCTGAGACATTGTCCCATCTCGCTCTATCCTTCCCTGAGTTCTTGAGGTCCAGCAAGGTCAGGGGGAGAGGTGGGACACAACGTCAGCCTATTACAGAATTATGAATTTCTACAAGTACAAAGGAGCCCCCAGTTCTTCTTTCCATGGTCAGACACCCTCTTTCTCCACTCAGCCATACTCACGCTTTTCTGTCCTCCATTTGGTCAGGTCATAACTTGATATAGACAAGGCTGTCCTATGGAGGAGAGACAGATAAAACACTGAAGCCTCTTTACCTGAATTTTGTACTTGCAGGTCATGAGGTGAGAAGTGTGCATGATATCACTCAACTCTTCACTTCTTTTAAACCAGCTGCCACTAATTTTGCTGCTATCAAGGATCAGGGAGCATTTATTAAGCATTTATACATGTTGACATTGTACCAAGGCTTTTACATACAGTGTCTTATTTAATCCTCATGAAGACCCTGAGAGGTAGGCATTATTAATCCCCAACTTTGTGTATGAGAAGCTGTGGCCAGGAGAGAGTAAATAACGTATGCAAGGCCATGCATCTAGTAAGTGGTAGAGCAGGGAACCCATTTATTCAGTCTCCAAGGCCTTCATTCTTTCTATAATGAGGTAAAATCATGTCATAATATTGTCTTCAGAGGGAGGACACATTTTGCCATGAAACTGGGAAGCTTGAATGCCAAGTGGCTGAGATCAGGAAAGCCTTGTCTATAGGCAATGCCTCATTGCCTCAATAGAGGCAGAAATATCCCTGGGTCTCATTTCTCATCTGGCCTTTTGGGGTCCTGGACAAGTCTCCTTGTTCTGTGCCTTGGTCCTCTCCCCACACCCCACCCACGATCAGTAAAACAAGTTCAAAACGTTTACAGAACACAGATGTCTAATCTATGCAGAGCTCAGTGAAGGTTCAAGTTTCACAGGCTAAGCTTTTAGCTTTGCTCCTAGCTTCAGGTTCTCTTTCATAACTTATTCTTTGGGGACCTCCCTAAACCTCCAGAATAATATTTCCAATTTGGCAAAGTCACACACACTATACATTCATAACTTATAAATAACAATGGTCTGTCACAAAGAAAAAAAGTCAGAGTGAAGTGTTCTTTTGTAGACTACTTGCCTTGGGCAAAGCACCATACTCAGGAATGTTCTTCTCCCCAGGGCTACTGACTACTCTTGTATAGGTTATGAACTACACAAAAGTACTAGAGCCAGAAAGACTGAATGAGTGCTGAAAACCATCCTCCACTCCCTTTACCAATCCATGTATTGTGGCATGAGGTGTCAGTCCAGAAAAGGAGGAACCTATGGTTAATTGCCCTGCCCAGAGGAAGATCCCTTTTGTATCTCTCTAGGCAGGGAAGAACATTCTAGTTTTCACAGAGGCACAAGAAGAAATGCAGCCCTGTTTTTCGTCTTCATTTTCAAAATTCATTTCCCAGACTTTGCTTCCAGAAATTGTTCTAGTCATGATGAAGTAACTGGCTTTAGATTTACCTACCCACAAAAAGCAAGAAACAACAAAACAGGACAAAATATATAAAACAACTGCTTTCAGACATTGGACAGCAGGAAGCATAGGATTTTGATTCCTGAGAGAAGGAAAACACATGAATGTGCTCCAAGGTTTGCCTTGATTTTCTTCCTGGGATCATGTTTCTGATTTTGATACAGGGAGGTGGAGCCCATAAAGAGTGAAAGTGGTGATCTCAATGAGCTGAGAATGCAGAGATGGAAGCATCTGAAATTTGCAAGGAAGGGTACCAGAGGGGAGGAAACTGCATGGGATAATACATGGGCAGAAGTCTCCGTGAGAATTTACCTCAGGTTCTTTTTTATTTTAAATTTTTTAATTGATTTATAGTAGATTTACAATGTTGTGTTAATTTCTGGTGTAGAGCAAACTGATTCAGTTATACATAATACATATATAAGTATATGTATATTTTTTCAGATTCTTTTCAATTATAGTTTATTACATGATATTGAATATAGTTCCCTGTGCTATACAGTAGGTCCTTGTTGTTTATCTGTTTTATACCTAGTACTGTATATCTGTTAATCCCAAACTTCTCATTTATCCCTCCCTCCCTTCCCCTTTTGGTAACTTGTAAGTTTGCTTTCTGTGTCTGTGAGTCTGTTACTGTTTTATAAATAAGTTCATTTGTATCTTTTTTTTAGATTCCACAAATAAGTGATATCATATGATATCTCCATCCATCCATCCATGTTGCTGCAAATGGCATTTTTCATTCTTTTTTATGGCTGAGTAATATTCCACTGTATTTATGTATGTGCGTGTATATATATATATATATATATATATATATATAATATCTTCTTTATCCATTTATCTGTTAATGGACATTTAGGTTGCTTCCATGTCTTGGTATTGAGAATAGTGCTGCTATGAATATTGGGGGTGCACATATCTTTTCGAATCAGAGTTTTTTTTTTATTTGTCTTTTCCAGGAGTGACATTGCTGGATCATATGGTAACTCTATAAAATAAAATATTTTAAAAATATTTGATTAGCATGAAAGACAAGAAAATAGTAGCAGAGGAACAAAAAATTATAAAATGAAGAAAGCAAATAGGGAGATAGTAGACTTAAACTCAAGTATATAAGTAATTACATTAAATGTAAATAGTTTTACCTCCAATAGAAATGCAGAGATTTTTAGACCAGATTAAAGAAGACCTGACTATATGACAGCTACAAAAACCTCTACATTTTAAATGTAAAGACACAGATGTATTGAAAGCAAAAGGATGTAAAATTGTACAGTGGAAACGGTAAGCGTAAGAAGGCTGCTGTGTGCCTATTTTCATATCAGACAAAGTAAATTACAAGATAAGCATTGTTAGCTAGAGATGAAGAGACTTTCCTAATGCTGAAAACAAAAAGGCTAGTTCAGCAGTCAAATGTTGTCTCTGCACTGAATAATGGAATTTTAATACACATGAAACAAAAACTGATAGAAATAAAAGGAAAAATATTCAAACCAAAAATAATATTAGGAGATTTTAACACTCTTCTCTCAGTAACTGATAGAACATGTAGACAAATCAGCAAGGATACAGGAGATTTGAACAACACTAGCTACAAATTTGACCTAATTAACATTTAACGACCACTGCCCCTACCAACTGCAACATACACATTCTTTTCATGTGCATAGAAAACACTGAACTAGAACTCATACTGGCCATAAAATTAAGTATCAATAACAGTGAAACTTTACATATATGTTTTCTTATACCGAAAAGGAATTAAATTTGAATTCACTAAAAACGAATATCTAGAAATATTCCAAATATTTGGAAATTTTACAACATATTTCTAAATAATCCATGGGTGAAAGAGGAAATTACAAGAAAAATTAGAAAATATTACCAATGGAATGATAACAAAGGACGCAGCATTTCAAAATGTGTATGATACAGCTAAAGAGCTGCTTAGAGAGAAATTTATACCTTTAAATACTTATACTAGAAAAGAAGAAATTTTGGAAAAATTTACAAGTGTTTTAATTTGTTGCCATGACAACAAGGTAGACTATTTCTCTCTCCTCCTCATTAGTCTTTTACCATGTGATCTTTAGTCAACATGCAATGGTTATTGAAGGGAACATTTTGCTCCATGCTGGAGATCTATTTTACATTTGGTAGTGTATATATGTCCATGCCACTCTCTCATTTCATCCCAGCTTACCGTTCCCCCTCCCTGTGTCCTCAAGTCCATTCTCTACGTCTGCGTCTTTATTCCTGTCCTGCCCCTAGGTTCTTCAGAACAATTTTTATTTATTTTTTTTAGATTCCATATATATGTGTTAGCATACGGTATTTGTTTTTCTCTTTCTGACTTACTTCACTCTGTATGACAGACTCTAGGTCCATCCACCTCATTACAAATAACTCAATTTTGTTTCCTTTTATGGCTGAGTAATATTCCATTGTATATATGTGCCACATCTTCTTTATCCATTCATCTGTTGATGGACACTTAGGTTGTTTCCATGTCCTGGTTATCGTAAATAGAGCTTCAATGAACATTGTGGTACATGACTCTTTTTGAACTATGGTTTTCTCAGGTTATATGCCCAGTAGTGGGATTGCTGGGTCATATGGTAGTTCTATTTTTAGTTTTTTAAGGAACCTCCATACTGTTCTCCATAGAGGCTGTATCAATTCACATTCCCACCAACAGTGCAAGAGGGTTCCTTTTTCTCCACACACTCTCCAGCATTTACTGTTTGTAGATTTTTTGATGATGGCCATTCTGACTGGTGTGAGGTGACACCTCATTGTAGTTTTGATTTACATTTCTCTAATTATTAGTGATGTTGAGCATCCTTTCAGGTGTTTGTTGGCAATCTGTAAATCTTCTTTTGAGGAATGTCTATTTAGGTCTTCTGCCCATTTGTGGATTAGGTGGTTTGTTTTTTTGATATTGAGCTGCATGAGCTGCTTGTACATTTTGGAGATTAATCCTTTGTCAGTTGCTTCATTTGAAAATATTTTCTCCCATTCTGAGGGCTGTCTTGTCATCTTGTTTATGGTCTCCTTTGCTGCACAAAAGCTTTTAAGTTTCATTAGATCCCATTTGTTTATATTTGTTTTTATTTCCATTTCTCTAGAAGGTGGGTCAAAAAGCATCTTGCTGTGATTTATGTCAGAGAGTGTTCTGCCTATGTTTTCCTCTAAGAGTTTTATAGTGTCTGGCCTTACATTTAGGTCTTTAATCCACTTTGAGTATATTTTTGTGTATGGTGTTAGGGAGTGTTCTAATTTCATTTTTTTACATGTAGCTGTCCAGTTTTCCCAGCACCACTTATTGAAGAGGCTGTCTTTTCTCCACTGTATATTCTTGCTTCCTTTATCAAAGATAAGGTGACCATATGTGCGTGGCTTTATCTCTGGGTTCTCTATCCTGTTCCATTGATCTATATTTCTGTTTTTGTGCCAGTATCATACTGTCTTGATGGCTGTAGCTTTGTAGTATAGTCTGAAGTCAGGGAGCCTGATTCTTCCAGCTCCATTTTTCTTTCTCAAAATTGCTTTGGCTACTCAGGGTCTTTTGTGTTTCCATAAAAATTGTGAAATTTTTTGTTCTAGTTCTGTGAAAAATGCCATTGGTAATTTGATACTGATTGCATTGAATCTGTAGATTGCTTTGGGTAATATAGTCATTTTTACAATGTTGATTCTTCCAATCCAAGAACATGGTATATCTTTCCATCTGTTTGTATCATCTTTAATTTCTTTCATCAGTGTCTTATAGTTTTCTGTATACAGGTCTTTTGTCTCCCTAGGTAGGTTTATTCCTAGGGATTTTATTCTTTATGCTGCAATGGTAAATGGGAGTGTTTCCTTAATTTCTCTTTCAGATTTTTCATCATTAGTGTATAGGAACGCACAACAGTTCTGTGCATTAATTTTGTATCCTGCTACTTTACCAAATTCATTGATTAGCTCGAGTAGTTTTCTGATAGCATCTTTAGGATTCTCTATGTATAGAATCACGTCATCTGCAAACAGTGACAGTTTTACTTCTTCTTTTCTGATTTGGATTCCTTTTATTTCTTTTTCTTCTCTGATTTTTGAGGCTAAAGCTTCCAAAATTATGAAAAGTAATAGTGGTGAGAGTGGGCAATCTTGTCTTGTTCCTGGTCTTAGTGGAAATGGTGTCAGTTTTTCACCATTGAGAACAATGTTGGCTGTGGGTTTGTCATATATGGCCTTTATTATGTTGAGGTAAGTTCCCTCTATGCATACTTTCTGGAGGGATTTTTATCATTAATTGGTGTTGAATTTTGTCAAAAGCTTTCTCTGCATCTACTGAGATGATCATATGGTTTTTCTCCTTCAATTTGTTAATATGGTGTATCACATTGATTGATTTGTGTATATCGAATAATCCTTGCATTCCTGGAATAAACCCCACTTGATCATGGTGTGTGATCCTTTTAATGTGCTGTTGGATTCTGTTTGCTAGTATTTTGTTGAGGATTTTTGCATCTATGTTCATCAGTGATATTGGCCTGTAGTTTTCTTTCTTTGTGACATCCTTGTCTGGTTTTGGTATCACTGTGGTGGTGGCCTCGTAGAATGAGTTTGGGAGTATTCCTCCCTCTGCTATATTTTGGAAGAGTTTGAGATGGATAGGTGTTAGCTCTTCCCTAATGTTTGATAAAATTCACCTGTGAAGTCATCTGGTCCTGGACTTTTGTTTGTTGGAAGATTTTAAATCACAGTTTCAATTTCCATGCTTGTGATTGGTCTGTTTATAAAAATGAAGTAAAATTTTAAGTTAAGAATAAAATTTCCACCTTAAGAAGAAAAAAGACATAAAGGAAAGTGAATAAATATAGAAGCAAAAAACAATGAAATATACAACAAACAATAGAGAATATTAAGAAAGGCAAACATTGGTTCTTTGAAAAGATTAATAAAATTGCTAAACCCTCAGAGATGCTGATCAAGAAAAAGGAGAAACGCTATTGAATATAATGGAAAAGAACCAGACTCACAGATATAGAGAAGAAACTAGTGGTTAGCAGTGGGAGGAGGGAAGGGGGAGGGGCAAGTTTGGGGTAGGGAAGTAAGAGTTACACACTATTAGGTATAAAATAAGCTACAAGGATATATTGTACAACATGGGGAATATTGCCAATATTTTATTATAACTATAAGTGGACTATAACCTTTAAAAATTGTGAATCACTCTATTGTACACCTGTACGTTATATAATATTGTACATCACCTATACTTCAATAAATAAATACAAAAAAGCAGAAAATACAAGCTACCAATATCAGGACTGCAAAAGGATATATCACTACAGATCTTACAGACATTAGAAGACTATTAGCAACTTTATGCCAATAAATTCAAGAACATATATAAAAAAAGACGAAGTTTTAAAAAGACAACTAAAAAAATTGACCCAAGATGAAACAGCATATCTGAATAAGCCTCTACTTATCAAATAAGTGGAGTTTGTTTTCAAAAACTTTTTCAAGGAAAAAACTTCAGACCCTGGTAAATTCATAAGTCAATTCAAACACTTAAGAAATGGTACCAATCTTACACAAGCTCTTTCAGAATATAGAGGAATAGACTTTACTCCCCAATTCACTTTATGAGGCCAACATTAGTCTGCATTACCAAAACCAGACAAAGATATTAGGAAAAAAAAAAGCCCTGCAGATCGGCATCTCTCATGAGGTAGATAATAGAATAAAGCATCAAAGCTAACATTAAAAATTTCTAGAAAAAAAAAACTTAACCAAAACAAAACTTTGACACCTTACGAGTAGGCAGAGATTTCTTAGATAGGACATAAGAAGTACTGTTAATAAAAGAAAAAAGTTGATGAAATAGGTTTCATCAAAATTAATAACTTCTGGGCTTCCCTGGTGGCGCAGTGGTTAGTAGTCCGCCTGCCAATGCAGGGGATACGGGTTCGAGCCCCGGTCCGGGAGGATCCCACGTGCTGCGGAGCAGCTGGGCCCGTGCGCCACAACTGCTGAGCCTGCGCTCTGGAGCCTGCGGGCCACAACTACTGAGGCCTGCGTGCCTGGAGCCCATGCTCCACAACAGGAGAGGTCACCGCGATGAGAGGCCCGCGCGCCGCGGCGAAGAGTAGCCCCTGCTCGCCTCACCTGGAGAAAGCCCGCGCACAGCAGCGAAGACCCAATGCAGCCAAAAATATAAATAAATTTTTAAAAAATAGAAAAAAATTAATAACTTCTTCTGATCAAAAAATACTGTTAAGAAAACGTAGAGCAAACTATAGGCTGGGAGAGCAATAATAACAATACATGCGTATGACAAATATGTTCAGAATATGTGAAGAATGCACACATCCAGAATAAAGCCCGAAAGCATTTCAAATAAAAATGGAGGAATACTTGGATAAACGCTTTACAAAAGTGTAGGATGTGCAGGGTTCAAATCCAGGTTGGTTTGTTTTTTTCCTTACCCCAAAGCACATTTCTTAAACATTTCCTTCTGGTCTGGGGACTGGGCTGAGATTTGAACAAACTCTGGTACTCATCATTCCATCCATCCATTCTCCTACCCACGTCATATGCGATCAACATTCTAGTACCATTAGTGAGGTCCATTTCCTGCCTCGAGTAGCTCACAGTCGGAAGCAGGAGGGGAGGGGTGAGCAGGTAGAATCCCACATGATGCCTTCTAGCATAAAGGAAGGCCCAGGGGGCTCTGAGGGCACAGAGGAGGGCTCCCAAACTAGTCAGTCATTCCAGGGAGGCTTTCAGAGGAAGGAAGAAGGGCGTATCCCTTGAGATTGTCCCCCTCCACTCCTGGGCTCCTCGGGTCCCCATCACTTCAGGTTGGGGCACAGCAATCTCCCCAGAGCAGGGAACTGTTATACAATTCCTGCTTGGTAAGATGGATCAGACAGGACAAAATCTTGGCTGCTACCCTACTCCTTCTCCCTCTATCTATCTCCCATTCCCTTATCTTGGACCAGCCAGTGTGCGTCCATAAAAGGACATTGCCCTTCCCTTCCACTGAGCTATGAGGGGAAGAACTGAGAAAAGTATCTCAGGTAGATACCCTCGGAAAAATCCATCCTCCTCTCTACCTCTCCTGCCTACTCTGTCCTCAGCTAGGCTGTGTGGGAGGTACAGAGGGCGGGGGCCCACCCTCAGAGCTCCTCTGCTCCAACACAGGAGCTAAGGCATATGCCCCAGGAGGAGCCATGTTGGACGAGAATCAGTGAAAGCAAACAGGGAGGAAGGAAGGTCGAGGAAGGCAGATGCAGATTGGAGGGCTTCCTGGAGGAGGTGGGGCTGGTAAAGAAGAGTAGAAAAGATTTTTTTTTTTTTGCTTTTCTCCTGATTATTTATTTGTTGTGTGACGGTAGGAGTAATTGTAAAGACCACAAACATTTACTTGCAGCAGATAACATTAAAAAAAGAGAAATTCTTACAATCTCACTGTAGTAAAACATGTTGAATCAAGAGCGGGAAGGATTTGGATGGGAGGAGGGTCATGGGGGGCTTTCTGGGTAGTAATAATTGCGCAACAAATTATTACAAATAATTCCTATGATCAAATTATTATTCACATTTGTGGAGTATTATTTTTTCCAAGTCATTGACCAAGGTAAGTACTTTATATGAATGAATACTTTCATTTCAGGAGGGGGAGTGGAATCAAGATGAGCAAAGGCATTTTCCTCTCTGCGGCAGCCCAGGGGAGTCCCCAGCATGCCCACCCCCACCTCATGCATGCACACAGAATCCAGCCTGAGATGCTCTGGGGTAGAGCTCAGAAGCCAAGTCTCACACATTTCCTTAGCACTGATCTCGTTCACTGATATAAGTTGGTATAAGCACATTGGCCTTTGGGCAGCATATATTTGTTTGAACGTCCAAAGGAAAGGGCGCAGGGTGGGAAAGCTGGTTGGCAGTGACTGTCAGCTCTCTGGTGGTAGCCTGTGGAGGGCCACGCACGTGGGGCCCGGCACTGCACTAGCCGTCAACCTGCGAGGCCTGATCTATGGCCCATCGCCTTGCTGGGTGGCGGCACTCACACAGATGAACCGATTGAACAGCTGACGCAGATCACGATAGCACGCGCACGTGATGCCACGCTGAACGCAGGGCGAGGGCCTGGTGTCCCTCAGGCTGTGTGCCGGGACCCGAGGGCGATGTGGTGGGAGAGCCCCCTTCCCTGCTTCCGCTTGACCTGTTTCACATAGATACTGGACTTCAGGTAAGATTTCATTCAAACCTATTCTGTTTTCTGAGAAAACATTGCTAGTGGAGTCCGTTGGAGGTGCTGGTGTGGGCCGATGTTATTGGCTGCAGGGGGGCTCCAGCAGGTGCTGGAGGAATTGGGAGACTGCACACATGGCACTGGGGAGGGGGCAGGTGTCACTGCAGAAGGTGTCCCAGAGTAGGGGACTTGAGCTAAGCGAGCCCTCAACTCCCCCCGTGCCCAGCACAGGGAGTTCCATTTCCCACCGAGAAGGCTGCCCGCTCCGCCCCCTAATAAAACTCTTAATTCACCCTGGCGGGGGCCTCCACTGTGCTGGTCCTGGGGGCCGGGAGCCCATGCTTTGGGCGAAGCCTGGAAATGTTCACAGAGCCGAGGGGTTCTTACCTTTTTCTCAAAAGGGAACCGAGATAACAAGGGCCTGGACCAAGGGTCAGCTTTCATCAAGACAGGACCTCCCCGCTCTGGGTGGTGAGGCCCCAGAGACACCCCGGCCCCCTTCTAGCCCCCAGTCGAGCTGTCTAAAGCACCTGCTGCCTCACTGCCTGTCACTTGTCAACTTCAGAGCAATCAGTCTGCTACTTAACAGTTAAACAGGCAAAGCCCTCCAGCGGCTGCCTCGGACTGGTCTTTGTTAGCGCTCACGGGAGATGGGCGTGGAGGTATCCCGTGCTGCCTCCCTGCCACTCTGCGCCTGGGCCCGCAGGGCCATCACTCAGGCCTCCGCAGTCACCGGCAGGGCATGCGGCAGATTCTCACCTGGCCGCCAAGTCGGTTCCACAGGGCCCAGGGGGCGTGGCCGGAAGGCCAGGGAAGCACTGGGGAGTGGCCCCCAGGCAGAAACCCACCCCGCTGCCTGTCTCCGCGTGTGCAGACTCGTGGGCACACGTGTAGTGTAGTGAGTTCATTTAATAAACACTGGCTGTGCTCAGGGCTGAGCGCACCTAGACCCTCCCCTCAGAGCTCACAGCCTGGGAGATGAGGCAGGCCCATCCACAGGTGCTCTCCAGTGATGCGGTCAGTGCCAGAACAGAGGTGGGTACTCAGCCCTGTTACAGAGGAGGTCTCCTTTCACGCTGCCAGGTGAGGTCAGAAAAGGCCTCTGGGACTGGGATACGTGGGAGAAACCTAGGCCGTCAAAGGGCAGACAGGACACGAGGCTGCAGAAGGGACACAAGCTAAGGAAGCAGCCTGTGCAAAGGCCCTGAGTACTAATGTCTCTCAGTGCTTTTTTTTTTTTTTGTAGGAATATAGCTATCTATTCATTCATAGGTGAATGTGGACTTTACAATGGACAACATAACTATAATGGAATAAGGAGACTTCCAAGTCGAGGGTGAGTTGAGTTTTGGAAATTTAGGTCCTTGATTTCTGTTGTAGTCCCTACCCCTTGGTTGATTGTCTTATAAAAATCTCAGCTCTTGTAACAAGTACATGACGCAGGGAGAGGCAACAGAAATCACAAACACTGCAGCCTGTGTGATGTTGATTTATCACAGATCTCTTTCACAGCCGGGTCCTGGGACCTGAGGATAAGCACTGAATAGCCTGTGGTGTTTGGGGGAGGCACTGGCACAGATGGCCAGGTCCACTATTGAGGATCTGCTGTTGATATGACCATGTCCCTGGGACCAGCCTTCCCCTAACTGTAAGCTCCATGGAGGCAAGAGGGTGGGTCTACCTGTCCATCTATTACAGTGATGGTACATGGTACAGACTCAATGAATACTTGGATAACCTCTCTGGGGTTCAATTTCTTCAGCTGTAAAACAGGACCAATAGGATGTATTTGTGGGATCAAATGATATCGTGGTTTTTGGGAACTACAAAACGTTGTACTAACAATAGTGGTTGTTAGTCTCCTTCAGATGTGGGTAGAAGGCGAGACCAATCAGAGGACATTTTGCTTCTCCCAAGGAGGAGGAAAATTTTCAGAAAGTATCAGACACTTCTAGGTTTGTGATCTACCTCTTTTCAGAGTTGTCCCTTTATAATACTGGGACAGTCTATGTTCTTTATTTAAAGAGAAATTCCTTTATAACCCTCAGTGCAAAGCATTTCCAGTGCAGTGCCTCGAACTGCATCATTAAAGATTCAAAAATGTAGGCAAGACCTTTAAGAAAGGTTTTGTTAGTCTGACACAAGGGCTTGGAGGGTTGTATCTTTGGGTTTATAAGTGAACACCTGGGGGTGTGTATGTGTTGTAAGAGAGAAGGAGAAGGTGGGAGGGAAAGATAGCCACTGTCAGCTATAGAACCAATGTCCTATGAGGACAGGTCTGTTCCAACATTAAAATGCATTGTCTCGGTGAGCAAAGCAGATTATGTAGTTTCAATGCCTTCATACAGTGTGTTCTTCACAGCCTTTTCCCCCTGTCCCACTCTGGGATCTAAAGAATTCCAGAAGGAAGCTAAGGTAGTTAGAGTCTTCCAAGGAGCTGGCATGAGAGTGTTTCCAGGCACAAACACCTGGACTGAATCAGGCAGGATATGGTTGTGGCCACTGTTCCTTGCATTTGGGGAGAAGAGGCAGTAATGGAATGAACAGAGTGGCCCTCATGCCTGGTGTGAGAGGAGCCCATGCAAATTGTAGGATCCCCAGTGAAGGCCAGACCTTTGTGTCCGATGCCGTCTGAACCCCTTACTCACATGTGTCTTCCTAGATAGCCTGCTGTCCCCAAGTACAAATCAAAAGTGTCCCCTCGCCAGGCTCTCAGAAGCTGTCTTTCAGCTCTGCCTCCTCTCTGATGCCCTGGCCCCTCCCGTCTCAGTGGTACAGGGAATGACATTGTTGGTACCTGTCACTGTTGGGGCCACACCTACTTCCAACATGAGAGTCATTGTCTCAATAAAACCCAGTGACAGCAACGTTCTTAAACAAATGGGACAAACCATGTTCTTTTTTTTTACTCCTTATTCAGTTAGTCTGGTGGTCTGAAATCCAATCTGCTTGTTAGAATCAAGGTGAAGGGAGAATAAGAATTATGATTCCTGAAGTAACACCCGTCCTCCACACAAACGCACCAAGAGATTCTAATTTAATGGCCAGAGCGTGGCCAGAAAGCTTCAAAAACCTTCCCAGGGCCTCCCTGGTGGAGCAGTGGTTGAGAGTCCGCCTGCCGATGCAGGGGACACGGGTTCGTGCCCTGGTCCGGGAAGATCCCACGTGCCGCGGAGCGGCTGGGCCCGTGAGCCATGGCCGCTGAGCCTGCGCGTCCAGAGCCTGTGCTCTGCAACGGGAGAGGCCACAACAGTGAGAGGACCGTGTACCGCAAAAAAAAAAAAAGCTTCCCAGATGATTCTTCTGTGCAGCCCAGGCTGAGAACCACTGAGGCAGCCCAACATCTAATTTCACTGTCTTATTTCCCTCCCTAACACACACACGCACACTCTCTCTCTCTCTCTCTCTCTCTCTCTCCTGCTTACAAACAAAGCTTCAGACACACATGGTGTTTGGCTGGAATTTCTGTTTCTCCCTATAGACTCCCTAAATCTGGAAAGTGCATCTGTTGTCTTATTTGGCCCTGCAAGTGAGCTGGGTTGTATTGATAGCTGCATTTTAGTGGCAGAATGGGCCTGTCCTCGCAGGACCTGGCTCTTTCAGGATCATCTTTTAGGATGACCCCCTCTTGGCTCCCCTTGGCCCTGATGAATGCAGGGGAAATCCGGGAGGCCCGTGCCCCTCCACCTTGCCCTGAGCCCCACCACTGATGGTTCAAATTGGGCGACTCAAGCCACTGCCAAACTTCAAGGTATCTTTGTACTGAGCTCATCGAAAAGCAAACACTCAGGCAGGCACTCGAATAAGATAAGCAATTTGTGGCTTTGTAAAAAGTCAATGCAATTCAATTTAGACCTCTTAAGGGGTGCTGCTTGCCCCTCACATTTATTGTTTCCGTGGAGAACCTGCTCCAGCGAAGGGACTGCAGATCTGTCTTCTGTTTGCCAAGTGGGATGAAGTCCCTGGAACGAGTGACCTTCAAGAGAAGCACAAAACTTACAAATGAAGCCGTCTCCGAGAAACCTCAGTCTTGCCTCAGCTCACGGCTTTCTTTCCTGATACAGATTTGATTTTCCAAATGGCAGATTACAAAACTAGCTATATTTTCCTCCCAAACCCAACTGCTTTAATTTCTTCTCTTTCCCCCCCTTTTGAACCAAGAACGATGTCTTTAAAATGCAATCCTCGCTCTAATCTTTACCACTCCTGAAAGCCTCCATTTGTTTTCCACCCATGAAGGCATCTTTGGTGCCAGGTGGGGTCCCTGAAACTCACGCCTTTGTCCCCTTACCCTTCTCACGGGGGGGGGGGGTGGATTCTTTTTTCTGGTTTTTGTTTTTCCTTTTGGTCACAGAACAAATTGCTCTTGGCTTCTCTTTATTTGAATCTTTGTTGGTTTATTTAGGGAATAGGACCAGTTTAGCCCCACCTTGTCAAATAAATCCAAGTCACATGACAATAATAATAATAACAATAGTAATAATAATACTGCTAATGATGATCTACTCTGGGCCAGGCACTACACTTGGTGTTTTATATGTGCGTTTTTGTGTAATTCTGGCAACAACCCATGAGGTAGGTATTACCACCCTCACTGTGTTGATGAGGCTCAGAGAGATTATGGAACTTTCCCAAGGTCACACAGCTAGTAAATGCCAAAGCTAGAAGTCAAACCCGTGCCTGGCTGAGTCCTAAGCATGACTCCCAGGCCCCTAGTGTTTCACAGATACTGCTTTCTGTTTCCATTCCTTATGCCTCAATTGCAAGAGCTTCTCAGTGGACATTTTCTCATACAGAGTCTCTTTTTTTATTGAAGTATAGTTGACTTACAATGTCGTGTTAGTTTCTGGTGTACAGCAAAGTGATTCAGTTATACATATGTTCTTTTTCAGATTCTTTTCCCTTATAGGTTATTACAAAATATTGAGTATATTCCTCTGTGCTATGCAATAGGTCCTTGCTGGTTATCTATTTTATGTATTATAATGTGTATATGTTAATCCCAAACTCCTAATTTATCCCTCCCTGCTCTTTCCCCTTTGGTTACCATAAGTTTGTTTTCTATGTCTGTGGGTCTATTTCTGTTTTGAATGTAAATTCATTTGTATTTTATTTTTTAGGTTCCACGTATAAGCGGTGTGTGATATTTGTCTTTCTCTGGCTTACTTCACTTAGTTTGATAATCTCTAGGTCCCTCCATGTTGCTGCAAATGGCATTATTTCATTCTTTCTTATGGCTGAGGAATATTCCATTGTATATGTGTACCACAGCCTCTTTATCCATTCATCTGTTGATGGACACTTAGGTTGCTCCCAGGTCTTGGCTATTGTAAATAGTGCTGCAGTGAACATTGGGGTGCATGTATCTTTTTGAATTATTGTTTCCTCTGGACATATGCCCCTGAGTGGGATTGCAGGATCATATGGTAGCCCTATTTTAGTTTTTGAAGGAACCTCCATACTGTTCTCCATAGTGACTGTATCAGCTTACATTCAAACCAACAGTGAGGGAGGGTTCCCTTTTCTCCACACTCTCTCCAGCATTTATTATTTGTACACTTTTTGCTGATGGCCATTCTGATCGGTGTGAGGTGATACCTCATTGTAGTTTTGATTTGCATTTGTCTAATAATTAGCAATGTTGAGCATTTTTTCATGTGCCTGTCTTCTGTGGACAAATGTCTGCTTAGATCTTCTGCCCGTTTTCTGATTTTTTTTTTTTTTTTTGATATTGAGCTGTATGAATTGTTTGTATATTTTGGAGATGAATCCCTTGTCGGTTGCATCATTTGCATCATATAGAGTTTCTTCCTGGCCCATATACCTGGGCATCGAAAGCCACCCTGCCTTGAAGGACTCAAGTGAGCAAAAGGTGACAGTTACGAAACTTCCTTTGATTTCTTTGTCATTTCTCTCTTAGTGGTAGGCTTCTGCATCGTTAGAACTGTTGCTGACATGTTTTCACTTACTTTAGAAGCTTCCTCTCCTCCTTTTATCACCTTTGTGGAAAACCCCATCAACTGCCCTCTCTCCCGCAGCCATGCCTGGCCCCCCACCTTGGCCTTGGGAAAACCATGGGGTTTGCAGTCATACCCAAATACATGGGTGCAGCCGCTGGGAAAAGAATGTTGTGGCCATAATTTTGGCCCAAGAATCCTGACTCCAAGTTGAACAGGGAAAAGCAGTTCTTCCTGCCTGAGTACAAAAGGTCCCCTATTCTCATCCCCAACCTTCCCAGAACACCAGGAAATTCAAAGACTGAAGTACCAGGCATCATAAGGTGTCCAATACATTAGAACAGAACACCAGCCAGAGGGGAAACAGAAAATACTGGATTGTGAACTTTGATCCCTCTTCCGGCGATCTTTCATTTCAGTCAAACACAGACCAAGGCACCTCTGACTGAGCTGAATAACCGAATCTCGATCTTTCCCCCAATCTTCACTCACGGGTGCCACCACTCAACGCCCTGTCAGGGGCTGGTATCTCCTCCTATGGTCCTAATAATCTGCTGCTTTCCCACTTTTCTACCCAAATACTGTGTATCATGCAGCATCAGGTCGCCATTGTTTTGTTTTCATTGCATTTATTTTTACAGTTACTTTCTATTTAGGGGAGATAATGTTTGTTTTCCATGAAGGACAGTGATCTAAAGTTTTATGCTTTTTAATGTATTTAAGTGCGAATGGACAGTCCGTTTAAAAATATGACAATACTGTTATACGGACGTTAGGAGGAAATGAAAAAAGTGGTGCAGATGACATAGAACTGACCAAAGGTGGGGGCATTGACCTGTGTGATTCCGAGGAGTAAAATTGAAGACGGCAGAATCAATTTGAAATGAAATGCTGCACAGTTACAGAATTAAGGTGGTGGCAGTGGAGGCTTTTGGGGCGTGCTTGGGTCAGATGAGCAGGGACTTGTAGGGAGTTATCTCGGTAATAAATTCTCTCTCCAGAAGCCTGGCTGGCTGGCATGTGATTCGAGCCCAGCCCTGGGCACATATGTGGGAAACTTTAACCGAGGAGGCACCTCTGTACGCTGGGACAAGAACCAGGAGGTCTCCTGACCATGTGGACAGCTTTTCCTCACGATGGTCATGAGCCTTGGTCCCTTACCTGGTGGTCACAGCTGGGGTCCTGAGTAGGAGTCGTACGGGGCTCTAGGAAGCCTCAGCAATCTCTGTCCAGTTATCTTCCATGGCTGGACTGATACGGGCACTGTGTTGACTGTCACACAGGGGGACAGACCTGTGGGAAGAAGGAAAGCAAGGCCAGGCTGTCTTCCTGGATCTCACACTTGAAGGATCTACACGTTCAACGGATGGACCGAAAGGAGAATTTTTAAGAAGGAAATAAATGTCGGAAGAGCATCTGAAGCAGAGCTAGGCAGGATAAAGGTAGAGGGACACACAGAGGCTGTGTTTATCACATGTGGGTCTATAACAACTTGTCAGTATTTGATCAGTCAAAATATTAGTCACAGGGCTTCCCTGGTGGCGCAGTGGTTGGGAGTCCGCCTGCCGATGCAGGGGACGCGGGGACACGGGTTTGTGGGTCACAGTTGACTGTCTTCCTAAAGCCTGTGGCTCCCTCTTCCCAGCTAACAGAATTCTAATTTAATTCTGGGCAGCAATTGGCTCTGACGATGGAGCGTGATTGGTCTAAGCCACTCATAACAATTCTGTTTGCCACTTCCCAGACGCTCCTCTAGCTGGGTGGGGGACACAACCAATGAAACACTAGGCGTCTCTTCAGAAGACTCTGAAGGAGCTTCACTTTCCTTGTAAAGAGTTCAGGTGAAGCTGGTGCTGTCTTTCAAGCTCCTGCCTGTTTCCTGCCTTGAGCACAGACGTGGCTCCTAGACCGACACTATGTGACCCCAGGGTGGCAAGACGACACATCCACGATAGCAAAGCAGAGCAATAGAAAGAGATTGGAACTTCTGATGATATCGCTGGCATGCTGCACCAACGCAGACTACCTCCGGATTTCTCCTTACATGAGCTAATGAACCTCTTTATTGCTTAAGCCACTGCTTGTCAAGTATTTTATTACTTGCAGCTAAAACATCCCTAACAGATGGACACTGGATTTTACAGAAGATACTAAGTCCCATCAAGGGGTCAGAACTTTCCCAAAGTCACACGGTTTGTTATAAATCTCCCTCAGGAGACCTCAGACTGTTTCTTAAAATCCCCCATCCCACACCGCAATCACCCTGGTCTAGCCCCTTCCACCAGCCCCACCTCTCAACTTCAGTGCTCTCCCCCAGTTGATTCTGTATTTGGGGTTCAACATATCTTTTTCAGATGGAATTTTCTTCACATCATCTCCGCATCCCTACCCTATTCTGGACCTCAGTGGATGCAGATTTAAAGGCAACGTCCTCTGCTCAGCTAAGCACACTACTCTGTGTGAATGCATTAAATCCTTGAAGTCCTGCAAAGTGATTACTATCTTGCTTCAGGACCAGGAGGCTAAACGTCTTCCAGGACCATCTTGGGCATAGAGTCCTCTCATCATCAAGGTAAAGCAAAGCTCTCAATTTATTCCTGAGGAGGCTGCTAGAACACCTCACTCAGTTCCCTACTCTTCGGCCAAGGATGTTGTGCTCTGTCTCCCTGGAAACCTTCCAAGACCTGGTGTAGCCAACAAGTGCTGTCATCCTCCAGTGGTTTGTGAACAGCTGGAAAGCGGAGCCTTGATCACAGCAGGCCAGCAGTGGTTCTTTTGTGTGTGTGTGTGTGTGTGTGTGTGTGTGTGTGTGTGTGTGTGTTACGCGGGCCTCTCACTGTTGTGGCTTCTCCCGTTGCGGAGCACAGGCTCCGGACGCGCAGGCTCAGCGGCCATGGCTCACGGGTCCAGCCGCTCCGCAGCATGTGGGATCTTCCCGGACCGGGGCACGAACCCGTGTCCCCTGCATCGGCAGGCGGACTGTCAACCGCTGCGCCACCAGGGAAGCCCCAGCAGTGGTTCTTGAGTAACACATGCTGGTATAACCAAAGTATCTTGATCTATTTTGGAGATTACAACCTGCATGCAGTTCCAAGGGAATGCTGTTGACCAGTGGTTCTTGAAATTTTGTGGGTCCTCAGTCCTTTCAAGAACCTGAAGAAATCTATGGATCCTATCCCAAAAAAAATCAGTGAGTGACTATGCCCATGTGTACGCACACACACACGTATTTGCATACAATTTTGGGAGGGAAGTTAACAGACTCCCTAAAGCCCAGGGACATGAACCCAAAGTTAAACACCCTTTCTACGGGTAAAGCTGGATTTCATCTGGTCGTGCCACAAAGTCTCTAATTTCATTTTTGAAAGCAGGACCTGGATGCTTTCAGATCTGGTGGAACAAACACTATCAAAGAGACTTGATTAACAAATGGCCATTATTCTGGAGGGAAGTCTAAGTGGGACACCTGAGGTTCTGCTCTTGGCCCTGTCCTATGAGACACAGTTTTTAAGTCAGTGATTTAATATAAGGAGACCCACAATTGACACAGTATTTATAGGGATAGCCAGTATTCTGTATGACAAGATCAAGATTCAAATATGTCAGCAGATTAAATGACAGGAAATTCAAACAAAGTGAAAATTACAGCACATGTGTAACAGAATATATTAAAGTTATCAGTCAGTTGCACAAGTACGAATTGAGGGGACCTTGTTGTCAGGAATGCCCCACAGCTCCAGGGACCTCAGGAAGTGTGGGTTGTTGGAGAGTGTCTGAATCATCTTATGGGGAGCACAGCCACCAGGCACTGAGCAAAAGTTGGCCTTAGGTCTAGAAGCTATATTTGGCAGAGGGCGTTGAGGAATGGGATTATATCCAGAGAAGGGAACCTAGGAGGCCCAAGGGTACAGATGCATGTGATGTGAGGGCAACTGGGAAGAACTAAGACTCTCTACCCTGGAGAAGAGATGACCTGCCTGGGGAGAAGAGTGGGCCTGACAATGGCCATCCGATATCCGCTAAGCTTCATACAGAAGAATGACTTAGACCAACTGGTGGTTCTAAGAACCTTTTGACACTGAGTTGCTCACTAACAGCATGGGCTATTTCATGGAGAAGTGGACCCCCCATCTGTGGAAATGTTTGAGGAAAGCCTTCTAGATCATCTGTTGGGGTGATGTAACTCAGAAGACAGTCACCACTACCCAGAGTTGCGGTTGAACTTGATCTGGGAAGGCAGCTCTAGTAGACCGGCTCTCTGGAGAGTGGTGATGAGAAAGCTTAGGCGGCCACCTCTGGGTTCAGCAGGGCAGTAAATGACGTCTGGGTGCAGGGGTGGGAAGCAAAGGCGCTCAGGCTGTTTATTGGCCAAGACTCCTTATTCCCCAAAGACTCTGAAATTCCCCTTTTTTGCCGCTGGGAAAACCTCTTTCGGCACCTGTCTGTGCATCCACACGCAGTCTGTGTGCCACTGATGTCTGTTTAGCATGTGTGTGTGTGTGTGTGTGTGTGTGCTCGTGTGTGTGTGTCTTCCTCGTGATGACTTGGTCAGCCGTTAACGTAGGAGCAGAGCCCACAGCAAGCCCTCCACGGTCGGTTCTCTCCATCTAACCTCACCCTGCACGCTGGATCACCGGACTCCACTTCTCCCCCTTGTGGATACCTCGCGGTCCTGGGCCCAGGCCACATTTACTCCTACCTCTGCAGTTGTGCCCAGGTCCTGTCTCCTGAAATGGGTCTCCTCCCCCTGGCCTGGTCCTCCCTACACAGCAAGGCCCAGGCAAGCGCCTCTCCCTCCATGGGCTTGGGGACGACCCACCACTTAGCTCCGAGTTGCGCCTCTGAAGGAACAAGGACAGACCTTTAGAATGGCTTATGGAGATGAGCTTGTTTAGGTGTCTAGGTAGGTTGTCCCAAAATTATAGCCTAAAACTTGGGTGCAGGAAATTTATTTGGGAGGTCATTCCATAGGGAACGAAAGTAAGGCAGATGGGAAATGGGTACGAAGGAAAAATCAACAGAAAGGTGAGTTATTGAAGTTCCAGGGGCTCGGTTTGCTGGGACCTCTGTGAGCTGTACAGAGTGCCTCTGGGAACTGTCGTCAGGATAGAGACTGGGGCACTTGCTCCCTCCCAAGTGGGCCAGGTTGCCTGCATTTTTGGGCTACGCTTGCTTGCAGGCTGAGTGGACTCTCTTCAGAGCAGGCCCCGAGGCAGGAAGAAGGAGAGCAGAGCTGCTTGTGCTTCCAGCCTGTGAGCTCTGTCAGTCCCCTGTGACCACCCCCCATGCAGCGCAGGTCAGAGGGGAGCAGAGGGGACGTTGAAACCACGTGCTGCAGTAGGTCCAGCTGGTCCTGTGCCACCTTGTATCTTCCACTATGGTCCCACGCTATGTTTATTTCAGCAACCATTTATTGAGCACCACTGTACACCCAGGTTTAGGCACCAAGATACAGGAAGTTCCAGGTCTGTTTCTTATCTCCTGCCACTTAGATTGAAAGCTGTTTGGTGCAGGGAACACAATATTTTGGCCACACTGTGGGCACCCAAACAGATTTGTTGATTGATTAATTAACTGATTGAACGATTTACTAAACTAAGCTTTCATGGCTTCTATATTAAAAGTCATTCCTTATCGTAGGAAAAACTGTTTACTTTCAGGCCTCCGGGGCATTCTAACCTGCAGTGTATGCAGTACACATTTCAATGATAAAGTCCTTAATAACTACAGGATGAGTTGGCAGAATGATTTAGATCGAAAGTCCAGAGCAAGGCAATTACATCTGGCTCCCAGCTTTAAAAATTGAAATAATCTTTATCTGAGTTTTGAAAAGTACGTTAAAATTATAACATCAAATGTCAAATGTGGCAATGACTTATCCTGGGCACCGAGGAGGTAGAACCTTAATATGCGTGTTGCTACCGCCTAAAGGTTAAACACATCTGATGCGATCTGGGGCGTTAATTGTACTTTTATCGATCGCATCGGGAATCTGAATAGCACCAGGGAAATGAAATTCTTGTGGCCAGACTTTCTGCCATAGACTTTCCTCATCTCCTTTGGACAAATGAGACGTTTGGAGAAGGAATTCATCTCCAGGGGCTTGCTGTCCTGCTAAGTTATTCTCTATTTCTCATTAATTCTTCTCTTCCTCTTGTTCTGTCACCCACCCCTCATGCCCTCCCTGGCCCATCCGAGTCACATCAAGTTGTCAGATTCACCTGCTCCAGCCTCTTCCTCAGCGCTCCACTGAGCTCCCCTCCCTCGGAACCAAGGCTCCTGGGACCGGGCAATCAGGGCTTAATTATGTCCTTCTTGTGTCACGTGCTAATTGTCACTTCTATGACTCTCTTGCTTGGCTCCCCGGGAGATGCTGCCTTTTGATGTAAAAGGCATGTCTTAAGTAGCTGTAAGACAATGCAAGCTGATACCTGCGAGAACTGCTTTGAAATTGCCAAAGGAACATTAACAAGGTAAATTCAAAACCTGGAGCGGAAGTGGAAAAACTTGGCTTCTTTCTCTGGGGCAGCCGGGACAGGCAGTAACGTGGATACTCCAGGTGGGGGCCAGGGTGCAGTAGAGCAGAGCTGGGAAAGTCATCGAAACAAAATCACAACCTCCATAGGTGACCCCTGGGTCACACAGACGCAGTGTGAGCAAAAGAAGCCAGACACAAAACACATACTGAGTGATTCCATCAACATGAAACTCAAGAATAGGCAAAACTAAGCGCTGGAGGTTAGGAAAGGACTGACTTCTCAGTGTGTGTGGAGGGAATGGTCTACACCTTGATGTGGGTGGTGTATACGGAGGTAAGAACACATCAGATTGTACACTTTACTGTACATACATAATACCTCAATTAAAAATATACACTACCAAATGTAAAACAGGTAGCTAGTGGGAAGCAGCCGCATAGCACAGGGAGATCAGCTCGGTGCTTTGTGACCACCTAGAGGGGTGGGATAGGGAGGGTGGGAGGGAGGGAGACACAAGAGGGAAGAGATATGGGGACATATGTATAACTGATTCACTTTGTTATAAAGCAGAAACTAACACGCCATTGTAAAGCAATTATACTCCAATCAAGATGTTAAAAAAATAAATAAAATAAATTAAAAAAAGAAAAAGTAACAACTACAACAACAAAAGTAATAATACAACCGTGGATGTTTGTGGAGCCTCTCCTATGCCCCATGTGCCCGGCACTGTGCTGCTACTTCCCATGAGTCCTATTTGACCCCTCACAAGCACTCTTCAAGGCAGGCGTCTCCAGCTTCGTTTGCCACGTGGGGAAACAAAGGCTCAGAGACGGTAAGAAACTCGTCCAAGAACACGTGTGTTACAAACCCCTCCACTTGTGAACTGGAAAAAAGTGGCAGAATTCTGAAAAGTCAAAGGTTCTACCCTGCAGTCAATCCCAGGACTGGACCATGGTTGGTCATCTTCAAGCTATGAACACGATTCCCCCAATGCCCACTGTCCATTTGGAGGTCTGGGAAAATGACAGGACTGGGAGAGGACGGGATCAGAGGTCACGGTGCAGAGGCACTTTAGGGGGTGACAGTGAGCGGGGGAGAAACCACTGCCCAGGGGAGAAGGCTGGGTGCCCAGAGCTCAGACCCCTCCGCCTCTGAACTTGTTATATCCCAGCTGGATGTGGAAGGGTCTGCACACACCGAGGGTGCCTGCTGATTATTTCTTGGGAGCAGGGTGGTTGCCCTCACACTTGATGTAGAAGGAGAGCCTTTCTTTCTCCCTCCCTCCTTCCTTCCTTTCTTCCTTTACATATTCGCAGAGCACTAACGAGGTGCCAGGACACCAGGGATGCTGCAGTGAACTCGACAGGGAGTCCCTGCCACCGAGGAGCTTGCAGTCTATACAGGAGACAGACATTGAGAAACCAAATAAGCAAACAAGCCGGATACGCTATGTCACATTACGTCAAGTTCAAGGGAGGAAAACACAGTCCCTAAGAGAGGTGGATGCAGGGCTAAGCCTGCTGCAGAGAGACGGATGTGGGTCGATCTTTCTGGGGAGGGCTGAAGTGAGCAGGCTATTCATAGATCAGGGGAACAGTGGGCCAGGCAGGGGCCCAGCAGGTGCAAAGGCCCTGAGGTGGGAAGGAAGCCCTAATGTTGGAGAAGCGGCAGAAGGCCCTTTCGGTTGAGTGAGGGAAAGAGAGCGGTGGCTGAAATCAGAGCAGACAGGCACCAGTGGTAAGGAGTTTCATCTCTCTTCTGAATATAATGGGACCTTTCGTAAGTCTCTGAATAGGGGTGACGCCCAATCTGAATTTCTTAGAAAGATCGTTCTGGCTGCAACTGCGGAACTGCCTTGTCCGGGCAAGACGGCAGCAGGGCGGCCAGGAGGAACCTCCTGCAAAGTCAAGGCAGGAAATGGGCCCCAGGGAGTGTGTGCCAGGCCTGTCTGCGAAGGCACCACCCGGTGAGAAGTTACACACAAAGTGCCCCCTCAGACGCTGTGTATGGGCCTGACTCAGGCCCTCCAGGCCCCTGCCTAAGGGCCTCACTTGTGAAATGACAGTTGGTCCAGGAACGGGACATTCACAAGCAGTGAGTCCAACACAGAATGTTTCCTTTTTCAATTCTTCTTTTACCCTTTTGTTTCCCTTGAGGGCACGGAATTTCCCAAGGCTTACAACCAGGGTCCCCAAAGTGGAATGCATTAGTCTCACGGCTGTGCAAGAGAGTCTCTGGGGGCAAGAGATGAAAGTGTTGGAACGTATCTTTATAGCTTGTTCTTATCATATAGATCCCTAGGGGATTCAGTCTATGCTTATGTGCAAAGTACATTAGTAAGACTGTGCATGTACTCAATTTCTAAATACATATATTGGGAGATGTTATTAAAATATTTGGGGATGGAATGGGCAACAAAAATATATTTGGAGTTCATTGACCTACGGGATAAATCTCAAACTCCACGACGTGGCTTATGACTGCCCCATCATGGTCTCCTGCTTCCCTCCCCTCCCTTATTCCCACATCCGCTGTGTCACAGAAGTGTCTCCCCATTTCCTATCTGGTCCACCGCGGGGAGGGGCTGTGGAGATGGTTGGGAAGTTGTTAACAGGCTTTCAGAACTCAGCCTTTCCTGAACCATTTCCCTCACTGCACTGCCCCACCCCTGCTACCCTCATGCCCAGAACATATTCCTAGCACACCACCTGAAATACTGCATGGCTCGCACTTATCCCCAGTTCATCCGTCTCCTCTGGTTGTGAGCACCTTGGGACAGGGGTGGTGATTTATTGGTCTTTGGATCTCAGGGTTGCCAGAATTAGCAAATAAAAATAGAGGGTGCCTAACTAATATATTTATGTATATATTGATATACATAATAAGTATGTCCCAGGGGGCATACGTATTTGGGACACACTTACACCATAAAATTAGTTGTTGTTTATGTGAAATTCACATTTAACTGGGATCCTATATTTTAACTGGCAACCCTATTGCACCCCCAGGGCCTGGCTCAGGGGCTGTCGTGGTGGAGATGTTTGATAATCATCTTTTGAATGAATGTCTGAATGAATAAGCCAGGTAGCAGCTATAAAGATTCCCTCTCTGCACCCTCTAAAACAGAGAGATGTGAGGATTTATCTTCTATCTATTTAGTAATTCGATTTTTAAGGGGAAACTTGACACCATTAAGAGTGTGTGTGTGAGTGTGTGTGTGTGTATTTTCAGCTCTGTCCACTGACTGGGCCTGGAAGCAACAAGCAGTGACCCCCTAGTAGCCATGAACACATCTAGTGCCCATATCTTGATTTCTGAATGTCATTCCTCTCTAAAAGTTACATGGAGAAGTGGCTGGAAATCTCAAGGGCTGCCTGGAACACCTCTCTTTGTCAGAAAAACAAGGGTGAACTTAAAGATTAATTGGGTCTAGTATAAAAGGCATCGGACCCACTGGAAGAGGTTTCAATGCACCAATCTGTGGCAATTTGAGCATCAAAAAGGATAATGTCTATAATGAATATTAACACACATTGAAAAAATTAATGCATTCATAGTGATGAGAGAGAGATGGGTGGGTGTGTGGGAGAGAGAGAGAGAGGAGAGAGAGAGGGAGAGAGAAAGGAAAGAAGAGTGAGAAAATGAGAGAGAGAGAATAAAAAGGTGAAAATATCCTTCTTTCCAGGAGAATGCTAGCTAATAAATATGGAAGGAACAATAGAATTAGAAAATCACCATTTTGTAACCAGCAATGTAATAACTGATTCAGGTGAATACGATCAAGGGTGATAAAAGCATTTGATTTGATAAGTGGTCATTCAAGAACAGGACATTCACGTGGACTTAAATTCTTCTCCCGCAGATTATTTATAATTATCAAGGGGGAAGTGAATGGGACCACAGCAAGATCCGGCAGCCCTGCCCTAACCATGCAATCAAACATCACCCACAAGGATCCTGGGTTTGCGTCTTCTGATAAGAATCAATGAGAAGTAACAACAATACCTATATAATATTCTTGGCCAAAATGCTTAACCAGAATCTACCTGAGGAAACAATTGTCAAATCCAGAATGTGGAAAATTTTACAGGACAACTGGCTTGAAATCTTTATAAATATCAAGGTCATAAAAGACAAAAAACAGTGAGAGAGTCATTCTAGGGTAAAAGACACTAAAGGGACACAGCCACAAAATGTCATAGATAAACCTTGATTGGGTCCTGGATTGATGGAGGGGAACAAAACACTACAAAAGACGTTTGGGGGACAATTGAGAAAATTCAAATGATATTGAATTACTGTTAATTTTCTTACATGTGAGTGCTATTTGGTAGTCCTGTAGAAGAATATTCTTATCCCAGGAGATGCCTGCTTAAGGATTAAGGTTGAAGTGTGGTGATGTCTGCAACTTAATTTCAAATGGTTCAGAGAGAGAAAATGAATCTAGATGAAGGGTTTGGAAACATTACAAATAAAAAAGATCAAAAAAAAAGAACATGAGCATATTCAGAGGAGAAAAGATCCAGAAATTGACGAAAGGCAGGGACAGAGGGAGGAAGGGCAAAGCACTTGTGAACTGCCAAACTGGCTACAAGAATGCTGTTGTCTGAGATCCTCCCTCCCTTTTTCATCTCCTTCCAGAACATTCCCCCTACCCAGTCCCAGCCAAGCCTCCACACTATATGATACTCTTGCCAGAGCAGAGGTGAATAAGTGATGAAGAAACTTAAAACTCCTGTGATACATTTGGTCCTTCCAATCAGAGCTCAATGTTTCCAAACGTCATATTGCCCTAATATCTTTATTATACCACGCGCGCGCACACACACACACTCACAGAAATGTACAAGAACAATCCAACATCTACCCGCAGCCTCTCCTCCCTCCTGGCCCATCTGAGATGACAGAATGCACCGTCTGAGCAATGATTCCTTTCAAGACAATAATTACAAAACACTTAGTGGTATTTCCAAATGATTATGCATTTTACTTAAATATTTATCTTTCTCCAATTTGACTTAAAATCTATAAGTAATTAGTTATAAGCCCAGCTACCAGGCTGATGGGCGGTTTCCTTAATTTTCTATGCAGTCGACAGGTTTTAACTCTGAAATTATTCTAGTCACAGCATACTTCAAAGGTCTAAATGAAAAAAAAAAAGTTAAACGCCTTAATATCTTTGAGATTTGCAAAGATATTTGAAGATTTGCTGAGGGATTCAGTGTAGGGATGAAGAAAGTGTTTTGTTAGTAGGCAGATGAACTTGCATCTCCAATTTGAAAGAAAATATGAAATCCAAAAGCACAAATATTATTTAGATGAGAGAGCACTGAACAATCGTGGTTATTCCTCTGCAGCCCATGTCTCTGAGCCCTAGTTTACACTGGTTTGGAGGAAATATGGGAGAATGTTCTCCCCTCCTCTTCCAAGGGTAACCATGTTTTCACAAGTATAACATGCAAACTGGAACACCCTAATTCTAAGGTGTCTAAGCTAAACTGAAGCTCAAACCCTCTCCTGGACAAACGCACACCCTCTGGCTACATTTGCAAGCCTGCAGTGTCACTCTCTGTGCAGCCTGTGTGGACCTCAGCAGTGTGGCTTCGAGATGCCCTGGTGTCCTGGCTGGGTCACCCTCGTAGACCTTCCTGTTTGGCCTGGCACTGGCCTGTCCCCTGCAAGGTTTCCAGGCTTCCAGTGGTCTGTTCCCACTCCCACCTCCCCAGGCTCTCTCCTGCCACAGCCTTGCGCCATCTGTCTCCTCTCTGCCCCCCAGCCTCAAGGCTCGGGAGATCCTGAATAAAGATCTAACTTGTCAACTGAATTCGACTTGGCTGACGGTCTTTGGAAATTACAAATTGTTTGCTGCCATTTGCCACGGTCCCAAGATAGCCAAATGCTGAAAAGTGGTGCTGGGTAATTTGGAATTATGGTCCATCAACAAGCAACAATGGTTCCTTCACTCTGCCCAAGGGTTAAACTAACCTGGAAAAGACAATTTCATTGACCCACATACTCTGGGTTACACTGTTTAGTTTCTCTTCATTTTATTAATTTTCGATTTCTATTTACACATCAATTGCCCTCTAGACCAGGGGTCAGCTAACTCTCTGTAAAAGGCCAGACAGTAAATATTTTCGGCTCTGAGGCCATATGTCCTCCGTCATACAACTCCTCAACATTGTCACTGGAAGCACGGACGTGTCCACACACAACAGGTAACAGGGGGTATGGCTGTGGCCCAGTGGAATTTGATTTACAAACACGGGCTGCAGACTGGATATGGCCTGCTGGCTGTAGTTGGCCGACCGCTCTCTAGACTAGCCCGTAACCTTCCTGAGGGCAGGGAATGCGTATTATCATCTGTGCCTCTTCAAGGCTTAGTACAGTGTGTGACACACACCGAGACGTGCTTGATCCATGGCCATGGATGGAATAACTAAATAAATGACCCCAGAGAGGCTTAAGCATTCTCTTCTTGGGGTCTCCCATGGCACCTGGCAAAGGCAGGCACACAGTAGGTCCTCAGGAAGTCCCAGGGTTGAAGGATAGACTACTGAGAGGAGAGGGCTCTTCTCAATGGGGGGAGGGCTCCAGCTTGGGCATGCCCCACGTCAGCATGGCCGGGGCCTGCCCTTGACCTTGCCCTCTGACCGGTCACTCTCTCCACTTTGCAGCTGGTCCTCAAAGAGGGACAGGAAGGACCTGGCCCCCCTTCCTCCATCCCTTCCTGCCCTTGCTCTCCCACTCCCTTCCACAGCCTAGTGAGTACGGGACCGAAAATCTCACCATGATTCTCGTTATGTAAACCCTTCCAAGCTCCTCATTTCTGTGTTTGGGGCTGGGACTGAGCATTGCTCCACGCATCAATGAACACAAAAGAAGAAACGGTTATGGGTGTAACTCCAGTGATTATACAATACAAACCCCTCTATAGAGTGTCTTATAGACATATGCATTGCAGGAGTTTCTTAATCCACAGGCACATATATGTATGTGTGTATACCTATGTGCATATGCACATATATGTATCTGTGTACTAGGAGATATTAGTTGTATATTATATGTACATGAGTATGTATCTAAGTACATGTATACAGAATCCCACTTTCCTCAATGGCTATAGGGCCTGAAAATTAGAGATGAAAAATAGGCGACTTTTCAACATCCCAGGAGTCTACTCCCTGGGCCTTACCCCTCCCTCCCTGCCACGTCTGTCCGGCTCTGCTCAGCACTCTTACGGGAGCTTCTGCTCCAGGGGGGCCCATCCTACCTTTGCCACTTGCTGCTCTTGGGCCAGCTGAGAAGCTCTCCTAAAGCAGCACACCGTTGTAAAGCAATTATACTCCAATAAAGACGTTAAAAAAAAGAGAGAGAGAAATGAATGTGAAATAAAGAAATTTCCAGACCCCCCCCAAAAAAAAGAGACAGCATGAAGAAGACATAAGGGTCAGTCCTAGATTAGGGCCCACATTTTCTTTGCGTTTGCTATAGGACAGAGTCATCTGCTCCTCAAATCCCACATGTTTGGTGTGGCAGAAGCCCAGCTCCTGCCAGTTAGTCCCTGAAATGGATTTGGATGCTTTAGGTGTGCATGTGTGTATACATGTGTGTCTGTACATGTGTATATATGTGTGTGTTTGTATATCTACACATGTGCTTGCATGTGCCTATGTTTGTGTGCTGCATGTGTGTGCTTGTATGTACATGCCTGTATTTGTGTGTACATGCGTGTGTGCACATGTTTTGTGTGTGCTAGTGTATGTGTGTGAGAATGCATGCGTACTCATATACATAGCATATACAATTAATGCAATGCTCTCTGTAAAGCCCCTTACCACCTACTGAGGGACAGTGAATTCTGTTGAGTTAATTGTCTAGTGCAATCAACTAGGGAGCTTTAGGACTTTGGAGGTGGCGCTGGAAGAGGTAGGACAGAGGTAGGACTCAGGAGGAAGGAGAACTGTTAATACCAGCACAAGCTGATGGAGCCCTTAGTGTGTTCAGCATCATTCCCAGTCCTTCACTCGATGAACTCACTGGTGGTCAGAGCATCCCTAATAAACTAGGCCCTAGTATTGATCCCCTTTTCTAGACGAGGAAACGGAGGCACAGAGGGGCTGAATGACCTGTCTAAGGTCACATGTTTGTAAGTGTGAGTTAGGATTTGGACTCAGGTAGTCTGGCTCCAAAGCCTACATTCTAAACTCTGAACCAGCGCGGCTGTGAGCTGCTTGGATGGTGGATGGAGAGCCCTGTTGGCAGAGGGAAAGGGGGACAGACTAGAGTTTGGGCCTCATTCAAAGCAGGTAGATGCTGCTTACCAGCAATCAGTGACAGACGTACAAGAAGTCAGACCCAATGCTGACAGGTCTTCTGATTAAAAAAAAAATCAGACATACAGATTCGTAGGTGAAATTCCCATATCTTAAAAGTGTTTTGCAGGCCAAATAAAATACGTCCACCAGCCAAAATGGGCCACGGGCTACCAATTTGCTACTCCTAAGAATGGGAAGGATGGGGCCCAGGGTGGGAAGTGATTTGCCCCAGGCCACCTGTGCGGGATACACACCGATCCCAGGAACCCAGTCATCCTCCCAAGAACCTGACTCAGCACCTGGCTTCGGGGGACTCTATTGTCTCTTCCCCGACAAACAGGGACCTGGGAGAGGGGGCCTCACGTGAGCTGGTGTTCGCCGTCAGCCCCAGTATGTGCTCTGTAATAAGGACACAGGAGTACGGTCTTCTGGCTGTTAGCCTACAGCACGTCTGTCACAGCTCTAACAAGCTCTCATGAGAAAGTTTCAGACGCACTTCCTACGAATCCAGAATCATCGTGAAAGGATTCTTTAGCTCCAGTTCACACTGGAGCAGGAAGCGGCTTCACAGACCTGAGACTCAGTGCCTTTCTGCACCCTACTTGCCCTTGGATTACTCCCCCACCCACAGCGCTTCCTCCATCACCCTACCAAGAGGACAGGTGGAGACGTCTCTGAGAAATGGACTTTGTTTTCTATTATTTCAGTCAGGAACCTGTGCCTTTGGATGGCAGCGGGCAGGAGGAAATTGCCTTGTGTGGTTTGGGCTCTATGAATCAGAGGGGCGCAAAGGGTCCCCCAGATCGGGGCAGGGAAAGATTGAAACCCCATATGTCCCACTCTTGATCTCTTGAGCCACCTAGTAAGCTGCCTCCAGGCTGACCCAGGGACACAGAGGCAGGGGTTCTGGTCCCCTGGGCCTTTTTTGTCACCTGGTCCTGTGAGCTGAGTCCTGGAAACCGAGAGGCTTGGGCTGGAACCACAGGTCTAGCCCACAGCAGGGGTAAGCATTGAACACGCCTCTCTCCCCTCTTCCATTGATGTGGGCCTGCTGACAGCTGCCCCAGAATATCTGCTCCCACCCTTAGCCTTCCGACCTCTCCCTCCTGCTACCCCCAGTTGGTAACTCTCAGCTTGTAGCGTCCACTCTCTCTGACCTGGCTTCACCATTTAATTTCAGTCCCTATGGACCCTAGTCACTATTCCTCAGAACGTGTTTTCTAATCTGAGTTTTCCTAACTTTGCAGGATGAGCACTCGATACCTTGGAATGGTCCAGGCCTGAACAAAGCTATGACCCCAGAGGTGGGTGTCTTCCCTGCATCAGTCTCTCCCTCCTCTGCCTGGAGCCCCCACTACCACCCTCCTCTGCTGTCTTTTCCCAATGAATGCAATCCCTCTTTTGTATCCACTCCCACCAAACCTGCTCTCCAGAGAGATTTGGTTTCCCCTCATTTATACCCTGTTATGAGCCAGTGGCACCTGTCCCAGGGACTGACTCTAACTCTGGTCCCTGGACACAAAATGAACTTCAAGTCCCAGGGAGTGGGAGGGGGCTGGCAGTGGTGCGGCTGATCACCTGGTTGGGTGGGCCTCAGGTCATTAGAGTAGGAGTGAAATGAAAAGCTCTAAACAGCTAAGTGAAAGCTTGGTCCTCCTGAGAATCAACAGGCAGACTGGGAGGCAGGGCTCTTCAGCGTTTAGCATCAGCTGTCCGATTTGCAAGGCTGGCAGAGCTATGGCATTTGTGAGTTAATTTAACACATATTTGTTAGTTCATTTAACAAATATTTGTTGAGAACCAACTATGTGCTGGCTTGGGGAATGCAGCAGAGAACAGGCTCACAAAGTCCCTGCCCTCTTGGAGCTTCTATCCTAGGGGGGCAGACAGTCAATAAGTAAAAATATGATTCATTAGAAGGTGACAAATGGTCCTGTGGAATGTACGTGGCACAGGAGGAGGCCAGCAGCCAGCACAGGAGTGAGAGAGGGGAGAGCAACAGGGGCTGTCCCTGAGATCAGGGGCTGGATGAAAAGGAGGCCAGATAGGGACTTGGTTTTTATTCTGAGAAGGGAGCTATGGGAGGATTCTGAGCAGGGAGAGACTTGATCTGACTGATATTTTAACAGGGTCACTTTAGATGCTATAGAGAAGATATGGCAGAAGTGTAAAGATGGTTAGGAGGCTACTCCAATGATCCAAGTGGAAGATGATGGTACCTTGGACCAGCCTGGACAGTGGGGAAGGTGGAAGGGCTCAGACTGTTGAGGGAGAGAGGGAGGGAGGAGGGGAGGGAAGAAAGAAAGAAAGAAAGAAAGAAAGAAAGAAAGAAAGAAAGAAAGAAAGAAAGAAAGAAAGAAAGAAAGAAAGAAAGAAAGAAAGAAAGAAAGAAAGAAAGAAGGGAGAGAGAGAGAGGGAGGGAGGGAGGGAGGGGGGATGGAAGGAAGGAAAGAAATGGTAACTTATTATTCATAAGTATGCTGCTGTTTATTGGAGCACTTTAGCACCTTGATTTACAGCCTACTTGTATCAGTTAGCTATTGCGATAATAATGCTACATAACAAACTACTCTGGAATTCAGTGGCTAAAACAACAATCATTTACTCTCACTCTTGCTGCTGCTGTGGGTTAGCTGAGATTCTGTTGATGTAGGTTGGGCTTGACAGAGTGGCTCTAGGATGCCCTTGGCTCCAGATCTGCCCCATAGGGCTTGGGCATGTTATTCTCATTGCAGATGCAGAAGCACAAGAGGACAAGCCCAAATGGGCAAACATATTTCAAGTCTTTGCCCGCATCATGCTCACTCTTGTCTCTTTGGAGAAGCAAGTCACTTGACCAACCCCAAACTCTGGGAGTAGAGAAATCAACACCAGGAGTAGAGACATCAACAATCTAGTGGGAGCAAAACCACACAACAACAAGTGGTATGAATGTAGGGAAGGTGAAGAATTAAGGCCAATTACTCAGACTGTCATATCACTCTTCATTGCCTCCTACCTTTCCATGAAGAATAATTTGGGATCATCAAGGGATAGGAAAGTGGCTCTGGGACCCGAGTTCCTTTTCCACTCTAGTTTCTTCCATCTCTTTCCTCCTCTCGGTTGTTCTTTTTCAGGACTGTGACTTTGTGTTCCTCTGAAGAAGCATCAGTCAGCCCTCTTTGGTTGCAAGATACAAAAAAAACTCCAGTAGATTTCATCAAAAAGGGAATTGGATGAAGGGCTATTAGGCAGCTCACAAAAACTGGCAGGTAGCTAGAGAACCAGACTGGAAAAAGAAGAGATTACAGGACAACTCTGGGGATCCAGGGAAGCTGATCATTTCTCTCTTCCAGGCACTGATGCTGGAGGGATGGTGCTCTAATGGGGCTTCCCATCATGGTGTCTTTGTGCTCAGAATTCAAAGTCTTGGCCCAGAGAGTCCCATTGGTGTAATGCCCACCTCTTGGTTAGGGTAGGGCAGGGCATCACAGTTTAGCGCTTGCCAAGATTGCCCACAATGAGGAAGAATAGTTTCCCAAAAGGAAATCAGGAGGCAATTAGGAGGAAGAATGGCACTGTCCTAAGAACTTGACAAATATTAACTCAGAAGTCCCTGATATCAAGGAGTTGTTAGGGAATGTGACGACATATCTGACCTCACAGATTGGTTGTAAGGACTAAATGAACGGCATGTGTAAAACATCTAGGACAGCTCTGGCATTCAGGAAATACTCAATAAATGTGTTACCTTCTCCCAACCATCTCCTACTTCCATCCTTACAGAGAGCTCCATGAGAGAGGGGGATGCCTGAGGTTTCAGGAACCACCCTAAGCTTCTGATATTGACATTAGGGACAACTCCCCCTCCAACAGCACCTCCAGACTGCCCACCAGAGCCCAAGAGGAGGTATGGTGTTTTGTAAGACATGCCAGGGCATCTTCAGAGTGGACCGATAGGAGACCTCAGGCTATCTTGTTACCACCATCTTTGGTATTTCTGATGCCAGGGGAACTCTGGGTCTCATGTTCTAGGCTGTATACACACCAGTGTGATGGCAGAAATGCTCTCTATCTATGCTGTCCAGTGTGGTAGCTAGGAGTCACATGTGGCTAGTTTTATTGAGGAACTAAATTTATATTTCATTTTAATCATTTAAATCTAAATAGCCATGTGTGGCCAGTGGCTACCAAATGGACAGCGCAGCTAGAGTTTTTGATGCTCTTGAACCACCTACGGGAACACTGGCACCTGGAATGAGGGTGGCAGGATGGAGCCTTTAGAGAAGGACCCAGCAGCTCACTTTCCATCCTAGGAGGCAGCTCCGAAGGGCTCCTGCCTGAGCATCTCTGAGTCCTGCCTCCTGCTTCCACCCTCCCACCCTGCTCTCCTCACTCCCCAGCAATACCCCCTGGCAGCCGACAGATGCCTTGGGCAGGAGTCATCCTACTTCACTTGTACGCTCAGGTTTCTCACAGCAAACAGACCCAGAGGTTAATGGAGGCGAGATAAATGGGAAACACTTGGAGAAAAATTAATTAATCTGGGGTTTCTGTTCCCCCAGTGTGACTCATCCCTCCAGAGCCTCCTGTCTACTGGCTGGATTCACAGGTTGCATTTTACAAAAGAGCAAAAATTCTGTGTATGCCAATACTAATATTTAGAACCACCAAATGTCAAAGCTGGAGGGAACCTTTAAGAACAGCTGGGTCAGCATCCTTATTTTGTGGATGGGGAAACTGAAGTCTAGGGTGGGCACCCTGGGAGGCTAGCTCCAGTCCTGCGAGGTCAGACACAGAGATATGGACCCACATTCTGGACAATTAGCAGAGACATCTCAAGGGCTGTCCTGGTCTGTTCTGGCTGCCATAACAAAAATACCATAGACTGGGTGGCTTGAGCAACAAACAAACATTTATTTCTCACAGTTCCAGAGGGTGGGATGTCCAAGATCAAGGCACCAGCAGATTTGGTGTCTGGTGAGAACCCACTTCCTTATTCCTGCTTTGTCCTCACATGGAGGAAGGGATGAGGGAGCTCTGTGGCATAGCTTTCATCAAGCACTAATCCCACTACTGAGGGCTCCACTTTCATGACCTAATTATCCCAAAGGCCCCACCTGCTAATACTATCACATTGGGAAGTGGATTTCTACAAATGAATTTTGGGGGACACACAATCTATAACAAGGGCCCACAACAAGACTTTTCCGGGTTGCTGGGGACCCATTTCTTTTTTTATTTTTTTAAATAAATTTATTTATTTATTTATTTTTGGCTGCGTTGGGTCTTTGTTGCTATGCGTGGGCTTTCTCTAGTTGCGGTGAGCGGGGGCTACTCTTCGTTGCGGTGCGTGGGCTTCTCACTGCGGTGGCTTCTCTTGTTGTGGAGCACGGGGTCTAGGCGCGTGGGCTCAGTAATTGTGGCTCACGGGCTCTAGAATGCAGGCTCAGTAGTTGTGGCGCACAGGCTCTAGAGCGCAGGTTCAGTAGTTGTGGCGCACGGGCTTAGTTGCTCCGCGGCATGTGGGATATTCCCGGACTAGGGCTCAAACCCGTGTCCCCTGCATTGACAGGCGGATTCTTAACCACTGCGCCACAAGGGAAGCCCCAAGGGACCCATTTCTTGAGTAGCTGAGACCCATTTTATGAACCCAAGATGGGACACAGGTTAAAAAACAGTGGAACTTTGCCTGACTAACAATGGCAGCCCCAGAACCCATTCCCAAGTCTTCTGCCTAGCCCTGCAGTACAACCCTGACCTAGTGAAATAGGCCACATATTTTGAAACTGCTTCCCCATCTAAAGCTCTGTTTTTATTGTTAGTTATAATGTATAATTATATGCCTAATTATAATAATAGCTGTAATTTATTGAGCACATCTTACTAAGGGCCAGGTACAGTGCTAACGTTTTCACAGGCTACCTATGTCACTTGATTCCCATGACAACTCTATCAAGTAGACTTTCTTCTATCCATTTTGCAGATGAGAAAGCGGGCTTAGGAAAACCAAGCAGTTGATCCCAGGTTGCACAGCAAGTGGGGGGCAGAGCTGAAATTTGAACTTGGGTCTGTGTGACTTCACAGCCTGTGCCATTTAAAGCCTTGGGAGTGTAGCAGGACAGGCTCACTAGCTCCATTTGACGGACTAGAAAATTGAAAGGTTGAGTGACAGTCTGGGGATACAGTTCTGGGGAGCGACATAGAGGCCGGAACCCGGGACTCCTCCCCGTGAGTTCTGTGCTTCCTCCAGAGCCCACGTTTCCCCTGTCTCATACGTCCCAGGCTGGAGGTTGTTTTTTTTTTTTTTTTTGCACTAGGTGACTTCACAATTTATTTTATGTGGCAGGTAGGGAGGGGTGTGTCCTTCCGTGGTCTCCAGAGCCACCTGGACAGTACGTATTGACCTGGGGAGTCAGGAGCACGGTCTCATTTCTGAAGGCAAACCAGTTCTTGAGCAGCGTCCCCAGCTAAATTATGGTGCCTTGTCCTTTCGGCCGGCTGGCCGTGTGTGAAGGGAGGTAGAGCTCCCAGCAGATGGCAGGGAAAAGTTAGGAGCCCCACGCAGCATCCTGGATGAAGGCTGAGGCCTGCCCTGCACAGACGAGCACCTCAGCGAAGATAACTCCTGCCTGATTAATAGGCACACGCTTTGCCTTGATGGGGGCCGGGCCCAAGCAGCTGTTAATCATCTCACCTCACACCTCACACAGGAGCTCGAGTTCCCAGGGCAGGGGTTGCTGTGGCTCGAACCCTCAGAGATGCAAAGCCACCAGTCTCCTGTCCTTGCTGCTCCCCAGTGCCTCTGTGAGGACTCAGAGGGCCTTACCCGGTGGTGTGTCCCCTGCCTCACCCACCGTATGGCTCTCACCAAGAATTCCCCCGCCCCTCCTGAGACAGCAGCTCAGGGGTGACCCCTGGGTGCTGTCCTCTGCCCTTGGGGTTGGGGGCGAAGTGGCAAGAGGCTGAACATGCCTGGGGTAAGGGGAGGCGGGCATTCCACCGAGGCCAGAAGACTTCACTCCCTTTTCCAAAAGCATAAAGAGGTAATCTTGCCTTTTGTTTGTTTCCATTTTGTTTTGCTTTATTGTGATAAAACGCACATACACAACAACATTTATCATTAGTGACCTTTAGTACATTCACAATGTCCTGCAGTTATGACCTATAGTTCCACGATATATTCATCATCTCAAAAGGAAATATACACATTAAGCTGCTGCTGCCCATTCCCTCCTCCCCCAGCCCCTGGCAACCACCAATTAGCTTTCCGTCTCTGCAGATTTGCCTATTCTAGACATTTCCTATAAACGGAATCACACAATATATGACCTTTTGTGTCTGGTTTCTTTGACTCAGCTTAATGTTTTCCAAGTTCATACACATAGCATGTGTCAGTACTTTATTCCTTTTTTATGAACAAATATTATTCCATTATGTAGATAAAGTAAATTTTATTTATCCACTCAGCTGTTGATGGACATCAGGTTATTTCCACCTTTTGACCATTATAAATAATGCTGCTGTGAACACTCACTTATGCGTTTTTATTAGAACCTCTGTTTTCAGGAAAAGAGACAACATTGTTTTATATGTTTGAAACAAATGCATTCACTCCTCTGCTATCCCAATATGGTAGCCAGTAGCCACATACGGATATTTAAATTGAAGTTAATTAAAATAAAATAAAAACTTCAGGTCTCCAGGTGCAATGGTCGTATTCCTAGCGCTCGATAGCCACATGTGGCTAGCAGCCCCCATATTGAATGCCAGTGTCGATATAGAACATTTCCATCATCCCAGAAAATTCTATCAGTAAACTCTTGTCTAAAATGTACCACTAATGGAAATCCTGCCAGTCCTTCAACAGTCATTGCAACTTCTACAGTTTTTCAATAACTCGAGCCTTCTTGATCTCTCCTTTTCCTTGGGCTGCCCTCTGAGAGCAAGGCTGTTTCCCTGCCACTGTCCTTTGCGGAGGAGGGAGGAGTATTTTCTCTATTTGCCTTTTTTTCTCTCTTCATTCCAAGACCGTTGAAGCTAGTGCTCGGTTTTGTCCCCTAACTTGCATACACTGATGAAGCACACTCCAGCACTCAGCATTGCAGCCACTTTGCACCCACAGCCTGGCCCTTTAACAGCAGCACTTTCAACCCTGATAGGGCCTTGGCATTGCCAATGTAACCCAGAGTGGGCAGACATCCCAGTCTGTGAAGGCTAATGCTGTCGTGTCAGCATCAAATTCTCTCAAGTCTTGTTTCTGCTCCTTCCTGCGTTGGACCCCCATGTCAAATCATTTCCAACAGGGCGTTCCATATGCACCTGCATCTGCATGTTGGTGTCAGCTGCAGTTACCAAGCAGGGTCCCCGGTGTCCCTCTACTCTTCTGGCAGCCCACGTGGATATCTATGTATTGCTTTTGCAGGTCCTCAGGGGAGCCCTCTGTCAACAGTGGCCTCTAGTAGGATGCCACTGTCCACTGAGGGCAAGGAAGGCTGGGGGTGGGCTTCTGGGTCTCAGCCTCTGTCCTCAGCGCCAAGATGGCTGGGGTTCAGTATGTGCTGTGGACCACTGGACTCCTGAAACAACCCAGGGTCACACCTGAGAAGGTAACGTCTACAGGCTGGATGAGGACGCTCACACGTTGCTGATCAACAGCTGAGAATAGTCAAGAGCTAGCTGCCCCATCGGCACTTTGGCCCGTCCTGCCTGGGCAGAAGGCATCCACCCTGATAAGCTCACTTTATGAGCCAGTAAGGCACAAACTAGCAGGTCATCTAGTCTACTTACCCCACCTGTTAGATGAAGAGACAAAGACCAGGGACTTTGGAGGTGCTGCTGTCACAAGCAGTCCCCACCAGTGTCACCATGAGCTGAGGTCTAGAAGCCTACTCCCACCCACCCTGCCCGCAAAAGCCATGGCTACCAGGCCCAGCCAGCCCCCAGAAAGTGGTTGGAAGAGACGCACGTCATCAGCACAGCCAGCAGGGACAAGAAGCTCATCGTAAGGAAAGACAGAGACCAGAAACATGGCTCAAGACTCATTTATGCACCTGGCTAACATGACGAGGACCCGAAGGTGTGCCTTTGTCATGCAGGAGAAGCTAAGAAGCTAAATCTGGCCCGGGAGCAGGGTGACAGGACCAGGTGGGGAGTTTACTGGTACCAGCAGGTAGAATGGACATTACTATGTTGAAAGGATTCTCCACTTCACACTAACAGAACTACAGGAGGAATGAGAGTGAGTCAAGTGAGAGGGGATGGGGGTGGGCTCCAGGCAGGCATGCTCAACACCACCTTCCCAGCCGGGTCCAGGCAGCAGTCCCTACCTCCCAAATACGGATGCCCAGTGGGCGCTGAGCCCAGGATCCTGGCCCTCCAGAGGTGACCAGTTTGTAGCAGAGCCAGGCAGACAACCAGGAGACACATGACGTGTACGTGTCCAGGCTATAGACTACCTACCATTCCACAGGTCTCCTGGCCAAAGGCTGCCCAGTCACGCTGCAGTGCTTTGGTTAAAGACAAGGGAGATACAAGCCCCAGCCGGCAGCCTGCTTATCGTCACCTGCACAGTCATCCTGCAGATGTCCCTAAAACCCCAAATCACAAGAGGAACAAGAGACAAATGCCCCACTACCTGGTCCCCTCTGAAGACTGACCAGGGCAGGACTGAGACAATGTTAGTTATTTCTACCATCAGCCACTGTGGGCAGCCGGCAAGGAATAAAAAATATGAGACTCCAGCCGTAGGATGTGAATAACAGAGGTCGGTACTGAGTACAAAACTGCCTGTTGACAAAAATAACTAGCACTACCCATGCAGCACAGGGCCTTTATTTTGTTTGTATCCACAGACTTCTCTTTTTAGTAATGACAAACATGATTTTTAAAAAGGCTTTAATTGTTTCACATCTTGTCGAGTGGAGATGTGAAAGAGTTTTAAGTCAGAATATCTTTCCAGACTGGGAAACTCCCCTTTGGAGCTGTGGACTGCCATATAAGTTAGATTAACTACCTCCGACTGCCACGCTGTGAGGAAGCCCAGACCATATTGGGAGGCTGCGTGCAGGTGCTCTGGTTGATAGTCCTGCCTGAGCCCCCAGCAGATTACCAGCAACAACTGTCAGCCTTTTGAATGTGCCAGCTTGAAAGTCCAGTGCAGTCAAGCCTTCAGGTGACTGCAGCCCCAGCCAATCTCTGACTTTTGCAACCCTACTTAAGTCTCCAAGCCTGAACTGTCCGGTGGAGCGCTTTCTGAAATCCTGACCCACAAAATAGTGAGCAAACAAAATGGGTATGTTAAGCATCCTAAAAGAACCAACTAAACAAAACCAATCAAAACCTACCTGGATACAACTAGAGGTATTTCAAGTTCACAAACTACATGCACTTGCTAATAAGGGTCTTAAATTTTACGATCAAGAAAGATACTGAGGGGGCTTCCCTGGTGGTGCAGTGGTTGAGAGTCCGCCTGCCGATGCAGGGGACACGGGTTCGTGCGGGCCCCGGTCCGGGAAGATCCCACATGCTGCAGAGCGGCTGGGCCCGTGAGCCATGGCCACTGAGCCTGTGCATCCGGAGTCTGTGCTCCGCAACAGGAGAGGCCACAACAGTGAGAGGCCCGCATACCACGTACACACACACACACACACACACACACACAAAAAGATACTGAGGCCGCAAAAGCGGGAGTGACTTGCTCAAAGACACCCTGCTCTGGACCCCAGGCTGCCTGTCCCCTGGGCTGTGAGGTTCTACTCCCATCACCCTTTGTCCCCATTTGCTGGCCAGCTCATCAGACAGAGGCATCCACCGCTGGACCACAGCGCACCCTCTGGCCTGTGTCATTTATTTACAGAAGAACAACTCTCTTCCCTGATGGACATATCAGTGAGCAGACCCCTCAAATCAAAGCTGCCACCCCAGACCTGTGTCTGACACGGTCCAGTTCCAGAAGAGCAGGGAGGCAGTGCAGTGGTTGATACAGGGCGGGTGATGTTTCCCTGTGGCCTGAGGGATGGAGCCTGGCTGGGTCACTGGGACAGGCTCCTGTCAGGAGGGGAAATGGAGCAGCGCTTAACCAGCACTGCTTAGTCAAGCAAACACAAGCGACCAACCAACCAAGCAGCAACTTGCCAGCTTCCTAGTATGGGGCAGACCCAGGCGCCCCACGGGGGGACCCAAATGGGCTTTTAGGCATCCGGGGATAGCACTGCCTTCTGAAAAAAAGCAGATGCACTCAGGAAAGATTGACAGACCCCAGGAGGTTTGTCAAGTCCCTGGCTCTTACCAGAGGAGGGACAGGAAAAGCAGCCTTGTTGGGTATGTGGGAGTGAGGGACTGGTCAAGTCTGTGTCCATGTCAGGAGAGACAGAGGCCCCGTGGGCCTTTCTATGTGAAAGCAACTCCCCCAGGAAAGCTCCAGGCCTGGGGTCACAGGCCGCAGGAGAAACCCAGGCTGCTGTTGGTGTGGGGCCAGGCTTGACTGGGCCTTGTGTGTCCAATCAATTCATTCACTCTCTCCTCAGAATCCCCTTTTTCTCATTTATATAGTAGAGACCAAGCCAGGGATGAATGAGATCGTTGGTTTTCAGCTCTTTTTTTTCAACCAGGGAATTCTTTATTCAAATGGAGTCATAAAAACCAAAGCAGAAAACCTTACGAATAATAAAGCAAAAAAGAATAAAGCAAAGCTGCCCTGGTTAGAGATGGTGGTAGTGGTGGTGATGGCCGGGACCCAGTCACCGGGCTCCAGCCCCACCTCGACTTCCGGCTCCTGATTTCTCAGCTCTCAGTATCTATGCTATTAAAATCATATGTGCTCTTGCACTAGCTTTCTGGGGGGAAATTTTGGACTTGGGCAAACCCCAGGTTTAATTTGCCGTGCTTCCTTTTAGTAATTTGGGGCAAGTAAAATACCTAGTTTATACTCAGTTTCTTCATCAGTAAAGTGTATCTTATAATACTTACTCTCCAGGGTTCTTAGGAGATTAAAGTGTCCCTGGCAGAGAATCTGGCCTACAGTATGTGTCCCTCACCTTTGTCCTGCCTTCCCTTTGCACAGGCTGGTTTTGCATCCCGTCTCTCCCGCAGGCTCTGTTCTGTACGGATCATGGGCCAGGCATTGTGCTGGGTAGTGGGTATTTAAAAATAAATAAGACAAGGCCAATAACTTCATGGAATTCAGACAAGAAACTGAACATTCCCATACAATCGGTTTAAGCAAATGGCTATATTCAAACCTAGATGCAGAACTTCATACTTACCTTGATTGATGTTCACTTGATAGCTTTGAGCTATATCTTCTGGCTTGTTTTGAATCTTATTTCTGTCTTGAAACAGAGTACCTATCTCATCTTTATCTGCAAGTGTAATCGAAATAGTTCCCACATCTTCCTGGCATCATGACCAAGATGGTAAAAAAAACTAGGTCATGAGCAAAGGTTTTCCTAGCAAATTGGTTCCAATATGTTCATCAATCCCATGGCTGTTGAGCCAGTTCGAAAGTTCTCTCTCCCTCCCATGCTCACTCCTATACCTATAAAATAAAAATTTTATAATGCTGTAAAATAAATTTTTTATACACACACTCATAATTTTACATGCGTGCATAGATATAACTGTTTCATACACATTTTCAGAAGAGTCCCATTTTGTGTGGCTCTTCTCTTTCCTCTCCAGTCCTCTACTCACAACACTCTCCACCTCCAACCCCAGCCCTTCTCTGGGTGACCTAGGTTAACAAATAGTGTGTGTTGCGTGCCCTTCTTTATTTTTCTTTATGTATGTATATACACACCACACACACACACACACACACACACACACACACACACGTACCATACAAACACTGGATTTTTTTTTACGGTGTTTTACATTAATCGGATCCTGTCTTACACACTTTTCTTTATCTTAGTTTTCTTATCGTCAATAACTTGTAAAAATGACTCCTAGTCAACTGTCAGAACTCTAATACCCCTTGCTAAAGTGTTATGTAACAGACTATCAGATGAAAAATCGGCCATTATTTATTCAACTATTCCTAATTGATAGGCATTTACCTTTTTTCTGTATAAGCAATAACTATGTTTACATCTATGTCCTTATGAACTGGTGGTTTTATTTCTATGGGATAAGTTATAAGAACTGAGATTGCTCTTACTTTTAATATCTAATTTTAATAGATGTTGCCAGATCACTTTCCAAAATGGCCATAATAATTCAGATTTCCACATCCAAGCCCAGAGTAGGTGTTCCCCGTCTTAATTTTTGCATACCCGGTAGGCATAAAGCGACGGCTCATTGTTACTCTAATTTACATTTCCCTGACTACTTCAGAATTTATGTGTATTTAATGTTTGTTGATGATTTAAGTGTGCTCACCTATAGATTGTCTTCTCAGTTTCTTTGCCTGTTTTTCTATCAGCTGTTTTTATGATTCCTGTCAATTTGTATGAATCCTTTACATATTATAGAGTTAATCTATAATTATTAATAGATTGATTAATTATTATTAATAGATTTATCTACTGCATTGCAAATAATCTATAATTATTAATAGATCTATTAATTATTATTAATAGATTTATCTACTGCATTGCAAATATTTCCCCAAATCTGTGTGTGTATTGACTTAATTTTGGGTATCTCTTGCCATTTATACATTTTTAATTGCTCTGCTATGTTCTTCTTTTAAAGCTTCTGGTTTTCTATTCACACACCTTTCTTGTTAACTTCATTCCTTGGCATTTTCTAGTTTGTCTATAGAACACTTTTTTCCATTTTCTTTTGTCATATACATTGCTAGAATAGAAACCATTGAATTTTTCATACTTATGTTCTGCCACCTTATCAAATTCTCTTATATATTTTAATAACTTTTTCTAATTAGAGTTTATTGAGTTTTCTGGAAATGCAATAGTCTCCTCAGCAAAAGAGAGAGCATTTTATCTTTTATTTTCTAATGTTTATACCAGTTTTCTTGCCTTATTGCAGAATAATTGAATAATCATAATGAGAGCAAGCATCCTTGTCTAGTTCCTGATTTCTATTTTAAATATTTTTAGAGATTTGACATTCGGAGTAATATTTACTTTTTTAAAATATTTATATAACCTAATATTTATTTCATTGTTATATTTATTATATTTAAGTCAAGTCTTTACTATATTTTATCCATATTGAAGTAATACCCATCTTTTACTATTTTACTTAGGTTTTAATTAGAAATGATGGCAGACTTACGTCAAATGTTTTTATAAGCATTATTGATGGAATCACATAATTTTTCTTTAGTGTATTGATACCCTGGATTATGCTCAGAAATTTCCAGATATTGAACTACTCTGCATTTCTTGAATAAACCCTACTTGCTTATAGCATGTTCTTCTTTTGCAGTATCATTAGCGTCTACTCACTAATAGTTTAGTTAGATTGTTCACATCTACAGACATATGTGACATTGGCTGATTATTTTAAAAATAATCTTTTTTTTAGTTTTTGGTATTAGAGCTATATTGTCTTCGTAAAAATAAAAAAATTAAATTGAAAAATAAATCAAAAGAACTCTCCATCTTTTCATAGGACCTAGAGTATATTAACTGACATTGGAATCATCTGATCTAAATACTAAATAAAGCCCACTGTGATCCCATTGGGCCCCGGTTATTTACTAAATTGTAGCTCTCTAATTACTTTGCTAATTCTTCTATGATAATTGCTGTTCAAGTGTTCTACTTCCTTGGGTGTCAGTTTTGGTAATTTGTGCTTGCTAGAAGAAATGAATCATTTCTTCTAAATTTTTAAATTACTGTCCCAAAGTTTATATATATTAACTTCTTGTATTTTAATCTCTCTTGTATTTGTGTTTTTGTTTACTTTTACATTACTAATCTCTTTCATTTCTCCTTAATCAAGTTTGTGAGGATATATTTCACATTGTTGTTCTTTCCAAAGAACAACAATTATTTTAGATTTATTTTCCCTTTCTCTTATTTGAAATCTTTTCCTGATTCTTTAATTTCAGCTTTGTCTTTATGAGTTTCCTATTCCTAGATTTTAAAAATTTCTTTTGCTTATATGTTTTAGTTTCTTGAATTCTGAAAAGTCTTAATTTTAATTTAAAATAATAAAGTCATTTAAACATATTCACTTTTATTAGTATGGCTTTTTCTAACTCATAGGTTTTGTATAAAGTGTTCTTTGCACTGACTTGTACAGAATTTGTAATGTCTCTTTTGATTTGTCTGTCAATCCAATAATTTTTTTTTTTTTTCTGGCGGTACGCGGGCCTCTCACTGCTGTGGCCTCTCCCGTTGCGGAGCACAGGATCTGGACGCGCAGGCTCAGTGGTCATGGCTCACGGGCCCAGCCGCTCCACGGCATGTGGGATCTTCCTGGACCGGGGCACGAACCCGTGTCCCCTGCATCGGCAGGCGGACTCTCAACCACTGTGCCACCAGGGAAGCCCCCAATAATTTTTTAAGATCGTATATTTTAACTTCTGAGTGGTTAAGATTTTGGTCATCTTTTTATTATATATTTGTATTTTATTGGAATATCATCAGAGAATGTGGCCTCTGTTTTATATCTATATAATCTCTACTTTTTAGAACATGCAAAACATTTCTTTTGGGGAAAGAACATGATCAATATTTTATATAGTTTGGGAACATAAAATAAGTATTTTATATTCTGTATTCAAAGCAATTATAGATTTTATAAATAGTCAAGATTACTGATTTTTAAAAATTTGTCTGTGCCCATATTTAATTTAATTTATTAGATATGAAATATTCAGATGGAATTGTATTGATATCTTTCTGTATAGTTAAAAATATCAAATTCTTACATTTCTACTAGCTTTAGCTTTATAGGTTTAGCTGATACATTGTTTTGTGTATATCTTTTATGAAATATCTTCTTCATAAATTGTGCCACTTGTGTTATGCAAGATCCCATTTTTGTCCTGATTCATGTTTAACCTTGAATTCTACTTTGTCTATTATTAAACATTGCCACTCTTGCTGTTTATTTGTTTGCATTTGCCTGGTATTCCTCTGCCCATCCTTTTGATTTGAACCTTTCATTATCTGTTTCTTCTAAGTGTATTTATTTAAGCAGTATATAAATATTTTTAGTTGTTAACTCTCTCTGACATTTAATGAGATAATTCTGTTTGTTCACATTGGTTTAATAACTTATATTCCTGCTTTTTCTTCCCTGTCATATTGCTTTATAGTTATAATTTATCTTACATTACTTTTCTTTGTCTTTATTTTCACTAATTTGATTAAATTGTTATTCATCTTATTTTTCCCCTTGTGAATTTATAGGTTCTAACAGAACTGTTAGATTTGATTAATGTTTTCCTTTACTTTCCTTGTATTCAAAATCAAACACTTTTTTCTCTTTTATTATTTGAAGCAAAAGATACCAACTATTTTATCAAGCAAGACATTCTATTTTCACACTGCTCCCCCTTTCTTACTATGACATGAAACCATTATAATCCCTTCACTTCCCCCTCCCCCATTTCCCTTCTCCCAACCCTGGAAGAGGCATTTGGGATACCTCTCACTTCCTTCCCCACCCACTGCCTCTGCTGATCTGGTATTGCTGAAATAGTTTAGTGCTGTTAGTTCTAGATTATTGTTAGAATTTAAGATTTATTTTGCATGTTTCCATAGAATCCATTATTCTCCATTCAGAAACTTTCTCCTCTTATTTATTTAATTATTATCTTTTTGTCATGTGGTTCTTATTTTTCTCCTAGAACCCCAGTACCCCAATACTTGCATATTAGGTTTCATAGTTCCATCCTCCAACTCTCTGGTCTCTTGCTTTGCAATTTTTGTCTTTTTGCTGTGTGCGGTAGTATCTATTATCTCTATTAGTTGCTCTCGGCCACTAATTCAGGTCTCAACGGTTGTCATCTTTTCCGTTCCTTCCCCTGTCATATTGTTCAGTGGGAAATCTACAGTTTAGCTTCAGAACGTCTTTGTGTGTGTGTGTGTTTGCTGTTTTTGATTATCAAGAAGTGCTCTGTTTTTCTGTTCAGTCTCAGAGAAAAGGAACTTGGAGGCAGACATAGCCACAGATATAAGAGAAATTAAAATACATGAGAATAATATAAGCAATTTTTTGGCAATAATTTTAAAATCTAGGAGAAATGGATGATTTCCTAGCCAGTAGATTTTCAAAGTTGACCCCAGAAGAAGTGGAACACTTGAAAAGACTAATTATCACAGAAGAGAAAGGGAAGTCATCAGAGATCTACCATCTAGTAAATACCAGGGCCCAGGGGGATTACAGTTGGGTTTTATCTAATATTTAAGGATCTAATATTTAAGGATCAAGAGAGGAGCTTTCTTTGCCTAGGTGTGCATTTTGTCTGCTAGGTCATCTCTCTCTGGGCCCCCTGAGTGGTGTTGCAGGTGGGGCTCCCCTGGGAAGGAGACTGAGATGTGTAGTAACCTGCAGAAGGTTTATCAGGCAGTTGTCTTGGGCTCATCCCTGTAGTGGAGGGAAGGAAGCAGGATTGGGAACAGAGGGAAGTTGGACTGTTATGCGCAGTCTCCACAGAGCCTGACTCTGAAGAACTCTGAAGCTGTGGCCCTTCACTTATGGGCTGATGTGGGGGGGCTGGGCTTTTACACCCCTACACCAACCAGGTATTTGATGCTGTCTGCCCTGGAAAGTGGGCATGGCTTTGGATGTGCCAAGGTAATTCCCAAAGAAGGCTGGCTGGCAGTGGAGTGGGCCCCTCAGAAGCTCAGGGAGGAAGGGGGAATAAGTCCTTCGATCCTATAGGTGAGTCTGGTTGGCACATTATAGCGTCCACTACAGATGGGCTGTTATTTTCCTTTGTGGCCCCCTGAGTTTCTGGCCTGTTATTGGAATATCACAAGAGGCATCAGTTCTGAAACTGGTGGATGGTGAAGCAGTCCCCTCACTATGGGCCACTGCTGCTTTACCGTGTAGCAGGTAAGGTGACCGTCCCTCTGAGGTATCTGTAGGACAACTCCCTGACCCCTTCTTTCCTTTCAGCTCTCAGAGCATGGAGGACTCCGATCACTTATTCAGCTCTCTCTTGACCAGGCACATGGGAACAGAGGGAACAGAGGGAAAGCAGGGGAGGGGGAGGCATTTGCCCTGGAGGTGCACAGATTTCTACGGCAAGCCCCTCCCAGGACCTGCTGCTTTACCATGCTCGCTGCGCTCATCGTCCTCCATCCTGGAGGAGAAATCCTGTGTCAGCTTCCTTGACCATGACTCCCTTGGTGCCCAGGGCTTTACACAGTCCCCAGCGGCTGTTTGACTTGGGAGAATCAAACAGATTAGAGCTGACAGGCTGCCTCGTGCTCACAATCCCTTCTTCCCCACCCTTCTCACCTTGTCCATGAGAATCATGTAAAATATTTTGTTAGCTGAGTAGCCGAAATCAACATGCCAACTAAGCAGCCAGTGGACCCAGTGAGAACTGGGCTGGAGGTGAGGGAGGAGTTTAACCAGTCACCAGACAGCTCCTTAATTGGGAGCCCCCAACCCTGGGCTAGGACCTGAGCCGAACTCGGAAAAACACAATTAGCCATTCCAGGATGCAGCGTTCTCTACGTCTACTTCCATCCAGAGAGATCAGTGTTTATGTATTTAAGTAAAGCCTTATGTCTTATATATGCGTGGGAGTGGGTGGAAATGTTTACTCAGCCTGAATCCTTGGTTGCACGTCTCTCTGTGATCCAGTTCCTTTGAAATTCAAACATATTCATGAGGCTGAAACAGGGAAGTTCTTTATTAAGGCAGGAGAGGCTGTCCATAAAAAAGAACTCACACCCCCATACGTATGCCTGGAAACACATGTGTTCATGGAAGTATCCCTATCGTGGAGGAGTAAGGAGTCCTGGAAGGGCTGCCCTGGCACATACAGTGGAGGCGAGGTTTAAACCCCACCAGTAGTTCTGACTGCGAAATCCCAACCCAGCCTGAGCGAAAGGAAGAAGAAAGGCAGGCAAGGAGCACGGAAGGGAGAGCCATGGGGGCCCAGGGAGCTCTGTCTGAGCGCAGGTGTGGGAAGGAGACGTACAAAAGGCAGACTCACAGCCAAGGACAAATGCTAAAGTACACTCTGGGGCGGTAGGAGTGGTGGCAGGGAAGCCTCAGTATTGAACGAGCTGAGGTTTGGAAGAAAAAAGTCAAGGACAAGAGAAAATTAATTCTTGTTTCCATTTTGTTTGGAGCCAGGAAAGTACAAATTTGGCCACTGCTTGGGGGCACTGTGGTTCTCTGCCACAGGAGACCGGGTGCCCCCCAGGGGGGAGGTAGCCTGCACTGTGAACAAGGCACAGAGGGAGGGCACAAGGTCCCATAGCTCTTTCATTGTTTTCCTTGTGAGGGGTTTTCACGTGACCAGGAGGGATAGAGGGCTTGATGCGAGAGGCGAAGCCCAGGAAAGGTCAAGAGATGGAGAGGGCACAGCAGCTGAGGGAAGCACAGGACGGAGGAGGGCTACCACTGAGCCCGTTGCAGGGCAGCCCCGCCAGAGCCTCGCAGACGTGGGCTCGCACAAACTCCGTTTCAAACAGGAAAACAACTTGATCGTAGGACCTCAAGGAACCCACTGTCTGGGCTCTCTCAAGACTCAGAAAGAACAAGGGAGGGACGAGTATGCTCCCACAACAAATGGGCTGGTGCTCAAAACGGAAAACCAGAAACAAGTCCATTTCCAAATAGGAAACTAAAGGCCGTTGACTTCAGTGTTAACTCCTGGAAAAATCTCTGGATCCAGTCTGTTTGTAAGTGCTTAAGGAAGAAAGCAGGCCGGTCATTGAGGGCTCGTGAAGAAAGGTATGCCAATAGAGGTGACAGTTTTAGTAAGGTGAATCTGGTAGATCAGGGTATCTGAACTTCAGTGAAGCATTTCTGTCTCTCCGGGTAGTCTGGTCCACAAGGGAAGAGCACTTGGGCTACAGGACAGGAGGGTTTGTAGAGGGTTGAAGGAGCATCCCAGAGAGTATTGGTGCGTGGCAGGGTCTCCTGTGATCTACACGAGGATCTGCTCTCAGCCAGGCTCTGCTTTGCTTAATAGGGACACAGGTGAGCCAGTGGTTGAAAGCAGTGTTTGACTTGAATGAACTTTCCACACTTAAATCTCGGCTCAGTCACTTAGCAGATGGCTGATCAAAAACAATGACTTTATTTCTCTTGGCCTCAGTTTGCCCATCTGTAAAACAGAAGATAATTCTACCCCTACTTACAGATTTAACTACATATACACATACATCTACATATATGTGTTTGTGTTTGTATATATGTCTACACACATGCATACGTGTATATCTATATAATGTGTGTGCGTGCGCATGTATATATATATATATATATACGTATAACATACGCTCAGCACAAGTGTGGAGTGTTGTGCGCACTGAACAATGATCGTTGGGTGGAGGGTGTTTATCTGAGTGTACTACCTCCTCTTCCTCTATAAGGAGGGGCAGGTCTTGGTGGCCCACAGGGCATGAATGCAAGAGAACATCGAGGACTTTATGAAAGGGGAAAATTTAAGGTTGGAGTAAGTCTAAAAGAAAATAGGAAATCCTGAACAGATTTGCTAAATGAGAATGGATTGCGGCACTCTGGCCAGAGGGAAGATTAGGAGTTAGTGCAGCAATTACAGCCCTCCCAGAGTTATAGGGCGCGCCAGAGGGTCTTCAGCCAACGCCCTGTAGCTGGAAGAGTGATTCACCAAGCTGGGCTGTACACCTACCGAGAATTGTTCGAGACCAAGCGGTTTTTTCTTCCAAATTAAAAAAGCAATTTACATTCCTAAATCACAAGTTGCTGAGTTCTCCCCCATACCACTATGCAAATCTTACTCTATAGGCAGGTAGATTGAGACAGCAGCGAAAAAAAAGAAAAAGAAAAACGAAAAAATCATGGTTCCATGCAAGCCCTCTTCTCTCCACTTAGGACGGAGGAGAGTGCACGCCCCAGCCCCGCCCACACTGCTTGCAGAACCCGGCTGTGTCTGCCCTGTTCCCTCAGTCCGGTCACTTGCTGAACATCTGCTGGGTGTGGGACATATTCTGGGCCCCCATATGAACGGCCAGCTCAATACAGGAAGCAGAGAGCTATCCAGTCCCAGGTAGCCAGCTGGATCCCAAGGAAGAACTAGGCGATATTAAAATAAAAGGGAAGAAATTAATAGCTGTTGAGCATCTATTATGCAGTATGAGCTCTCTAGTGGCGATTCTCACAAAACAAAGCCCCGTCAGTATCATTATTCTCATTTTACCAAGGAGGACACTGAGCATCAGTGAGGTGAGAATTCTTCCAGGTTCCAGTGAGAGAAACCCAACTCAAAGCAGATTCAGCAGGAAAGGGGGTTCAGGGGAAAGATGCTGGGGAGCTCACAGAAGTCAGAAGAGCTGCACGAATCCTGGTGACGTGAAACCTGGAGCTCGGACGGAGGGATGTGTGCTCCTGGGACACACCTTGTTCTCCCCCACCCCTCTGGCTTTCTCATTGCTTGCACGCTCTCTCCCCTCTACCTCACTGCTCTGGCTTTCTGTGCTGGGCTCGGATTCATCCAAGTTGGAGTGTGTGCCTGCTCTGTGGACCCCTCATGGTGGAAGCATGATTGGCATGTCGGTGGTGCAAGTGGAATGAGAAGAGCCATTTTCCAAGGGTGTGTGTGCACATGTGTGTGTGTGGGGGGTGGGTATTGTCAAAAGAAAGGAGAGGAGAGCTAGACTGACAAAAGACACCAATGTCACTACATGTGTCCAAAGATACCTGTAGCATGTGGGGAAGACCCTCCCCCTCATATAGTGAAAAAAGGGGCAAAGGTGCCATATGGACCCCTGGGACTTGGGTTGGGCTGATGCGGTATCTTTTAATGTGTGGTCGAATGATCACCAATGTTAGAATCACCCAGGATGTTTGGTAAAATGCAGGTTCATAGGTCTGACCTCAGCCCTACAGAGTTGGACTTCCACATCTTTCTTGTCATCTAGGTGGTCTTTATGTGGAGAAGAGCCCTGTGACTTTCCAATCAGGACACTTGAGGGTACCACAGACTTCTAAGAACATTCATTTATTCCTTCTATACCTGCTGATCGCCTACCACATGCCAGGCACGGTGCTCAGAGCCACCAGATCGATGAGACATGATTCCCAACTTTGAGGAGGCTACAGAGGCCAGGCATTACAGGTGCTGATGTTTATATCCTCCCAGAGAATCTAGTCACATCTTCACAGATCTAACTCTCAGTACTTGAGAATGAATGAATGAATGGATGGAGTTTGTAAGACCACTAAGCTTTCATTTACTTCCCACAAAACACAAGCATATGACAGACTCTAGGTCTATGTCATACAGAGTGAAGTAAGTCAGAAAGAAAAAGACAAATACCGTATGCTAACACATATATATGGAATTTAAGAAAAAAATGTCATGAAGAACCTAGGGGTAAAGCAGGAATAAAGACGCAGCCCTCTTAGAGAACGGACTTGAGGTTATGGGGAGGGGGAAGGGTGAGCTGTGACAGGGCGAGAGAGAGTCATGGGCATATACACAGTAACAAACGCAGTAAGGTAGATAGCTAGTGGGAAGCAGCCGCATGGCACAGGGATATTGGCTCGGTGCTTTGTGACAGCCTGGAGGGGTGGGATGGGGAGGGTGGGAGGGAGGGAGACGCAACAGGGAAGACATATGGGAACATATGTTTATGTATGACTGATTCACTTTGTTATAAAGCAGAAACTAACACACCATTGTAAAGCAATTATACCCCAATAAAGATGTTAAAAAAAAAAAAAGAATAAAAAAAAAAACACAAGCATACTCTAAAGAATTTAAAGAAGAATCTAGAATGTGGCAGAGAAGACTGGCAGACTATAGAAATGTGTGTAGTGTGACGTATCAGTTGCTTGAGGTTACTATCTTGATTGTGTATTAAGAGCTCATCTGGAAAAGGGCTGGCCAGCTGCTGAGTCTTATAGGGGGCTATAGGGATGCACCCATCACAAGCCTTACTGTGGAGCTCTGGTCTATATTCTCAACAAAACACACCTATGAGGGGCCCAACTGTCTGTTAAACGGTACATTTGATCCCCTTCTCCCTCATTCACTTGCGGCCTACGGCTTATCATGAGGTAGAAGAGAGAGGGTTGATAAAACCAACACGTTTCATTACTCTCTTTGTCCAAGAGAAGCCAGGAGGGAGTGAGCTGGGAAGGAGCAGAGAGGGCAGTTGTCTTCCCCCAGAGCAGGGTGTGAGCCCCCTGGGGGCGGGACACAGTGTCTTCTCTTTCAACGCTACACACTGGGCGCCAGCTCCAGAAATGCAAGCCCAGTCCTGTGGCTGGCGGTCCTGATAGCCGATCCGTGAAGGGGCAGCCAACCTGCCCAGCCACTCCAGTCCTTGCAGCCTATAAACAGACAGCCCTGCCCCCGACCACGGGCGCCCTGTTTCCCCTCTGTCTTCCTGTCACCCAGGCCCTCGTCGAGCTGCAGGAACCCACCGAGTCCTGGGTAAGAAGGTTAAAGAGCCCCCGGCTGTGGCCTCTCTCTTGCGTGAAACATCTCCTCGGGAGCACTCCAGCTTCCTGCTGCTTCCAGGCCTCTGGATTTGCAGCCCAGTCCCTCAGGTCCTCCCCGGTGGGAGCGCATTCTCCCAAACACCCGGTACCTGGAGCCCCCCTCTGGCCAGTTCCCTCTCACATAAGGAAGCAGCCCCTCAAGCAGCTTGGAAGGTGCTGCCCAGCTCCTGGTTGCATCTGGGATCTTGCATCTTCTCTCTGTGGCGTGATGAGCAGCCCGCCCATCTGCCACCAGCCAGATGTCCCCCATCCACCTGGGGCCCATCCGTCCTTTGCCAGGGGCTGCAGCGTATCCAGAGAATGAGAAGACAGAGGTCCTCCCTCGAGGACCCTGGCATCTCTTTGGGAGACAAAGTGTAGGCACAGCCATGCCCTCAGAGAACTGCATGGAGCAGTTTGGACTGCAGGTGGCCGGGACATCCAGGAGGCTGGGGCTGGAACCCGTGGTCAGGAAGAGCCTCGAGGGCGGCTGGGTGAGAGCAGGTGCTGGTGGAAGAGGATATCCCGTGGGGAGGTGAGAGGGTGTAGGAGGTTGGAGGAGGGGCGTTTGCAGGCATGGGGTAACCCGGTGACACACCACCCTCCACCAACATCTTACGCTCAGACCACGTGTTTGGCTCCTGGGACTGCAGGTACTTGTTCCCACCCCCCAAGCCTTTGCCATGCGTCTCCCCCTGTCCAAATCCCCCTTTCCTCCTGGAATTCCTTCACAACCTCGCAAGGGGGACTTCTCCCCGAAGGCCACAGACCAGGAGACTGGACTTCACATGGCCTCTCCCTCCCTCGGCCGGGCCCTCTCCCAGGACACACCACATCTTACCTTACTCATCCTGGACTCCCAGTGTCCAACATGAGACCCAGCACACAACAGGTTTGCCACAAATCCAGTTTGACTGGATCAAACTGAACTGCTGGCCCAGCCCGGCCCAAGAGCCTCTTTCCACTGCGAATGTGCCCATTCTGTCCCGATGTTGGTCCTCTCTCCTCGCTGCCCTGCGTCTCTGCTCCCCGCCCCCACCCAGCTCTGCCACTTACTCCCGGTGATACCTGGGCCATTTGCTTTAACTTTCGGGCCTCAGGCTTCTCCACGTCGGTCAGTTATGAAGAGGTCTCCACACCGAGCGGTTCTGACGCTTACATGGCCCAGAGCCTGGCAACTCGGAGGCCCTCCAAAAACAGCCCTTCCCTTCCCCAACGCCTGGCTCCCTTCACCGGCTCCCGTCCTGTTCCTGCAGCCTCCACCCATCTCCTTTTAGCCTGTCTTCCCTTCTCTGACACCTCTTGGTGGCCCAGGTGAGCCTTTGGGGCTGGTCCAGACTCTCGAAGCTTGCCAGACAGGAGGTTTGCATGTTTGGTTAATAGGAGAAAACACAACCCTGGCAGAGGGAAGACTGCAGTGTGTAAAGGTGAGATAAAGGCTCAGGGAGTTGGACCCCAGGGAGAAAAACACCAGCTCAGCAAGCCCCTCACCCTGTCTCTGTTCTCAGTGCGTCTGTCATGGCTGGAGGAAGAGGGTTTGCCCAGTTGCAGATGCCCCAAGCCCTATGAAACCAACGTGACAGTGGCTACACAGGCACTGGGTCCAATTCTGCTTTGGCCACCTACGAGGCTGTGTGAACTCCGGCAAGTTAGACTACCTCTCTGAGCCTCAGACTCCCCAGGTAGAAAATGCAAACGGTGCCAGAACCATCTTCAAAGAGGGTGACGCGAAGATGAAGGGCAATAATGCCAGCACCATGCTTAGCATGGCGCAGGGGACGTGAGAAGCATGAAATGAATTATATAAATGAGTGAATATGTGCATTTTGACAGCTTGACCAAGCCCAAAGAACAGAAGGATCCTTAGGGTGCATGAGGCCCCGGGCAAACATCTGATTAAAAATGTGTTATAAAATCCATGTGGAGCAGAATGATTTACAGATGAAGATTTAGAATAATGGGCAGAGAAGAGAAACTTGTTTGTTTATTGTCCAATCAGAGCTCAGGAAGACTCTTCAGAGTCCCCAGGCTCTGTCTCTCCCTGTTCAGGCCCAGAACCATCTCTTTGTAGCCTTTACTGTCACATGCACAATCCTGGCTAATTTCCTATTTCCCACTTCAAGGAAAAGGGGGCAACACTATTTTAACTCTCAGTGCCATGGCTTTTCAGAACCTGTATATAAACCTTTTCGTCTCTGCAGGTCCCTAATGCTATTTAGTTAATGCTGGTTTACATCGTTACGCCCAAAGCTGCATCAGCCGCTGTGCTGCCCGTGACGACTGACTTCACTGATTTTAAGCTATTATTGTGTTTTATTTACTGATGACCCCTTGGGCAAGTCTTGCCCAAGACTGCAAGGAAGTGGGAGCAGTCATTCATTTTCTGGTCATGTTAAATTTGCCTCTTGGAATTTTGTAGCATTCACGTAAAACAACACATATCTTCCACCCACGCCTTCTCTGGAACTCGTAATCACCGAGTCCCTAGAATGTGATAGCTCTCACTGTGGCCCAGGCGCTGGCCTTTCGCACGCTGCCACCAGCATGGAGAACAGGCAAGGGAGGGTGAGGGGAGCCAGCAGACTGGTGCGTGCACATAGGGGTGTCCATTCCCTCTCCGGCATGGCTTAAGATGGGCCAGGGGACCATGGTGTCACCACACCTTTGGCCATAAGAGAAAGCATCAGTTGGAAAGCTCCAATGGCATTTCTCCAAAGCCTTCAGAGGAGATACGTGTGGTCATTCATGGAGTCTGCCTGACTTGGAGCCTGGAGAAGAGGTGTGGGAGCCATCCCGGGTGCCAGAGGTGGGAGGCACGCAGCGGGGAAGGAGGCCAGCCTCCACTCCCGGTGCCCTCAGGTGCCATTGACTGAGGCAGCACCGTGATGGAAACACACCCAGAAAGAAGCAGCCTGGGCCCACAGTGGTGGCTCAAGCCTGAGGGTCCACGGTGAACTGTGATTACTCAGAGGCCCCAATTCTTCCTCTGTCTGACACGAATGAGAGTTACCGCAAAGCAGCATGTCAGTTCCCTTCTAGGGGCGCAGACCCATGCCAGCCAAGTGAAAGCCCCAGCTGGCCAGCCAGCAGTTGTGATCCACTCAGCTGGCCACGCTCCTGGAACCACGGCCTGGCCATGGGGCCCTTCGATGATCCACACAGCATGAGTCCTTGGGGGCTGCAGTTGTCTTGTAGATCCTCACGTGTGGGGTAGAGGGTCTGAGAGCACCTGCAGAAACAGGGCTACAGGCCCTCACCAGTCTAAATCTGGACCAGGGGTGCCCTGCTCTGCCAGCCCTGGGGATCTCAGGTACCAGCAGGGACCTTAGAAAATTTCAAGGAGCGTGCAGCTGGAACCTGGGAACAGACGGGATCTGGTCTGGGCCTGGGGTACCCTGCTTGGACACAACTCCTAGCCCCAGCTTGTCCCAGGTACCCAAGGGGTCTCAGAATTTCAAGAAAAGCAATGCAAAGTGAGGCCCTTTAAGGTGCAAGGGCCAGGGCAGGGGTCTGCTTGCCTAGGCCTAAGGGAGGTGCTTCCAAAGAACACACTGAATGAGATTGTACGTCTAAGGTTCATGAAAAACCAACTTGCATAAGAATTTCTCTGCCCCATCCAACATTAACCTAATAGCTATGGGCCCGGCTGGCTGTAGTGGGGCAGAGGGGCTTGGCTTGGGAAGTGATGACCCAGGTGCCCCAGGGAGGCCACTGTTTGAAGAAGGTAACTCAGCAGGCCGGTGCTTCTGCTTGGGCCTTGCCTTCCGATGCCAGGGCAGGGGTGCCCAACCTGGATGCACATTGGTGGAACCTGGTGATGTCCCGGTCCCACACCAGACCAGTGAAATCAGAATCTCTGGGGGCTCCTGTGCTCAGAGAATGCATGAAGAGGGAGCAGTGATCTGACTCCAAATCCTAGCTCCTCCACCTACAAGCTGTTTGACCTTGAATAAGTTAATTAACCTCTCTGAGATTCAGTTTCTGATTCCGTAAATGGGATAGGACTCTGCCTCTTCGGACTGTCACAAATGCAGTAATTGAGACTGTGGACTTGCAGGTCAGGCAGGTTCTCTGTTCTTTACTAGCTGTGTGACCTTGGGAAATTTTCTAACCTCTCCTGGACCTTCATTTCTCCAGTTTTTTGTTTTTCTAAAAAAATTTATTTATTTGTTTATTTATTTTTGGCTGCATTGGGGTCTTCGTTGCTGCACAAACGCTTTCTCCAGTTGCAGCAAGCGGTGGGTTACTCTTTGTTGCAGCGCGCAGGCTTCTCATTGCTGTGGCTTCTCTTGTTGCGGAGCACGGGCTCTAGGCACATGGGCTTCAGTAGTTGCAGCACGTGGGCTCAGTAGTTGTGGCGCACGGGCTTAGTTGCTCCGCGGCACGTGGGATCTTCCCGGACCAGGGCTCGAACCCGTGTCCCCCGCACTGGCAGGCGGATTCTTAACCACTGCGCCACCAGGGAAGTCCTCTACAGTTTTTAAATGGGAGTTATAGTGTTACCTCCCAGGGCTGTGGAGATGGAGTAGGATAAAGTGTTTTAAATACTTAACATAGTACCTGGTGCACGATTAGGAATTTCTTAAAAAGATGATTCTCTTGCCTGTAGCCCTGCCTATAAGGAGTGGATAATCCAAATCCCCCATCGGCTTTCGGCGGTCTCTGCTGTTGCTTTCCTGTCTGCTCCCCCACCCCCAGTCCTGACAACACGCACCTCATCAATCCTTGTCTCCCCTAACTGCTCCAGTCATATTAATCTCCCTTGTTCTTTCTTATCTCCGAGCCTTTGCTCCTGTCAGGTGCAACAGAATGATCTCCCCTCTCCTCTCTGCCAAACTAGGCTGAGCACCTCATTCATGCATTTGTCAAATTAAAATTTTCTCCATGGCAAAAAAGACCATGAACAAAGTAAAAGGACAAACCAAGGGAATCTATTTACATATTCATATCCACGCAATACGAAGAGCTCTTACAAACTAGTGAAAAAGGGTAATAACTCAATTAAAAAATAGGGAGGGTGGGAGGGAGGGAGACGCAAGAGGGAAGAGATAGGGGAACATATGTATATGTATAACTGATTCACTTTGTTATAAAGCAGAAACTAACACACCATTGTAAAGCAATTATACTCCAACAAAGATGTAAAAAAAAAAAAAAAAAGTAGGGAATGAACACATAAGGCAGTTTCCAAGAAGGGAAGTACAAACGGTCAATAAACATATGAAAAGCAGCTCAGACTCACTCATTATTAAAAAATGCACATCAAAACAATGAGATGCCATTTTCACAATTATATTGGCAAAATAATGATGACAATATACAGTCAGACAACAGGATAGGGAGGAAGACAGTCACGCACTGTTAATGGGGATGTAAGATGGTGCAGCCTCTTGGGACAGCGGTTTGACAGATTTACTGGTATTTTAAATGCTTATTCCCTTTGAGAGGACAATGCCACGGCCAGAAGCTATTTTACAGTTGTAATTACATGTGCACCTCTGTTCAGTCAACAAATCTGCAGTAAACTCCTGCTGTAGGCACTGTTCTTGGCATTGGCATGCAGTGAGGGGAGGGCAAAGCACAGCTATGCCTGGATTAGTTTCCTATTGCTGCTGTAACAAATTATCATAAACCGAGTGACTCAGAACAATATGGATTTATCATCTTACAGTTATGGAGGTCAGAAGTCCTACAATCAAGGTTTCGGCAAGGTTGAGCTCCTTCCGGAGGCTCTAGGGGAGGATGCATTTCCTTGATTTCCCAGCTTGTAGAGGCCTCGTGCACTCCTTGGCTTATGGCCCCTCATCCTTTCTCTGACTCTGGCCTTCCTGCTTTCCTCTTATGAGGACCCTGTGATTACATTTAGGGCCCGTGGGGATAATCCAGGATGATCTTCCAATCCCCAGATCTTTAATTTAAATCACATCTGTGAAGTCCCTTTCGCTACAGAAACGAACATAGTCACGGGTCCTGGGCATTAGGATGTGGGCCTCTTTGGGAACTGTTGCTCTGTCTGCAGCACAGCCTTGTGAAGTTAATATTCCAGTGATATTTATACACAAAGAGATTCATGGCAGCATTACTTGTAACAACAAAGAACTTAGCAAAGAAAAGCCTGACCATTCAGTAGTGGACGAGTTCAACTAGTTATGATGCACCCACTTAGTGAAGTCCTAGTCTGCCGAAGACCTAAACAGTAGAGCTGGGATCCGTCTCCCAGACACCTTGCTGAGTGAAGAGGTGACACCAGAGCAGGATGAAGAGTAAGCTGACAACTGTGTAGAAAGAAAAGCACGTGTGCTTCTACAGGTATAGACCATATTTGAAACTATACACAAGAAACCACTAACTGAGACCGTGATCGAGAGCTAGGGTTTGAGTGAGGGTGAGACTTAACTCTTCATAATATAGCCCATCATAGTCCTTTCCTGTTTTACTGTTTGTGAAAATAACTTTTCAATTAAAAAAGAATCTAGCTAAGGAAAAGATAGAAACGATACCTTCTGTGTCTTACCTGCAGCCTCCATCACTTCCCCAAAGCTCTGCCCCCATCATCTTCCTCCATGACCTCCCCTCCCAGGCGCCCTGGGACAGGACGGGGTTGTATGCAAACTTGAAGCATCGGATGCCCCACCCTGGGAGGACTGCTGGAGGGCCAAGGGTGCTCAGAAACTTCAGGCTGAGGCAGCGGCAGAGTGAGGAGGTGGGATCTGAAGGAAAGTAGAGGCAGGGCAGACAACAGCTAGGTATTCTCCATTTCATTCATTCATTCATTCATTCAACACATAGATGTAGGAAACCACTGTGTGCAGGTTCTGAATCAGGGCCTGGGAGGAGAGCTTGGAGATACCCCTGGGGGATGTGCTGGAGCCCCATCTCTTAAGATCCCCCGTCTCACTTCAGACCCACAAACCTTTGTCAGCTGCCCACTCTCTGCCTGGTTCTGGGCTGGAGTTTTGCCCCATGGAATTATGAAGTCAGAGACGCCTTTGGGCTGCAGCGGGCCCAGAGATTGGATGGGCTGAGGATTGAGACAGGCAGCTAACTGGAGGCTGGTTCAGGGGAGAGAGTACAAAGATCCGGATAAGACAGTGGCTGCCAGGGAAGAGGGAGAGGATCTGAGGATGACTTGTGACAGAATTGAAAGGACTGGGGGACCTGGAGTGCTCGCTCCGGCAACTGTTGCCTGTCTAAGAGACTGCAGGGACGACAGCAACTTGCAGTGAGAGAAGCGATATGGTGAGAAGGTCCTGGTGTGGGACCGTGCAGTGGAGGCACTCGTGGGGCACCCAGAGGGTGGTGAAGCTGCAGCGGTCGGAAAGTGGCCCAGGCAGCAGGGGTGACGTCCAGGAGGGACAGAGCAGCCGCACTGCTGAGAGGGGAGAGGCCGTGTGCACGTGTACAGCACGCCGCTCTGGCTTAGGGTACATCAGTAGAAGCAGCGAGGTTTTCTAAGGTGTGTTCAGTCAAGCTCTACTGGAGGATGAGAAAACATGCACCTCACTCACCTTTTTCCTCTCCACGTTCTTCTTCATCTGCTTTGGAGGGTGCTTTGGGAGGAAGCAGATGGAGTTAGAGGGTAACCACCCTCAGGCACCCCTTGGCATCATCCCTGCTAGGGAGCGTGTGGCCAGTGAAGAGAGAGAGTGAAGGTCCAGTTTTAAGCCACAGGCAGAGAGAAAGAAGCCAGGGAGGAAGGTGGAGGAGGGGTCAGGGAGACAAAGTGGGGTGAGACTCCAAAAAAGGTTGAGAAAATCAGGGGGAGAAATGTTTCAAAAAGTACATAGTGCATTTTGAATTTAAAAAACATTTTTTGAAAGGAGGCAATGATTAACGCAGTCAAATACCTCCAGTATCTATCTATCTGTCTATCTATCTATCTATCTATCTATCATCTATTTATCTATAATCCATCTACCTAGTCAGTAAATACTTAAGACATGCCTGCCAAGCACAAGGCATCACCTTAGAATCTGCAGGCAATGCTGTTAAGGCACCGTATGTTCTAGTCGGTTGAAAACTGAAACTAGCTATAAAATATTTAACTAACAGTTTAACCCTGAAGCCACAAAGGAAAAGATCGATAAATTTGACTCCACAAAAAATTAAAAGCTTTAGTACAAGGGAAAAAAATCTTCAGGACAAACTGTAAAGGTATTTGACAGACAAAAGACTAATTTCCTTCATTGACATTGCAAGAATCACTGAGAGACAGACCCCGGAGGAGCAGATGTGAACAGGAAGTTCTTAAAAATGAAAGCTGATATGCAAGTATTCTCAACCTAACTCATAATGAAAGAAGTGTAATTCAAAACTTCATTAACCACATCTCAGGTTGGTAAATATTAAAAGGCTCATTACTACCCAGTGCCATGAGGAGTGTGGGGAAAATAGACAGCTACTTACTACTGGTACCAGTTAACTGGTACAGCCTTTTTGGAAGGTAATTTAGGACCATGTCAACATTTAAAATACATATCCCATTTGACCTGGAAATTCCATCCCTAGGAATGAGCTCTATAGGTGTCTTGCGTAGACACCAAGGTGGACCAGGAAGGATGCTCACAAGCGGCAAAGACGACACACGACCTAATATTCATCAGCTGGGGACTGGATACATAATTTAGGCTATGTCCAGACTGTGGAATATCGCGTAGCCATTAGGAAGGATGAACTAGAAGTGAAACCAGCTCAGTAGAGAACAGGGTGTCTCTCATTAGGACATCACACTGATCAAAAGCATATACACTGTATATGGATTATACTAAATTTTATTTTGGAAGTAACCATGTGAAACTAGTAACCATTTCCGTCTTGAGACACTATATGATTGATTGTTCTATCAGGTGAGATAAGAAATGCAGGAGCAGGTCTTTGGGTGAAAATCATGACTCTGTTGACTGTTGAGTTTCAAGTACACTTGGGAGGAAGATATACACTTTCAAGTACACTTGGGGGGTTCAATATAGAAAGGAAGGCTGCTATTATCTAGTTTATGTTTTCAAGTACTTTATGAACTTTTCTATTAAGTTCATGTATTATATTTTATACTATATAAAATAGTTTAGAATAGATTTTAAATAAAATTATATATTAAGACAATACTTGAGCAGTTGGCCCAAGGCCACATGTGAGAAACATCATTGAATTTTTCCCCAAAAAATGGCCAGGACGGGAAGTCTCTCTGATCATCCCTCTGTATCACGTTGTTTCTCTATTTTGTGAAATCCTTTTCTCACTGCATATTGTTCATGGAAGCCCTTAGGAAGACCCCCTGCAAGATGCCTGAGATGTTCCCACCCACAGCTAGCCCCACCACCTTGCCTCAAGATACAGCCAGGACAGGAGCTTGTTCTGAGTAGTTTCTATTTCTTTGAAATGCCAAAACATCAGTAGGGTCTTGGCCAGAGTTAGAATGAATCACTAATTTGGATAATTGTGTGTGTGTGTGTGTGTGTGTGTGTGTGTGTGTGTGTGTGTGTCCCACGGTGAGCAGTACAGCTTGATGAGTGGGGGGAACCCTGACTTAGGGACCAGGGGCCTTGGGTTCTAATCCAGCTCAGCAGTCGACCCGCTGTGTCCTGTGGCCATCACAGGGCCTCTCGATCTCCATCACCTGCCTCTAAAATGAAGGAATCCAGCTGAGTCATGGTCTCCAATGATCCTTGCAGGTCAGACTTTCTGGTTTCTCTACATTTCTTTCTAGGCCTCAGCTCAGGGCTTGGTTATATATTCTTCCATTTCTCTACTCTACCTGTAGAGCCTCCTGTGGGATGGAGCCTGCAAAGGGCTGGAGTCCATAGCTTCCTGGGGTGGAGAGTTTGGGCCTTGGAGGCAGATACCCTTGGGTTTGAATCCCATTTCTGCTCTTCCCCAGCTGTGTGTCCTAGAATAAGTCAATTACCTTCTCTGAGCCTTGGTTTCTCCCTCTATACAGTACTTTCAAGGTGGTGGTAGAGATTAGAGAGGTACCATCTCCATCTCAGGGGACTGGCATATAATAGGTGCTCAATAAAAAGGGAAAGGCTTATAATGTCATCAGAAAGTAATGATAGGAGGACACAGGATGCCTACTTCCTTGCCTCCTTCAAGTCTTGTCAAATGCCCTTCCTCTGGGCGTTCATGTCCCAACCCCTCTGACCTTGTGTGTCGTGTCCTATTGAAGTTGTCCGCTGCTGTCTCTGTCTCATCCACTAGACTGTGAAATCCGTGGGGTCCTGAATCATGATCCCCAGTACCTGGCACAGTGCCTGGCACAGATGTACCTTTGTTAAGTGAGCGTACCCACCCAGTTACCTGCCACAGGTAAGCCTGAGAGGCCTGCGGGCTTTGGCGGTGGTTTTGCCTCAGGCCGAAGCTATCCTTGGCCCGCATGTTTCATCTGCGATTGAGCTAACCTAGGAGGGTTCCTGTATGGATGGGGGCGGGAAGGGCTCTCTGGGCAAACTGATGTAAGCAGTGACCCCTCGGCCCCGTGTCTGGTGGGGATTTAGCCGTCAGCCAGGAACCTCAGGGGGAGGCATGTCCATTCATCCAGGAGATGAAGAGCCCTCAGGTGCTCCGGGGAGCATCTGTAAATGCCACTCACCAGGGAAGGAGGCTCATTTTTAATTAATTGCAGCCTCTTTTATCAATAACAGCAGGGACCACAATCAGCATCACAGAATCGCTTTAATTGCCTCTGAGAACTCTCCACACTTCGGGTGCCCTGGGACATCCCCCTCAGCAGGTCCAGGAAGCCCCAGTGGGCCCTCCTGTTCATGCCAATTGCACAGCTCCTCAGGGGTTCCCAGAGGTCAAACCCAAGCTTCTCTCTCCCTGAAACTGCCCTCCGTTTGACGAGTAGCACAACTACACTCCTGGGTACCCGAGCCAGGAACCCAGGAATCAGGCTGGAGTCCACCCTCCTTTCCAGGCACTGAGGGGCCCATCCCGTGCCCCTTGCGCCTGTTCCAGGCCTCGTCCTCTCTCAGCTGGGCTGCTGTGCCAGTCTCCTCACCGCTCTTGTCCCCTAAATGTCCAGCTCCCTCTCTCTAGAGCATCTTCCCTCTGCCCTCACTCCCCTAGCTGACTTTCCTTATCCTCCCAGCACCGGGGGAACTCTTTCAGGAAGCCGCCCAGGATCTCTAGCACCCCCAGCAGTTCACCATCCTCCTCTGGGTCTCCCTGGACCCCATATTGGATGGCCTAGATGTCTGTTGATGGTTCTGACTCCCCAGCTGGACTGAGAACTCTTGAAGGTCTGGCTGCAGGTCGCCTCGGTCCCCATGTCCCACAGCTGTCGCAGGGTATGACACGTACAATATGCCTGCTCGGGGTATGTTGGAACAGAATTAAACCCAACACGTTCACAGCAGAAAGAGCCGGAGGAGAGAGACAGCTCCCGGCAAGGAAAAGGTGGGCTGTCGAGTGCTGGGAGCACCGCCTGATGCCAGCGGCCGTGGGGCTCACTGAGACCCTGGGTGAGCACCTGCTGGTGTGGGTATGTGGTCCCCTGTCTTCCCAGACCACTGGCCACCCTCAGGCAGGCCTGGGGTGGGGCAACTTTTCAGGGGCTCTGGTCCTCTGGTACCCGGACCTCACTTCACAGATGGCATAACCCCGAGACTGTTTGCATAAGGGCTCCCTCTTGGCTTTTTTCTGACCTCTCTGGCCGGCCCTTGGAGGAAGCCCAAAGTCGGGGAGTCCTCCGTGCACAAACGGTTGGAGATGCCGGGGGCCTTGGGAATGACTTAGTTCCATGCCACATTTTCCAAACAAGGAAATGGGCGCTGGAGGGGAAGGACCTGGCTGGAGATCACCAGCTAATATTTGACTGAGTAGAGACTAGGACTCAGGTCCCCTGACTAGTTTGGTGCTTTTTCTGCTGTAGAGCTCTGTCTCCCCCAAGCTCTTCAGAAATCCTTCCATCAAACCTGCTGTGGTAGCCCCTCCTCCTGCCCAGGTTCTTTACCCTGGGGTGTGGGTATGGGAAGGCACTGGCAGGGATGGGGAAGGACATGGACTTCGGGTCAGCCTTGGGTTTGGACCATTAGCCCTGCTGCATACCAGCTTGCTGGTGACCCTGGGCAAATAACCTAACCTCTCTGAGCGTCTCAGTAAAATGGGAGCTATAGCATCTCATGAGACTGTTCTGAAGAATTAACGTATTTAAAGAACCTCACCCAGTACCAGTTCACAGTGGGTGCTTCGTGAATGGGAGTTTCCCAACATCCTAAGGACCCCCTGAACGGCCCCTTTTGAACGGCTTCTGTCCAGGGTCAGCGGTAGATTGGTTGTTACTGCGCATCAGGGAGAGAGAACGAGGAGAGAGTTTCGCGGAGGCCCGGACTGGGCACAGATGAAGTGGGTGGATTTCTTCTGAGCGGTGCGCTGGATCCGGCCCTGGAGCCTGGACCAGTCTTTCTAGGTCCGGCCCCGGCGGCGCCGGGCAGAGACCGAGGCCGGCTCCTGGCGGGCTGAGCACGGCCTGCAGCGCCCCCTCGTGTCCTCAGCGAGAAGGCGGCCTCACCAGCCGCCGGGGGTTTGCAGGTAAATGCCCCCCAGGCCTTGTGCCCTGAGCAGAAGCGGGGTCCAACAGATCACGCGGAGGGGCAGGCGGCCAGGTTATGTTTGTGGGGCAGGAGGCTTGAAACCCACGCTTCCCCAGACGGTTCTCCGGTCGCAGCCCTGCCACCGCCTGCAAAGGTCAGTCATCGCCCAGTGTTTACCGAGTTCCTGGAGCGTCGCCAAGCCTGTGGTACCAAGCACCTCCTGTGCTCCACAGTGCACCCGCTGTGTTCTTCCCAGACCCAGACAAAAAGGGGCCGAGGGCCAGAGAAGAGCTCCCATCAGCTTATGAGAGGACTCCAATCAGAGAATCCAGGAAGATGCCATTTTAACATTCATTTTAACACACATGCAAATTTCATTTGCTATTTGGTATGATTTTGAGTATATATGAGGGGAGATACCATGCAGCTGTTTCTTTAAGATGTTACCATAGAGATTTGGGGAGCTGGTAGGGAAGGGATCCCAGCCTGGCCCTTGGCCTGGGGGCGTTCAGAGCAGAGACCCCTCTGGCTCCCACATTCCTGGGCCAGGCCAGCCCATCACTCTGTGCTGATGTGTTCACTCATGGTTTCCTCCGTGAACCCTGGCCTCAGGGGTCAGGAAATGGGTCTTAAATCTTTGTGTCAGCGGCTCCCAGCACAGCGCCTCACACACAGAAGGGACAGGTAGAGGCCAGATTACAGGGGCAAATACAAGTGTGAGGCGGTGAGGCTGGGAGCAGCATTGTGGCAGGTGGAAGGAGAAGCCGCACTGGATTAAGTACAGAGGGGGCCCTCGTGAAGAACCCCCCCCCCAAACTCTTCTGGTAGGACGTTAAACCTTCGACACTCATTCACGTATTAGAGCCCCCAAATTTGCTGGTCCTGCAGGGAACGGACTTGATCAGGAAGTGAGCGCTGGGATGAAGAGGTGCCCAGAGGATTAGAAGGGGAGACAGGACACCAAGACTCAGCGAGGGCGCGTCCAGCAGGGGGTGCGTGCGGAGGGCCACTCGTCTCTGGCATCAGCCGTACGTGGTTCAAGTCCGGCCTCTGCCTCTTGCTAGCTGTGTGAGCTTGAAGCCACAGCTCCTCATATGCACAGCGGTCCCAGGAATTCTTACCTTGCAGGTATTCTGAAGATAAGTGAGAATGTGTGCCTGGCACAGAGGGAACCCTCAATGACGGTCGCCCGATGACTCCTAGCATTTCCAGTAAAGGCGGCAGTGCAGTCCACCCCACCCCAGCTTCAGATCTGTCTCCCTTGATGCCCCCAGCACCCATTCTTCCCCTGAGCCCGCTCAGCTGCTGACCTTGGCTTGTGCCCTCTGAAAGAACAGAAACAATCAGATGAGAACTCCCTTGTCCCTTATCTTGCCACCACCAAACCCACCAGCTTCTGCATCTTTATTCAGATTTTCCCCTTCTTTCCTGTTGGGGATTCCCACCCCCAACCATTGCTCAGAACCCTCTAGTCCTCGTAAGGACCTGGCTCCTGAAATTGTGTCCTCCCTCCTGAATTATTAATTTCTCCCTTTCTACTGGGTCATTCCCATCAGCTTACAAACAGGACTTTATCTTTTTATAAAAAATAAAGTCCTCCCCTGCACCCCACCTGTCTCGCTCCAGCTGCAGCCCCCTTTCTGTTCACAGCCACACAGCAAAGGTATTCTCTGGACTCTGTACCCCTGTCCTCCCAAGTGCTTGTGCACCAGCGACACACAGTGACGCACAGAGAGCCTGGGACGGAAAGTCTGACCTCAGGAAGGAGAAGATTCTGGACTCTTTGATGATCATATTGCACTTTTATTGTTTACTTTAAGTGACAATTTCTTTTCTGCTTATAAATATATACTCATGGCAGACAACCACCAAATCATGGAAAAATATAAAAAAGAAAAGAAAAAGCCATCACAATTCTGCTGCCAAGCAGAGACATTTTGGTGTGTTTCCTTCCAATTTCTTTCCCTAAGCATACACATTTAAAAACGTATAGAAATATATATACTGTGTGCCATGCCCTGTGCTCAACAGTAGGAATAGGGCAAGACATAGCTCCTGCTGTCAGAGCAGAGAGAGGCCGTGTGCTGAACTGTGCTGACTGCCATCGTGCTGGCTGAATCCAGGCGTGCGGGACTCAGAGGAAATGGGCATGAATGGCCACAGCTGTCCTGAGGGACTGAATGAAATGCCTCAGGCTGGAGAGTAGATTTGGGCTTTGTGGCAAGTGGTGATTCAAAGGCTGGATGACCAGGGCCCCTTATGTCGGGGCTGGGAGTGGGGACTTCCTTGTAATGGCAGTGGGTGATCATTGAAGTGTTTGAAACAAGGAAAGTGACAAGAGCTGAGGCCACTCTGGCTGTTCTGGGTGCATGGCAAGGAAGGGGCAAGACTGAAGGGGGAGAGAGCAGCGAGAGGCCAGAGCCATCATCTAGGCCACTGTCGCTATGGCTCAGGCCATGCTGAGGAGGGAGGGATAAGTGGACACACCCCAGAAGCATCTGAGGGAGAACTCAGAGGTCTTTGGTGCTTGATCGAATCTGGGGTAGGCATGGTGAGGAAGAAGGAGGAAGGTTTTTTCTTTTTTTTTTTGCAGTGCACGGGCCTCTCACTGCTGTGGCCTCTCTCATTGCAGAGCACAGGCTCTGGATGCGCAGGCTCAGCGGCCATGGCTCACGGGCCCAGCCGCTCCGCGGCATGTGGGATCTTCCCTGACCAGGGCACGAACCCGTGTCCGCTGCATCGGTAGGTGGACTCTCAACCACTGCACTGCCAGGGAAGCCCGGAGGAAGCTTTATATTAAATTGTGGCCCTTCTGTACACACTGTTTTATAATTTCTGTACATACTTTTATAACTTCCGTACATACTTATTTATTCTAAAATATCATAAATACTTCCTCATATTCCTAATATCCTCTGTAATGTGGTTTATAATAGTTGAATAATCTGTAATTGCAAGTTATGTACATCATTTAGTTAACCAATACCCTCCTACTGGCCATTGGCTAGTTCCAATTTCTCTTTACAAGAGAAGAAATCTCAGCTCATGGGGGAAAGCACACTGCACTTTGCTTTATTGAACTTGGCAGATACCGCATTTTTTACAAACTGAAGTTTGTGGCAACCCTGCATTGTCAGATGATGGTTAGCATATTTAACAATAAAGTATTTTTAATTAAGGTACGTACATTGTGGGGAGGAGTCAAGATGGCAGAACAGGAGGACGTGGAGTTTGCATCTCCTCCCAGGTACAAGAATACATCTACAGGGCTTCCCTGGTGGCTCAGTTGGTTGAGAGTCCGCCTGCCAATGCAGGGGACACGGGTTCATGCCCTGGTCGGGGAGGATCCCACATGCCACAGAGCGGCTGGGCCCATGAACCATGGCCGCTGAGCCTGCACGTCCGGAGCCTGTGCTTCGCAACAGGAGAAGCCACAGCAGTGAGAGGCCCACATATCGCAAAAAAAAAAAAAAAAAAAAAAAAAAAAAAAAAGAATACATCTACAAAGGGAACAGTTCTCAGAGGGCACCTGCTAAACACTAGCAGAGCAACTTGGACACCGAAAAGGACCAGAAAAATCCCCAAGCACCTGCATAGGACGAAAGAAGGAAAAAAAGAAAAGAGGAAATGTGAAGGGACCAGCACCCCTGGGGCGGGGGAGCTGAAGAAGGAGAGAGGTTTCTGCACTCAGAGAAGGGGGATCAGCTGGGACAGAGAGGGCACTGCCTCCATGGGCCCTGGGATGGGTGCCCATCTGAGCAGGCTCGCCCCTCCTTCAAGCCAAGGCCTCCTTCACCTGCACAGGCCCCAGTGGACCTACACCCCACCCCTGCCAGGGCCTCCTGGGGAGTTAGCCCTGGGCGCTCCAGCCTGAGCTGGGTGTCCGACAATGCTGGTGAGGGCTGGGTGCTAAAGCGAGGGGTTAGGAGAGTGGACCCAGGGAGAGGACTACTGTTGGCTGCGCGGACACTGACTGAAGGGATGGGAGTAAGGATCTCCGCGGCCAGGAATGCTCCTGGAGGAAGCGTGGTCTGCCTTGGAAATGAGGTGCCATTGTTGAGGGGTGTGCAGGGGGCGGGACCACCATCACGGACTCTCTCCCTGCGTGCCAGCCCCTTTTTGTTTGTTTTGGTTGTTTTGGTGTGTTTGCTCTTGTTTGCTTTTCTTTTTAGTTTGCTTTCTATTTGTTTTTTGATTTTGTTTATATTGTTTGTTTTGGTTTTGGGTTCTTTGTTGTTTTCTTTGATTTTATGGTTTGTTTTTTCTTGTTTGTGTGTTTTTTGTTTGATTTTGTTTTTGTTTGGATTTGTTTTTGTTATTTGTCTTGGGTTTTCTTTGCCTGTTTGTTTTCCTTTTTTTGTTGTTGTTGGCCATACCATGCGGCTTGCTGGGTCTTCTTTCTCTAGCCAGGGGTCAAGCCTGAGGCTCTGGGGTAGGTGAACCGAGTCCTGGCCCCAGGGAATATTAATCACTGTGAGCTCTCTTAGAGGTCCTCATGGCAACACAAAGATCTGGCTCCACCCAACTGCCTGCAAGCTCCAGTGCTGAGTGCCTCAAGTCAAATAACCAGCAAGACAGAAACACAGCCCCACCCATCAGTAGACAGGTTGTCTAAAGTCATACTAAGCCCACAGACACCCCAAACACACCTCCTGATGTGGCCCTGCTCATGAGAGGGACAAGACTCAGCTCCCCCCACCAGAGCACAGGCACACGTTACTCCCACCAGGAAGCCGGCACAAGCCCCTGGACCAACCTCACCCATCAAGGAGCAGACACCAGAAGCAAGAGGAATTATGACCGTGCAGCCTGTGGAAAGGAGACCATAAACACAGTAAGTTAGGCAAAATGAGATGAAGAGAAATATGTTGCAGATGAAGGAGCAAGGTAAAAACCTACAAGAACAACTAAATGAAGAGGAGATAGGCAATCTACATGAAGAAGAGTTCAGAGTAATGACAGTAAAGATGATCCAAGATCTCAGACATAGAATAGAGTCATGGATGGAGAAGATACAAGAAATGTTTAATGTGGACCTAGAAGAACTAAAGAACAAAAAAAACAGTGATGAACAGCAGAATAACTGAAATGAAAAATACACTAGAAGGAAGCAATAGCAGAATAACTGAGGCAGAAGAATGGATAAGTGAGCTGGAAGATAGAATGGTGGAAGTACATGGAACAGAATAAAGAAAAAAGAATGAAAAGAGACGAGGACAGTCTCAGAGACCTCCGGGATAACATTAAACACACCAACATTCAAATAACAGAGGGTCGCAGAAGAAGAAGAGAAAGAGAAAGGGTCTGAGAAAATATTTGAAAAGATTGTAGTTGAAAACTTCCCTAACATGGGAAATGAAATAACCACACATGTTCAGGGATCACAGAGAGTCCCATACAGGATAAACCCAAGGAGAAACATGCTGAGACATATTAATCAAACTAACAAAAATTAAATACAAAGAAAAAATATTAAAAGCATCAAGGGAAAAACAACAAATAATATACAAGGGAAACCCAATAAATTTATCAGCTGATTTTTTCAGCAGAAACTCTGCAGGCCAGAAGGGAGTGGCAGGATATATTTAAAGTGATGAAAGGGAAAAACCTACAACCAAGATTACTGTACCCAGCAAGGATCTCATTCAGATTTGACAGAGAAATCAAAAGCTTTACAGACAAGCAAAAGCTAAGAGAATTCAGCACCACCAAACCAGCTAAACAGCACTCAAGGCAAGAAACACAAAAGAAGAAAAAGACCTACAAAAGCAATTAAGAAAATGGCAATAGGAACAGACATATTGATAATTACCTTAAATGTAAATGGATTAAATGCTCCAACCAAAAGACACAGACTGGCTGAATGGATACAAAAACAAGACCCATATATATGCTGTCTACAGGAGACCCACTTCAGACCTAGGGACACATACAGACTGAAAATGAGGGGATGGAAAAAGATATTCTGTGCAAGTGGAAATCAAAAGAAAGTTCGAGTAGCAATACTCAAATGAGACAAAATAGACTCTAAAATAAAGACTGTTACAAGAGACAAGGAAGGACATTACATAATGATCAAGGGATCAATCCAAGAAGAAGACATAACAGTTGTAAATATTTACGCACCTGACATAGGTGCACCTCAATATATAAGGCAAATGCTAAGAGCCATTAAAAAGGAAATTGACAGTAATATAATAATATTGGGAGACTTTAACACCCCACTTACACTCCACCTACAATGGATAGATCATCCAGACAGAAAATTAATAAGGAAACACAAACCTTAAATGACACATTAGACCAGATAGACTTAATTGCTGTTTATAAGACATTCCATCCGAAAGCAGCAGAATACACTTTCTTCTCAAGTAAACACAGAACATTCTCCAGGTTAGATCACATCATGGATCACAAATCAAGCCTCGGTAATTTTTAAAAAATTGAAATCATATCAAGCATCTTTTCCGACCACAACACTATGAGATTAGAAATCAATTACAGGAAAAAAAACTGTAGAAAACACAAACACATGGAGGCTAAACAGTATGTTACTAAATAATCAATGAATCACTGAAGAAATAAAAAAATACATAGAGAAAAATGACAGCGAAACACAACAATCCGAAAACTATGGGATGCAAAAAAAGCAGTTCTAAGAGGGAATTTTATAGCAATACAGTCCTACGTCAGGAAATGAGAAAACTCTCAAATAAACAACCTATCCTTACACGTAAAGCAACTAGAAAAAGAAGAACAAACAAAACCCAAAGTTAGTAGAAGGAAAGAAATCATACAGATCAAAGGAGAAATAAATGAAATAGAGATGAAGAAAACAATAGCAAAGATCAATGAAATAAAAGCTGATTCTTTGAGAAGATTAACAAAAGTGATAAACCTTAAGACAAACTCATCAAGAAAAAAAAAGGGAGAGGATTCAAATCAATAAAATTAGAATTGAAAAACAAGAAGTTACAACAGACACCACAGAAATACAAAGGATCATAAGGGATTGCTACAAGCAACTATATGCCAATATAGGACAACCTAGAAGAAATGGATAAGTTCTCAGAAAGATACAACCTTCCAAGACTGAACCAGGAAGAAATAGAAAATATAAACAATAGAAAATATAAACAAATAGAAAATATAAACCAATATATTGGTCTATAAACCAATATAGACCAATCACAAGTACTGAAATTGAAACTGTGATTTAAAATCTTCCACCAAAAAAAGTCCAGGGCCAGATGGCTTCAAAGGCAAATTCTGTCAAACATTTAGAGAAGAGTTAACACCTATCCTTCTCAAACTCTTCCAAAAATTGCAGAGGAAGGAACACTCCCAAGCTCATTCTATGAGGCCACCATCACCCTGATACCAAAACCAGACAAAGATATCAAAAAAAAAAAAAAAAAGAGAGAGAAAATAACAGGCCAATATCACTGATGAATATAGACACAAAAATCCTCAACAGAATCCTAGCAAACTGAATCCAACAACACATTAAAAGGATCATACACCCTGATCAAGTGGGATTTATCCCAGAGATGCAAGGATTCTTCAATATACACATCAATCAATGTGATACACCAGATTAACAAACTGAAGAATAAAAACCATATGATCATCTCAATAGATGCAGAACAAACTTCTAACAACATTCAACACCCATTTATGATAAAAACTCTCCTGAGAGTGGGCTTAGAGGGAACCTACCTCAACATAATAAAGTCCATATACAGCAAACCTACAGCTAACATCATACTCAATGGTGAAAAGCTGAAAACATTTCCTCTAAGATCAGGAACAAGACAAGGATATCCACCCTCGCCATTGTTATTCAACATAGTTTTGGAAGTCCTAGCCATGGCTATCAGAGAAGAAAAAGAAAGAAAAGGAATCCAAATTGGAAAAGAAGAAGTAAAACTGTCATTGTTTGTAGATGACATGATACTATACAAAGAAAATCCTAAAGATGCCATGAGAAAACTACTAGAGCTCATGAATGAATTTGGTAAAGTTGCAGAATACAAAATTAATACACAGAAATCTCTCACATTCCTATACACTAACAATGAAATATCAGAAAGAGAGATTAAGGAAACAATCCCATTTACCATTGCATCAAAAAGAATAAAATACCTAGGAATAAACCTACCCAAGGAGACCAAAGCCCCTATACTCAGAAAACAATAAGATACTGATGAAAGAAATCAAAGATGACACAAGCAAATGGAGAGATATACCATATTCTTGGATTGGAAGAATCAGTACTGTGAAAATGACTATATCACCCTGAGCAATCGACAGATTCAATGCAATCCCTATCAAATTACCAAGGGCATTTTCCACAGAGTTAGAACAAAACCTTTTACACTTTGTATGGAAACACAAAAGACACTGAATAGTGAAAGTAATCTTGGGAAAGAAGAATGGAGCTGAAGGAATCAGGTTCCCTGATTTCAGACTATACTACAAAGCCACAGTAATCAAAATAGGATGGTACTGGCACAAAAACAGAAATATAGATCAATGGAACAGCATAAAAGTCCAGAGGTAAACCCACACACATATGTCAAGCTAAGCTATGACAAAGGAGGCAAGAATATGGAGAAAAGACAGTGTCTTCAAAAAGTGGTGCTGGGAAAACTGGGCAACTACATGTAAAAGAATGAAATTAGAACACTCCCTAACACCATACACAAAAATAAACTCAAAATGGATTAAAGACCTAAATGTAAGACCGAACACTATAAAACTCTTAGAGGAAAACATAGGCAGAACACTCTTTGACATAAATCACAGCAAGAGTTTTTTCAATCCACCACCTAGAGTAATGAAAATAAAAACAAAAATAAACAAATGGGACCTAATTAAACTTAAAAGCTTTTGCACAGCAAAGGAAACCATAAACAAAATGAAAAGACAACCCTCAGAATGGGAGAAAATATTTGCAAACAAAGCAACTGACAAGGGATTAATCTCCAAAATATACAAATAGCTCATGTGGCTCAATACCAAAAAACCAAACTACCCAATCCAAAAATGGGCGGAAGACCTAAATAGACATTTTCTCTGAAGAAGACATACAGATGGCCAAGAAGCACATGAAAAGATGCTCAACATCACTAATTATTAGAGAAATGCAAATCAAAACTACAATGGGGTATCACCTCACACTGGTCAGAATGGCCATCATCAAAAATCTATTGATACAAACAATAAATGCTGGAGAGGACATGGAGAAAAGGGAATCCTCCTACACTCTTGGTGGGAATGTAAATTGGTAGAGCCACTGTGAAGAACAATATGGAGGTTCCTTAAAAAACTAAAAATAGAGCTACTATATGACCCAGCAATACCACTCCTAGGCATATATCCAGAGAAAACCATAATTTGAAAGGATGTGTGCACCCTGATGTTCATTGCAGCTCTATTACAATAGCCGGGACGTGGAAGCAACCTAAATGTCCATCAACAGAGGAATAGATAAAGAAGATGTGGTACATATATACAATGGAATATTAGTCAGCCATAAAAAAGAACGAATTAGTGCCACTTGCAGAGATGTGGATGGATCTAGAGACTGTCATACAGAATGAAGGCAGAAAAAGAAAAACAAATATCGTATAATATCTCTTTTACGTAGAATCTAGAAAAATGCTAGAGGTGAACTTATTTGCAAAGCAGAAATAGAGTCACAGATGTAGAGAACAAACTTATGGTTACCAAGGGGGGAAGGGGGGACGGCATGTATTGGGAGATTGGGATTGACATATATACATAGCTATGTATACAATAGATAACTAATGAGAACCTACTGTATAGCACAGGGAACTCTACTCAGTCCTCTGTGGTGACCTAAATGGGAAGGAAATCTAAAAAAGAGTGGATATATGCATACATATGACTTATTCACTTTGCTGCACAGCAAGATGCTAACACAACATTGTAAAGCAGCTATACTCCAATAAAAATTACTTAAAAAATACACACCAAATACAAAAAAGAAGTATGTACATTATTTTTTAAACATAATGCTATCGCACACTTGATAAACTACAGTAGAATGTAGACATAACTTTTATATGAACTGGGAAACCAAAATATTCACGTGACTTACTCTATTGTGATGTTTGCTTTATTGCAGTGGTCTGGAACTGAACCCACCATATCTCCGAGGTCCACCACCATATTCAAATATCTTTGAAAACCACTTAAGTCGCTCATGAAGTATAGTCTTCCATATGCATAGACATGTATAGTAATGTGCATATGTCAGTATATAACGTATAACATCTATTTAAAAAGATATGTGCAAAATAGAACTTTAGGCCACTATTTACATTGCCATTTTTCTTTTAATTTTTCTGAAGTCAGGTAGTTGAATTTACATAAGGTGACAGTACCAGAGCAACTGTGTGACTCCACAGTGGTATACACAATGCTCCAAAGAACTTTGATCCACTCCAGTGGGTTGGCAGGTGCCTCACTAGCCCCAGTTCTGCATCCTACCCACCCCACCCCCAATACATGCCCTTTGCCCCTTTGCTGTCCTCCTGCCAGAGGTGGAAGAAGCTTCAACTGCCCAGGGACTTTGTGCTCGGCCATGTGACTTCCTTTGGCCAGTGAAATGTGGGTGACGGTGTGCCACTGCTGACCCCAGGGCTTAAGAGGCATCATATGCTCCTTCTTGCTCTTTCATGCCGCTGCCTTCACAATAAGGCAAATTTTAGAAGGATACAGGTGGAGCAGCCCTAAGCCTGACCCACAGAGAGGAGCCAAGCTCAGCTGGACCACAGCTTGCAGCAGAGCTGCCTGGTTGAGCCCAGCCCAGCTCAGCTAATGTCCAGCTGGCCTGCAGATGCAGGAGTTAGTATAAATAATGTAACCTACCAAATCTTGGTGTAAGTTGTTATGCAGCAATAACTAACTGATACAGTGGGCATTTCTCATCAGCCCCTTTTTCTATTTCAGAAAGTTCAGGTCACATCTTGCCAAATTTCAACACCCTCCCATCCTGCCCTAGGAAATCTATTTTTATTTCTATTCATAGTTTCTCTCCTCTCTGACCAACACCAAGGATTTTTTAAATTGCCAATTTGATGTGCAAATAAATGATCTCCCTCTTTTTGGATTTCTTTTATTATAAGTGAGGATGAACATTTTTAAAATATACGTTTACTAGTGTATTGACTCTCTTTTGTGACTTGATGGTTTGTATTCCGGGGACTTGAAATAATTCACCTCTGATTACCCTGCCACTGAAGAAAACTGAAGAGTGTTTGAATGAATGAATTCCTTGAGTTCTGAGCCCCTCCTCAGTCTCATAGGCTTAGAACAACCCTATCAGGTGAGTGCTATTTGTGTATAATTTTAATAATGCAGTTTCCTATGTTGCAAAAATATAAATTTTCTGAAAGCCTCCTGAGTCCAGCATGGTGCAAATGAAATAGTCTTCAGAACTAGAAGAACTGGAGATGAGTTCTAATGACCAAAGGAAGGTCATTTTATTTCTCTCAGCCTCAGTTTTTCCATCTGTAAAATGGAGATAATAATCGAACATCCCACTCAATGTTGCTGTGAAGAGTAAGTAAGGTCATGGGTCACCAACACAAAAATATAATGCAGCTAGCATGATACATACCCCACAGTAGGCCCTTAAAATATCAGATTCTGCACTGAGTTTTCCTTCCTTTCATGGATGGGCCAAAGGGATTAAGAGAAAAGAAAGATGTCTCTGGAGTGAGAGCCATCAGGGAAGGTTTCCTAAAGGAAGTACAATTTGAGCTGGGTGTTAAAGGGTGGGGAGGATTCTGGAGTAGTGGATGGAAGAAGGGAAGATATTGTGGGTGTGGAGACATGGTAAGAACAGGCTTGGAGTCAGGAGCTGTTCTAATAAATGTTGCTGTTGGTCAGTACCCAGTGTATGTCAAGGGCACACAAGCTAATCCACATAAGGTAATATTTTATTTTTGTTTTTATCATCATCATCATCATCATATTCCCATTTCACGGATGCGAAGCAGAAACTGAGAGAGGTTATGTGATGTCCCCAAAGCCACACAACTGGTCATCGGTGCTGGCTTTGAATCTGATCCTAAGTCCCACCCTCTTTTAAGCAAACCGTCTGTAGCAGCCAGAGCGGTGCTTCTGGGTCTCTGGCTTCAAGAGAGAACCTGCTGTTCAGCTGTAGGAGTGCCCAGCTTCAGGGCAGCATCATACCAAATCCACTCTCACATCTGGGCCAAGGCCCTGCACTTCTGGGGCAGACCCCGGCCAGGGGACTGAGTTGGGAGGAGGGACTAGGGCCTGACTATTCTTGCCCAACACGGCACTCCTCTGAGGGGCCATCTTTGCTCCTGTCTCCCTGTAGAGCTGGCTGAGACTCTGTCATGGCTACATGTCGGTCTGAGACTCTGCCTCCACCTTGCATCTTTCACAGGCCTTCCTCGCAATAAACCTCTCCCACTCCCAGCTCCATATGTGTGGGCTTCTGGAGGACACACAGACATACCATCCTGGTTCATCCTCTCCACAAGCCTGGTGCAGATGGGTGGGCCCTGAGGAGACCCACTGCCTGGTGCAGGGGGCTCAGTGGGGCAGTGTTGGGGGCGAGGGATGGCTGTGAAGGGTCTTGAAGGATCATAATAACCGAGACCAAGCATTTACCACATGCCAGGCATCATTTAAGATGCTTTCTTTTAACTTACCTTTTCAATTAATCCTCACAAGAACTCTGACAGGGAGGAACTGTTACTGTCTTTATTTTACAGATGAGGAAAGCCCAGAGAGTTTCAGTAACTTGATTGTGCAGGTAAAGACCTACTACGTGGCAGTACCAGATCCTAACCCAGGCAGTCAGGCTCCAGAACCTCAGTTCCGAGCTGCACCTGTCCAGCTGGATGCTGGAAAACTCTCTGTGCTTGCCCTTCCAGGCGGGGAAATGATGGGAGTCTTGCACACAGAGGACCCTGCCATCTCCATGGCACCCAGCCAGTATGCTCAGCGTTGGTGTCTGTGCTGCCGGCCTCAGACAGGGCACAGAGTCCCCAGGAAAGGGAAGCAGGAGGGAGGAGAGTTATTTCAAGTGGACGGTAGTGTCACACAGAGGTCATGCACAACATATGGCGGCCCCAGCCGCCCAGCCTGTTCTCTGACCGTTGAGGATGCGCTCCTGCTAGTTTTACCCAGTTCCTCTTCCGTCCCACCATCAGCCGCCTATCAGCCACAGCACCAGCGTGCCACACACTGCAACTGCTTTCTGTGGTCTCTGCGGTTCTAAAGGGACTTCCTCAGCTTACCTCGGCCTGAGAGCTTAGCAGAGGACCCACCAGGAGGAGCTGCAGGCAGCAACTCTCCGGGCTGTGTGAATTCCCCTCTACTTCTCACTGGCTGTGTCTAGTTTTATTTGGCCATTATTGCTACCTAACGAACCACCCCCAAACCTAGCGGCTTTCAGTTGCAACCATCTGTGATTACTCATGAGTTTATGGGTCGCTTGGGCAGTGAGTCCTTCTCATATGGGCTTGACCAGTCTCTGCTGGGCTCGCTAACGTGACTGGGGCCAGCTGTTGGCTGGCTCGCGGAGGATGGCCTCTGCTGGGGTAACTGGGTCCTTCTTCACATGCTCACTCCTCCCCCAGCAGCTTAGCCTGGGCTTGGTTTCATATCGTGGCAGGAATTCCAAGCGAGGGAGTGGAGCAGTAACAGCTTTAGTTCCTGTTAGAAGAGCTGCGGTCACGTCGCAAAGGCAACGTGAATAGAAAGGTGGTGAATTGGGACCAGCATACCCCGGTACTGAACCTCTCAGTGACTCAATTTGCTTATGTATGAGATGCAAATGATACTGCTTGTATCATATGATGCTCTGGCGTGCTGCGTCCTTTTAGGGGTTGGTCGGTCAGGTGCAGCCTCAGGAGGAGACCCAGGAGGGGAAAACAAAGTCTATTACACTCACAGGTCCTAGTGAGACAGAGTCGCTGCAGGCTGGGGGGAGCCACCCACAGAGAGCACCAAGGGGGTGGGTCAGCCACGCAGGCAGGGAGCCGGGAAAGGGTGAGAACCCGTGGGTGAGGGCCTTTGTCGGGGAGGGGGTGGGTGGGGTACACAGTCAAACAGTGTGAGGGGATTCCATTGGTGCGTTTGAATGTCATTAGGTCGCAGCGACAGGAAGGGAGGAAGGGGAATTTGTGGCAGGGCCCAGCTTATCACACTGGTGCACCTGGTCACCTGGGCTGGTGCTCATAGCCTGTTTGCGGCGATGCTGAGGCAGCAGGAAGATAAGAACTTTTTTTTTTTTTGGCGGTACGTGGGCCTCTCACAGCTGTGGCCTCTCCCATTGCGGAGCACAGGCTCCGGACGCGCAGGCTCAGTGGCCATGGCTCACGGGGCCAGACGCTCCGCGGCACGTGGGATCTTCCCGGACCAGCATCGGCAGGCGGACTCTCAACCACTGCGCCACCAGGGAAGCCCGATAAGAACTTTTAAAATTTACAATACACCTTGTAAAAGTTGGACCCCACGATTTTGTTTTGAAAGCTAATCTTGTTAAAGGCCTCGGATTAGATTTGCCTCTGGAGAAAACCATTCCTTTGTATGGGGGCACCTGTTTAGTGGGTGGGGATGCAGGGGTCTTTAGTCACAAAAATTAAAGTACAGGGCACAACAAGGATGTGCCTCCCATCTGAGGAAAGACTATGAAGCAATCCCAGTACGAGAAGCTAAGCGCCCTGTTTAGCATTCCTTCATTTGTTCAGGCAGTCATTCATTTATTCAGGGAGCCAGTCAGAAAATATTTATCATGAGTCTATTGTGTAAGAGACATTGCATAAGAGAAACTGCATGAACAAAGGACTGGATGTGATAGAGGGGAAACAAAACATTAAGGTTGCTGGAGGACCAGGTGAGATTGTCAGGGGCACATCCTTGTAAGCCGTGATGGTGAGTTTGAGCCACTGCCTAAGGGAATGGGGAGCCACTGAAGGCTATAGGCAGGGAGTGGCATGGTGAGCTGTATCATTTCTAAAGATCTCTCAGGCTGCTGCCTGCAGAACAGATAGGTGGTTGGTAGAGCATGGTGGATGAAAGAGACTAATTAGGAGAAGTTCCAAGCACCCAGGCCACTGGGGCTGGGGCCTGGATCATCTTGGTGGCAGAGATGGAGAGGTTTGGGAGGTAGAATGAGTGAGACTTGGTGCCTGGTGGAGGCATGGCATTTGACACTCAGTTTCTGTCTTGGACCCTGGATGGAGGGAGCCATCGGCTGAGATGGGGGCAGGCTTTAGCTGCCTGGCCTTCGAGATACCCGTGTGGAGGCAGTTGGTGGACATACAGGTGGCCAGAGCTCAAGAGAGAGGCCTTCACTGGAAGTATAGGTTGGGGAATCAACAGCTAAGAGATGAAAACCAAAGCCATGGAAGGGAAATGCTGGGTGTGCTGAGCCGTGTCTCTCAGTTTCCTTGCTGTGATGGGGTGGGGGGATGGTCTATTCTCTGCAAGGATTTTGTCTCTTCTGTGCCTGTAAACTGTCGTTTGTTCCTGTGGAAAGATGTGTGTGTGTGTGTGTGTGTGTGAGAGAGAGAGAGAGAGAGAGAGAGAGAGAGAGAGAGAGAGAGCATGCCTACTGACACATCCCTAAGGATGATGGAAGGGGTCCCCCAGGCAGGAACCAGTCCCGCAGTGCATCATTCTTGGAGGAGGCAGATCCTGGGAGAGGAGATGAAGGTGGGAGAGTTGGGCCTGAGACTCCAGGGAGGACCCTCCTCTATTTTTGTCTCCTTGTCTCCTTTCCCACCTTCCCCTGTGAGGGGCAGGGGGCTTTCACGGTACCCTCCCTTCCTGATTGCTCTGTTCAGACCTCCTGCACTTTTAAAACACTCTAATCAAGTCAGCCAGGCTTGGCTTTTGATAAGCTAAATGGAAAAAACTAGAAAACTATTTCTGCTTTCAACTCTATTTTCACGGCTCTCCTCTTTCTAAAGAGGTTCAGGAAGTCAGCTCTGAGGTTCAGACGGGAGAGATGACATCTTTGTTTCAGGCTGTACCTGCCCTTTCCTTCCTTTACGGGGGTGGGGGAATGGAGGTGGGGTGGGAAACAAGGAACAGGCAATAAGATTGGAGAGATAAGGAGGCTGATAAGACACATTAGTTACCATTTGCAAAATATTATATCCCAGCACCCCCTGATAGGGCTTAAAGTGTCCTCTTTCCTCCCTGACTGACCTACCACTCCCCTATCGCAAAGTACCAGGAAAACCTGCATCATTATAGAGGTTTCTGACAAATGAAGACAGGCAGCTTTCAACCCCCCGTCCCATGCCCCTCTCCCTGCCGAGGGCCAGAGAGCCCTCACGTCCCCCTGCAGCTCTGCCCTTGGTGCTGAGTGTGCCCCTGCAGCCTCTGAAAGTGCATATTGGGTCCTGGGTGGCTGGTTGAGCTCTTGAGGCAGAAAGCCCTGAGGTGTCCACTCCATCTCCCAGCCCTTCCGCCGCGCCTCCTCGGTCCCACCATTTACAAGTGTCCCTGGGCAGGTCTCCTAACGCCCTGAGGCTGAGCTCCTTACAGGTCAAGTGTGAACAGTGATGCCTCAGAGCCGTTTCCCATGCACCCCACTCTCCCAGATTTCACATTTACCTGAGCCATTTACAGCACCTGGAGGGAGAGGGCGAGAGCATGTGATTGCGCTCAGAGAATATGTATCCCAGGGGAAGACTGCAAAGGGAGAGGGAGGCCAAATTTCCCAGAGAGGGTGAGCTGCTCTACCTTCTTGGTTTAATTCAGTCGTTCATTCCATAAATATTTACTGCATTTATGGAGCTCACATCCTAATGAGAACAAATTTTCATGCTTAATCGTACATTTCCTATTTTCCATGCAACCCGGTGTCAGCTACGCGCGGCCTCTTCGTTTGCTGCCGAGCAGCTCCAGTGCTGGAGGGAGAGCCCGCTGCTGTGCAGAGATGCTACGTCGGATTGATTGAAAGGCTGGTCATGACTACTTCTGTCTACAGGTGAGCCTCGCTTTCGGCATTGCATTTCAGCCCTCCCCCCCCCGTACCCTCAGCCTCCCCGGCTCTGAGCTGAGACTCCACTGTCCCCGTGCGTGGGAATGGGGGTGCAGGGAACGTTAGGACTCAGTGAAAGGCTGTGTGCAGGGAGTGGGCAGGAGGGACGAGCTAGTGATTCCAGCCACGGCGCAGGGCGGTGCCAGGTAGCGCTTTGAGCTTTATTAGCAAGCCCACTTCAGAGGCTGTCAGCCACCCCAGGAAGCCCCTCAGAGAGCACGGCCTCCCTTCGTGGGCTGAGTGTCTTGGCTGTGGACGCCCTGGGGGCAGAGCAGTGAATGGCCTGTGGGGTCATCTGCAGTCCACACCCGCATCCTCACTGTGGTTGCAGTTGTGAGAGCCCCAGCTGTTCTTGCTGCAGCTCCACAGGCTCGATTCCGACCCTTGACACGCAACGTTGTCCAGCCAGATGGTCCCAGTGCCTGGACACAGCAAAAGCAAGGAGGGAGAGGAGCATGGGATTAGGGTCCAAGCAGCATAGCCTGTCTGTCCTCAGGGTCTTCCACGGGGAGCTAGACTGCCAATTTCTCCCACATGTGCCCAGGCCCACCGTGCTGATGGCTCGTCTGCTCTCTTACGATGGCTCTGCCTCTGTTCTTTCTACCTTTTGACAAAAGTCTCATCCGAGTATTTAATATGTAACCCAAGCATGATCTGAAAGCTCCTCCTAGGATCTCTAGGGTTTGTCTCTTCCTTAAATGCCTTTGTAAACAGGCTATTCACGTGTTCTAAATCACTCACACCTTCCTCAAACCGCCTTCCTTCTGATATAACTGATTTCAGATCAGGAGCTCAGAGGAATTACCGGATGATTTGATTTCCGTAATTGACACTACAGTGTGACCATCTATAGAGGCTTAATCTGTTTGAGGAGAATGTGTATTTTAAAGGAGTTTTGTAATCCAACTGGACTCAGATTGAAAAGTAGGTATGCATTTTGGTGGGGTTGGGGGGAGGGGTAAGGGGAGAGAACATTTTGGGGTGGAGGCAGGAGAAATGGGCCTAGTGTCCCTGTCAGATCAGCTCAGAAATGGTCTCAGGCCTGGGGCTTAACTCTTCTGTTGAAAGTCTAAACATTTTGCTGCAAGACGTAGCTGAGTCTCTAGCACCCGAGGACATCTTTCCAAAACTGATTTTAGGAGGTCCCTGCTCTGATTCGTTTTCTCTTCCCTTCACACCTTCTCCTTGAAGATGATCAAGCTTGGGCCACCTAGACCTTCAGGTTCCAGAGAGCTGGGATGACCACTGTACTGCCTGCCCTGCATCCTTCTCTGTTCTCCCAGCTCCAGCCCCTCAGCTGTCCAGAGAGTGTCCCTCACAAACACCCTCCGACACATGGCATTCTGGCTTTAGGGCTGGACAGACAGCAACTCAAACAAGCCTTTGCTGTCCCTTTGGGGAAGACAGCCTTCTTTCTCCTGGGGCTGCCAAGTCTGAAGGATGTAAGCTGGGGTCCTGGACTGCAGAACTTTTCAGTTGCTTGAACCAATCCTTTTCTTTTAACGCAACCAAGCTGAGTCACTTGCAACCAATGGTTGCCAACACCCTACCAGGGAGAGAAAGCCCACATCAGCACCTCAAGGAAAGAGGCTCCTGGTTGAGGATCGATTCACTTACCAGCTTCCACGTTGAAAACGGCAGTTCCCGAAGAGAAACCCAGCATGCGGCAGAAGACGGTGGCATCTGAATTGTCCCAGTCATCATCGCAAATTGTCCCCCAGGCTCCATTATAGTAAATTTCAGCCCGGCCTCGGTTCCTAGAGCCAGCAATCCGGACGGATACCATGGATTCGCCTGGATGACAAAACACACACGGGAGAGGTGAGGGAAGCAGCCCAGGGCTTTGTGTGAATGTAGGCTCTGCCGTTTCATTTCTGGAAGTCCTATAGTTAGGGCAAAGAAGCCTCCTGCTTGGCTGCCACCGCAGCTGGGAAGATCCCACATGCTGGCACCAGCACAACCAGCGGCTCTGTGCACCTGGGCCTGCAGGTACAAGGCCATGGGGACAGGTCCCTCTGCAGCTGGCCTTGCAAATCCATCCCACCATGTTTAGCCTTGTGTTGTCGATAAAAAAGGGGGAAGAAAGGTGGGAGGGAGGGAGGAAGGTGTTATCTGTGGCTCTGTGCCACGGGCAGGCTTATTCAAGGGACAAGCCCTTGGCTTTCCCCCCAAATGAGGAATCTCTCTGACAACCAAGGCCTCTCCCCCTAGCACATCTACAATTTTCAAGTACAGAGTAACCTCTGAAACACACATTAAAGAGAACAGAAATAGCAATTACCTTTTTGACCTTTTTCTCCCTTTGCTCCTTTCGTCCCAGAAGATCCTATCATGAGGAGAAAAACCACACAGTTCGAAGGAAACCAAGCCAGGACCCCCTTGCCCTCCTTTGCCAGCAGTGGGGAGGAGGGGCGGGCAGGAGGGTGGAGGGGTGAGGGTCAGACTCCCTCCTTCAGCTTTGCCAGCCACCTGGCATCATGGGGACTGGATGTGCCGTGGGATCCCATGGGTGAGCAAGAAGAAATGGGCCTGGGGCTTCCCTGACAGCGCAGTGGTTGAGAGTCCGCCTGCCGATGCAGGGGACGCGGGTTCGTACCCCAGTCCGGGAAGATCCCACATGCCGCGGAGTGGCTGGGCCCGTGAGCCGTGGCCGCTGAGCCTGCGCGTCCGGAGCCTGTGCTCCGCAACGGGAGAGGCCACACAGTGAGAGGCCCGTGTACCGCAAGAAAAAAAAAAAAAGGAGAAGAAATGGGCCTGAGCCACAGCAGGAAGGATTTAAGCTCTATTAGAGAGGAACATTCAAGAGACATGGAGTTAGAAGTCTCTCCTGCCATCAGTCATGGCGACTGTGTGGTCCAGGGCCTGACTGGGCGTGATGCCAGTGCATGGTCACCGGCCTGCCACTCGGAGTGCCCGGCCGTGCCTTATTCTCCTCTGTAAGCTCAGCGCTGAGGGCGATCCCAGTGCAGGACTTGGCCACAGAGCCACTAAACCTCTACCCTTCTGGTTCTGAAAACTCCCAGCACCTTATGACAGGCCTCTCCTTAGAACCCTCACATCAGAAACCGAGGCCTTACCTTTCGCTCCGGGCTCTCCCTTTCGGCCGTCTGGTCCAGGTGCCCCCTTGAGGCCGACCAGGCCTGGGCTTCCCATCTCTCCCTTCATGCCTGCAGGGCCTGCGGAGGAGAGAGACCACCTCCATCAGATGCTCTGCTCTGCTTTCCAAGGGGGACCAAGGGCCTTGGTGTTTAGTGCCTGAGTTGTCCTAAACCACCAGGTTCCCCCCTGCCCCCATCAATGGGCTGTTTGAATGTTCAGCCTGGGTGGGCAGGGCACTGCCCTGATCCCCCGACTCCTGTGTAAACTCTGGTTGAGGACGAGCGGGTGAAAATCGCGGACAGTATTCCAAGGCTGTTGTTCCTCATTGGATGGCATAATTGTGTGGACGTTCTAGCCATTCTAGGAGAATTTGCTAGAACATTTCTAGCATTCAATTTCCCCTTCAGTAAGTTAGAATAGGGATAGAATATCCAGCTCAGGTGGAAGAAAGACTGCTCAGGAAATGTGTCTGGGGAGTGTCGCTTTGGCTTCTCAGGGTAGGGCTGGCGAGAAGACTAGAAATGCCGTGGGCAGGGCGCAGTAACCAGCTACTAGCTAAGGCGGGGGCCCACGAGGACCTTGATGATAGCCCCGTGAGAAGCAACAGGAAGAGGGGGGCACCTTGGGGGCCAAAGGGTAGAGGGAGATGGACCGAAGCAGATGTGGACAGGCAGATAGAGGCCATGCAACCAACCTGGCAACTGGAGAGGAAGGTCACCCAGCTCCCCTGCGGCTGCGCCGCCTGAAGCCACCACCAGGGGCAGTTGTCCTGGCTTTCTTTACCCTCCACCCCCTCTGCCCCCGCCCATCTCTACACCCCTTCCCCAGGTTTGTCACCCAAAGAGTCTGAGGCTGGAGCGATAGAGCCCTGCAGGCAGAGACACTCTGGGGAAAGGTTACTGAGGTTACCGCCGTGATTTCAGGGTCGACAAGACCCACCCTTGGAGCACAAGCCCTTCCAGTCATCACTGTGAGAAATGAAAATGAAGCCGGCACTTTACCTGGGACTCCTGATTCTCCTTTTGTTCCTTTCTGTCCTTGAAGTCCTAAGATCAAAATACAAAAAAGGGGAGAAGATAATAAAACGTAGATATTAGACTCTTTTAATCTTAGACAACCTCTACCTTCTGTCTGATTAATGCAGAAGGAAAGGCACATTGGTTCTCCACGATTGTTTAAAGCCTCTTTAGCAGAGCATAAATGTAGACAGACTGCAGATAAATGGGGACGTGTGTTGGGGTGAAATAGAAATGTATTTGATGAGAGTCTAGGTTAGATGGACAGACCCCAGACTCAGTGGCTGGCCTTCCTTGTCCAGAAATAACCTGACTTGGTGTCTAAATTCAATCCCATTCCTTTCTGTTGCATTTTATTGAAAAAGAGTTAGAGATATTTTGAAAATAAAGTTATTTTTATTTCTAAAAGACTGTGGAGGAGACTCAGTGGCCACTAGGAGCTTTGGGGGGGGCCCTCACCCTCAGATATTTCATAGCGTTTATTGGTTTATTTCATTGTGGCCCCCAGTGTAGCTAAACATCCTTCTTCCTTCCTCCCATTCATCTCTTTATTCACTAAATTACATGGAAGACCCACCATCCCCAGCACCATGCTGGGTCATAATTTATTGTGGGATAATAATTTATTGGTTTAGCAACTCCAGGGTCTCTCAGAGAAACAGGACTCTCCAAGACAGTTACACAAACTTGGGGAAACTAAAGCTCATTATTGACCATGAAGTAACAGTTACTAGAGGGTAACAGTGGGAATGCACTCCCACCATGCTCTTGACTGGTATCCTTCCCACCACACCAGCTCAGTCTTAACCAAGAACCCACCCGTTTGATGATCACTAGAGACCACAAGGAACTCGGTTACCCTCATTGCCAATTGCCTGGAGGATGTTCCTGCCTTCCACTTCAGTTCCTGGCTTTCCTGAGCACCTACTGTGTGCTGGTCAGTGGAGGGCAGGCGAGGGGCCTGGTGGGCCTCTTCAGGATCCCTCCTTGGAATAATGAGCAAGCAGTCCTGGCTCCTGGCAGCCTTTCAGAGGGCTCGTCTGAGGCCGGGCGCTGCCTGGGGAGGAGAGCCCGAGGGCCGAGGAGCCAGGAGCTGCTGCTGCAAGCCTGGGCACCAAGGGAGGCGGGAAGCCCTGGAAAGATCTGAGAAGGCAACTAGTTCTGCCCCTCATGTTTGAGTTGAGGACCAGAATGGGGTCAGAGAGCATCTTCTAAAAGCTGGAGGGACCTTCGAGGTTGGCCCTGGCAGACAGGCCCCAGCTCACCCCGTGCCAGCTGTGCCCACTCCAGTCTCTCGGTTTGGAAAGCCTCACTGCTTTGGTCCCCTGGGGAATGGGATCAAGGCTGTGAAAGCTGCTAAGATGCTAGATGTTGCTTTCTCTGAAGCCTTCTCTGGTCTCGCCCGTGGCTGACGCACTTCCTCCCAAGGCAGCACAGGGGCCAGAGTCAGAGAGCCTGGGCTTGCGTCTGCCTCCGTGACCTTGAGCCAGGCTCCCTCTCCCTTAGCCTCACCTTTCTCCTCTGAGCCTCTGGCTGGTTGTCAGACTGAAATGAAGTTGTCTGTGTCACGTACTAAACCTCGTGTCTGACAAGCGGTACCATGAGGACCCCGGGGCCATGTCCGCAAGTGTCTGTCTCTCCTCCAGTGGACAGCGCCTGGGACACTGGGGCTGAAGCCCCCGCAGGAGCTCCAGGCTTGCTGCCCAGCAAGCCCCCCCCACCCGATGTTTGCTGTTGACCTCAGGTGGCCCAGCACGGGCAGTAGATGTGTCCTCTCTGCTTACCTGCACCTGAATTGCAGGTGTCAAGATGAGGGAGGAGAAACCACATTCAGAAACATGTCTTTGGTTATTAAATAGAAAAATGGTTCATATCTAGACTCTTGACCCTCTCTGTCACATCCTAAAGGGTCCCATATTGCACAGATCTCTACCTTAAGAGCCTGTCCCTAGACCCAAGGTTGAGGGACACCTGGCACTGTGATCTCCCCTTATTGCCTCTCCGCCACCGAAGAAGTCTCCAGAGCACCGAACAACAAATGTCCTCTACAGACAGGAGCCCCAGGGGAGCCCCTGCTCACTAGGACCATGGTCCCCAAGGCCTGACCCTTCCACCTCGTTTCTCACACCCTCCCTCCCAGCCCCCCACCTCTTGGGGCCTCAACCTCTGCTGCTGCCTGCACTGGACTAGGCACCATGCCAGGAGCTTCACATGCATCTCTCAGCTTCCCAGCGAGGTCGTGCCATTTCCCTCTTTACAGAGGAGGAAGTCCACTCTCAGAGATGCTAGGTGATTTATCCCACGTCACGCAGGGAGGGAGTGGTGTCGCTGGGGTTAGGACCCAGGGTTGGCCTCCCACTGGGCACTGTGGCTGCCTGTGTGCCACCAGCATGCCAGCTCACTACTTCCTGGAGTTTCACGTGGGCTCTCCACCTCGTTCCAAAGACTCCCAGTGGCCTTAGGCCATCTCTTACTCCTAAATAAGTCGTCAAACTAGAGTGAGCGTCAGAATTGCCAGCACAGGGTTTGTTAAAAACAACGTGCTAAGCCCCCCCCCACCCCGCCCCGGGGTTCCTGATTCACTGCATCTGGGCTGGGAATCTGAGACGCTGCATTTTTAACAGGTTTCTGGGTCTTTCTGATGCTGCTGGTCAGGGACCATGGTTTGAGTAACCACTGCCCTAAACACATCTCACTCAATCTTCAGGGAACAGCTGACAGCCCGCGTCCTCCAAGCAGCCTTCCTATCTCTGAGGAACTCACGGCCCCTCCCCTGTCTGAGCGCTCTCGTAACCCACTGGCCCTTGATAAAATGCCCTCTGAGATGTGTACAATAGGTGTAGGTTTATGTCTTCAAAACTCCCCTCTTCAGGCTTCCCTGGTGGCACAGTGGTTGGGAGTCCACCTGCCGATGCAGGGGACACGGGTTCGTGCCCCTGTCCGGGAAGACCCCACATGCCGCGGAGCGGCTAGGCCCATAAGCCATGGCCGCTGAGCCAGCACATCCGGAGCCTGTGCTCCGCAACGAGAGAGGCCACGACAGTGAGAGGCCCACATAACGCAAAAAAAACAAAAAAAACAAAAAAAACTCCCCTCTTCAAGGCAAGGAAACTGGAATTGAGTTTTGTGTGATTTTTGGGGGTGTGATTTCTCTCCAGGACTGGACTCTTGAGAGGTGCTCGCTGAGTGGCTATGCATGGATCCAGGGACCAGTAATGACTTCACTATACATCAAGGCGGCATCCTGATTGGATCAGGGAGAAGGAGAAATGGCTGAAAAATAGAATTTAGAAGTTCATGTTGTAAACCTTCACTGGAAGGGAATGAATGCTGAGTTTGTCCTCTTAACCACAAGCAAGCTGGGATTCCCTGGGTGTCACAGACTCATCACGCTGAAAGGGCTCAAAATATTTATTTGCAAGCTGCTTATTTATAGAAACAATTTTCCCCCAAGAAAATAGTTTAGTTAGAAAGCACAGGCCTTCCTACTGTTTTGTGTTCAGCTGGTGCTCTGCCTAAAATCTTAGAAGGTCCCTGCTTGAAGGGAAAATTGCCTGTTTCAAACCCAGAGTGCTGGCAGATTGGCAGGGACCTGGGTATTATTCTAGAACTCTCCCCACACTCCACAGAGGAGGAAACCAAGGCTCTGGAAGTCATGTACCAACCCATCATCACCTAGCTAGTTGGCAAGTCCAAACTGATGCACAGGCCTCCTCACTCTGATTTAATGTAGAAACTTCCAGTACGTTAGGAAACTTCCTTAAATACCATCCCAACTTACAGGCTAAGTGCAGCCTGGCAAATTTTGGGTTAATTTAATACCTAACACATTGAGCTGTATGACAAGAAGTAAGATGGTAGGTAGGGGACCCAAATTTGGGACGCATGTAGACTTCTTCAGATGTCTCTAAGAAACTTAGAGGAAAACGAGGAAAACTCTAAGTGACAATTTAGTAATACAAGTTGGTAGAATTTAATAAATTCTTGGACTAAGTCAATACTTAGACATGGGGAATGAAATCAACTGAGAAATTATATTCATGATATAGGGCTTAATTGCTATTATGGGTTATTCTTTGTTACTTATCTTTAAAGTAAAACGCGTCTTAAAAGACAGATGAGGAACTAGATTTCAAGTTCTTTGCACTTTGGCTTTGCCTCAAGAGAAACATAAAAGGACATAGAAAATTCAGATTCTTGTTATATGTTAGACATGAAGATTGTTGAGATGCAGAAATTTTGATCAGATTGGTATTTTGGAGCTTCAGTGTTTTGGCTGTGTCTAACTTCATTTCATGAGGTTAGGTGGTAGAAAGAGAAATGCCGCGATCACAAGTTGAAGTGAGCCCTTCCTTATTTCCAAACAAATTTTCCTTTTCAAAATGGCCAAAGGATTTAGAGCTAAAGTTTGTTTTGCTGTGGATTTTTTGCAATTTTTTTTCCCCAAAGTCAAATGATTCTGCAATCGTTTGAAAGATCAAAGGTGAGAAAAAACTAAGTTTTCGGGGTTTGATAAAACCTTGTTTTATGAACAGTGAAGGAAACTACCATTACAGAAAGTTCTTCTCGGTGATAATGTCCTGCTTAAATAAACTATGCAGTCTATCTTCCCAACAGAATGGAAGGAGTCTCCTCTTCGCCATCTTTATCTTTAATCTTTCTCAAGGGGTGTGAACGTGGGGAAACGTTCCACCAGAATGGGTTGGAGTGTGCAGCAAGAAGATTTGGTGACTGAGCTAGGATTTACCCATCTACTGTAGGGTGAGAGGTGCGGGCAATTCTGATTTCTCTGAGTCCTCTACTCTATGTTATTCTACACAACAAAATTTAGAAAAGCACAGTTTTGGAATCAAACTTTGGGATTAACTCCTGGACTCAGTGCATATTAACTGCGAGACCCTGAGGAAAGGTTTTACCTTTGCTTCCTCGGTTGTGAGGTAGGGATGATGAAACTCAGCTGTGTGGATGAACGAAGGTCACGGGAGGAAAGGCCCAAACACAGTGCCTGGCTTGGAGGCGTCATCAGTACTAAACAGACCTCTTACTTTTGGTAATTAATGCACAATAACGAGATCTAGCTGTTACCTAGTTTAAGCCAACCCACCAGAATTTCTCTGTTTTCATGCCATACTGCTAGACAGTCTCCTGTGAGATTAATGATTTTATTTACAAAATGGGAAATACATCTGTTTGAAAAACTGGCTTGATATGATCAAAACTGAACCAACACCTCAGTACCTCTAGTTTGGGGAATACCAACATCCTGACATTGACAAGTAAGCATTGTCTTCCGCAAGGAGATGGTCTGGCTCCCACTCACCACCTTCCTTCTCCCACTGCAGAATCTGACCTTTCCAAAAGTTCATTAACCTATGACTTCAGGAGGAAATACAGCCCTGGCTACGGCTGGCCAGTTTATGGTCCTAAGGGAATTCCCTCCTGAGATGTCTATGTAGACCATCAGCTACTCGATCAAGACAAATGTTTGGGTTTGAGCGGGACACATAGGCAATTTGGAATTTGTTGTAATCATCACACGCCCCAAATTGAAAATGTAATTCACCATGTTTACCTGGGTAGCTGGAATTCAGGAATAACCCTTAGAATCTGCCTGGTTGGTATTTCCCACTAGGCCTGATTGATGGAGGTTCCCATAAAGGTGCTCACCAGATATGCAGGGACTCTATAATGGAGTTAAAGTGATTCCCAGACAGTTGGCCAAGAGTGTCTGTGGGATCTTAGGTGAATAACAAAGAGCCATAACAGGGCCTGAGAGCTCCATGTTTCCTTCTAAGAGCGGAAGAAGCTGCTGCAGCTTCTGCTCCGATCCTTCCAGGACTTGGGTACAGGGAGAAGGTGCCACTCAGCGGAGTGCCCTGATGGGGGTGGGGGAGGGCTCAGGCTGCCCGCAGAGGAAGGCAGCATGACAGAGTATAATGGATGAGGCCCCAAGCTTTGCATCAGCCGGGCCTGGATTCCAACCCATGCTGCATCTCTTACTGTGAAACAGCACTAACGGAAGTGTGTTTTCCATTGGGCTGTCATGAAAATGCTCACGTCAGAAGCTGCTCTTATTATGCAAACCCTCCCATGATGCAGAGTGCAGGCAAGATTCTCCACCTTCAGTGGGAGACGCAGGCTCAGGGGCCTGGGGAGTGGGTGCAGTGCCCCTTGCGGGTAAGATCATGTTTTGTCACCCATACTCTTGCTTAGTCAATAATCACTAGCCTGGCTGTGGTGGGGTCGGGTGGCGGGGCTCCCAGTTTATAACTGAAGGAGAAGAGCCAACATCTCCATGAAGCCAAGCAGAAAACTCAGTGGTAAGACAGCCTCAGAGTCAGGCACCCTAAGATCTGGAGTCAGGGAAGATGGAAGTATAAAATCAGGAAGAGGCAGCCAATTAATCGGGGTCACCTGACCACCACACCCAGACGGAACCTTTCTGGAAGGCCAGACTTGCTGGTGGCCTTCAAGTGGCATTTATATGGCATCAGGTAGCAGAGCCCCTGCCTGCACTGACCCACCATCTGTGAAAAGGAAATCAGCTCCGAGGCTGGATGGATTGGAAGGGCCAGGATATAGGAGTTGCTTGTGCCAGGGCTGCTGACAAGCATCAAGGAAACTCCAAAGGTCGAAGGTCCAGAGTCCAAGGCTCAGGAGGTGGCATGGCCCAGCTGTCTGGCCAGAGCTCCTGAGCCTCTACCACATCCTAGACCTGGACTCCAGGGACACGCGCCTACAGAGCCCTCCCTCGCCCTCCAAGACTTCACCTGCTCGGTTCCCTCTCTCTGGACTTGCCTTCCTCTCCCCACGTGGCTAAGCTCTACTCATCCTCTAAGACTCAGCTCGAGCTCTTCCATCACTCCTGCACTGCCTACCTTTTGCTAACCCCACCAGGGGCCGCTGTGAACTTGAAGGATTTGGGTCAAGTCACATTTGTTTTAAAAACTCAATCCGTTGACCACTTGTTCAATGAACACTGAGAGGGCTTGCCCCTGGTGTAGGTCTCTAACATGGTTCTGGGGTGAAGGCATCCGGGTTGTCTAACTCAAGTGTGACCTTCTGCTCTGGCAGTGACTGTCCACAGACATCCTTGGAAGATACACAGCCCTTTCTCACAACCCTGCACTGGCCACAATACCTCCTGGCCTGCACCTGGCTTTCTAAATGGCATGTGACACTTCTCCATGCAAAACCCACAGCACGGTGTGCCTGACACCATCTGGCAACAGTCCATCTACCTATCTCCTGCACCAGCCTGCACATCTGAAGGCAGGAACCAGGTCTTAGGCATCATGGGGGGTCCAGCACCTAACACAGTGGACCAGACTTTCTAGAGCATCGTAGGTGCCTGGACTTAGTGACTAGAAAACACACAGTTCTTTATAAAGTAGACCACACTGGTATGATGGTTTATAACCTAGACTAAATTGGCGTTAACAGTTTATAACCTTGACTAGGATGGTTTATGAGCTAGTCTCTGTGAGTTGGGTAACCGTGGGTCACCCCTCTCAGCCTGAGCCCCCCTGGGAGAATGTGCAAGAAGGGTTTCTCGACAGCTGTTGTCCAAATCCAGAGCCCTGACCCTTGGGACCCCACCGCAGGTCAGTGGGAGAGAGAGGGCATTACGAGGACCCCTGGAATGCAGGCCAGGAGACAGTGTGGCCGAGGCGTCCCCTGCTCTCCTCTTTGATGGTGGAGGTTTGGTCATGGCATTCAAAGCCCCTCAGGGACCCTGGGCAGGGAAAAACAGCCCCAGAGCCTTGGACTCAAAGGGTTCCAGCAGAGGAAAGTGTCCTTTTTAATCCAGGTGCGTCAGGGGTCAGAACACAGGAGACCCTCTGCCTGCTTCTGGTGGACCTGCTGGGAGGTAGTCTTCCTCTCTGTCCATCCTTGACACCCACAACTCCACCTGCCCGCCTACCCACGCCCTCTGTTACCTGTGTCCCCCTTGCTTCCTTTCACACCTTCGGCTCCTGGACTCCCGGGCCTCCCTGATGGTCCTGGACGACAGATACCATGGAGGGTGTAAGGTCTGGGCTGGGTGGATCTTCAGACATCACTCCCCACGCCCAGCACGGGACCCAGGACCTCACCTATTGGCCCAGTGGGACCAGCGCTGCCAGGCTCACCCTTTGCACCCGGGGATCCCGCAGCTCCTGGAAAGCCTGGAAGACCCTTGGCTCCGGGTTGTCCTGAAAGTTAAGTCATGAATGAAAGGCTGGGAGTGGTTGGCCCCTTCAACACACCTCTTCTCTGCAGCGGCACAGGCATCTCTTAACACCTCATATGTTCCCTGGGCAGCTTAACCTCTAGGAGCCTTGAACTAGCCCTATGAGTGGGAGGAAAATTACAGTCTCAGCAATTGATTAATTTTTTCCATTCACTGCTGCAGAATTTGAGGTTTACGGACTTACTAGGAACTCTGGGTGTGAGCATCCTGCTTCATACCCCTGGGTGGCAGGGTGGAAGGAAGCTCTAAAAAAGAATATCAGGTAGGCCTGCCTTCCAAAGCTGCTCTGTTCCTCTTAGGACAGGCCAGGTTCTACAAAACTCCAGAAATAAGAAATAAGACACAGTAGAGTCAGGTCCTGAACTTGACTCTGCCCAGGGACGGCGGTAGCTGGAATGATGCCGATTCCCACAACGCTTACCTTGATCTCCTTTGAGTCCAGGAATTCCAGCCACTCCTAAAATACAGAAGGACTTTTAAGGATTTTTTTCCCCTCTAGCTCAGCCCGCCGGACAAAAAGGGAATACCCACAGGACCACAGACCTGACTGTGCAGACTCCTACCTGGGGAACCGGGCATCCCTGAGTCACCTTTCTGCCCCCGGGCTCCAGGGGGTCCCATGACCCCCATGTCTCCTTTCATGCCTATGTCTCCCTTTCTTCCTGAAAAACCAAGGGATTGTGGCCAGACATGGAAGGAGGGCAAACCCGGCTGCCACGTCCATCTCTGACACATCCTGTCCCACCCAAATTCCAAACTCAGACTCCTTGAACTCCTACTGGTGCCCAGAAGTGGAAGATACAATGGCTGCCCGCAAGGAGCGCACCACCTTGCCCAGAGGCCAGACGTAAACTCACGAAAAATGGATGAGGTGACCTGGCCTGGCGGATGCGCAGCGGAAGGTCCCAGAAGCCGGGCTCTCAGGGCCCTGGTTAGTGACCTGGTCCCTGGAGGAGGGACCCCAGCCCAGGCTCATGCAGCACTGCCTGGTTTACTTCAGTGTGTGAATTTGGGGAATTACTGTTTCAAACTTCCCAAACTGAAATCTGAATATTCCAGAAATCAGATCCCAAGGGCTGAGAACAGAAGCTTTGAGGCACTGCTGGAGAGGAAAACATTGCAGCAGCACTTATCCCCCTAGCGGTTCAGAGCCTGGCTCTCCTGGTGGCCAAGGTTTCAGAGTTCCCACCTGTCATCAGCATTCCGGGCTCGCCCCAGTCTCTCCTCTCCTGGTTCTCCGTGTCTCCCTCTCCTTTCTGCCACTGCTCAGCGCATATCAATCGAGGGAGGCTCCTCCCTAGGCAGGGCTCAGCAACCCCTGCCCAAACCTGCCAGCCTCCCCGCACAGGGCCTGCTCATCGGGGCCCACTGGCTTAGGAAGCCAGCCAGGTCCCACCATCAGCAGAGTTCCACCCCAAGCAACTCCCTCAGGGGCTGGGACCAGCTTGTTGGGATGGAATTTGGTTAAAGAGCTCCACTCCATTATTTTCAAGATTTCAGAGCTGGAGAGGACTCAGAAGGGGGCCAGCCTCCTCTCTAGTGATTTAGGAAAAGTAGACAAAGTGGTCTGGAGTGGAGGGAAAGAAGCAACTGTCATACAGAACTCTCTGGGTCTAAGGTTTGAGTGACATTAGGTGCAAGGCTTGAGGATTAGCTTCTCTGAGGCGGTTTGGATACTTGAAGAATAATTATTCCTTGATGGAAGACAGAAGAGCCATAAAGAACATGTTTACAATTCAAGTCCCTTACAACAGACTGAGGTGCAAACAGCAAACAAGTGTTTGGTCATTCAGAGCATCCACCGTGAGTGGAAGGGCCAAATGGCGCTCCTTTCTTCTTTATTTTTTAACATCTTTATTGGGGTATAATTGCTTTACAATGGTGTGTTAGTTTCTGCTTTATAACAAAGTGAATCAGTTATATATATACATATGTTCCCATATCTCCTCCCTCTTGCATCTCCCTCCCTCCCACCCTCCCTATCCCACTCCTCCAGGCGGTCACAAAGCACAGAGCCGATCTCCCTGTGTTATGTGGCTGCTTCCCACTAGCTATCTACCTTATGTTTGGTAGTGTATATATGTCCATGCCTCTCTCTCGCCCTGTCACAGCTCCCCCTCCCCATATCCTCAAGTCCGTTCTCCAGTAGGTCTGTGTCTATTCCTGTCTTACCCCTAGGTCCTTCATGACAAATGGTCCTTCTTAAACAAGGCTAGGAATTATTTCCCTGGAGGAATTTGTTGGTGCCCTATGGCTCTGGGCCAGCCAGGGCCATCACGCTAAGGCAATTGTGTGGCTCTCTGAGGTTTCTTTCTTTCTTTTCCTTATTTTTTGGCTGCCCCACGCGGCTTGCGAGATCTTAGTTCCCCGACCAGGGACTGAACGCAGGCCCTCTGCAGTGAGAGCACGGAGTCCTAACCACTGGACCGCCAGAGGATTCCCTGTATGAGGTTTCTTGAGACTGGTCTGGGCCTGAGTCTGTATTGCTATGACTTCCGTGTCTCTCTCAAAAGTTACAACCTTGGGAAGCAAAGCAGTACCGGTGAAAGGACCAGAGTCTGGAGGCGCCTGAGGAATCACAGCTGCGTCTGACTTCAGAACCTGCCCGTCATCACAGCTAAAGATGGAGTGAGGGAAATAGATGTGTCCCCTGGAACCTCATCAATGTGGCTTTACCCATCTGCTGGGGCAAAGAGCAGAAAACCTCAGTGCCGCTGGGGCGGGTCCCACTTGGTCCGCTAGCCCCGTCCGCTGACAGTGGATTGGGCAAGCAGTGGGTAAGAGAGATCTGGTGACCTTGGGAAAAGAAATTTGGGAAGAGGAGGGGTAGGTTAGAGTCCTGATTTCTGAAGAAGTGAAACTGATCATTTCCGCTCGCCAGCCACATTGCTTCCAGGCCTGAGTCTGGGCGTGGCGGTGGGTGAGAGTGATGGGTGGATGGGAAGTGATGGGTGGATGGGAAGCAGTGTGGCTCAGACTCCACAGGCAAAAGCCTGGCTGTCATCCCCTCTCTGGGGCTGGCAGGGTCACCTTGAGAAAGTCTGGGCCATAGAGAAATGCGGAGGGCTACCTTTGGAGTCATCCTCACAGGTCAACTGTCCAACCACCTGCCTGGTGCAAGGATCCCCCTTCAGTCCCACCAAGGAGAATTCTGCAGCCCCTGTTCCCCACACCCACCATCTGCCCGTTTCATCGTGCGGCAGCCCAAGTCTTAACTATTTGTTCCTCCCTTACCTCAGCATAATTGGTTCTCCAGAAACCTTTGCCCGTTGGCCTCCATTCTTCTGTGGGGTACCACTGAGAGCAAGTCTATTTTCTCTTCCACAGGAACCTCTCTAATATTGGAGGACGGCTGACACATCCCTATAAGGGCTCCCTCTTCCCGATGGCAAGCACCCTCCGTTTCTTCTAATGTAAATATTTCCTACATGCCAGGTATAGCATCACAATCTTGTCTTATATTCCTGTTGTAATCAATCCTCATTCAAGGTTGCTATTATTATCCCCCTTTTGTAGGTGAGTACATTGAGGCTCGGAGAGGTTACACAGCTAGAGCTGTATTAGAACCCAGATCTGTCTGATCTTAGAACTGAAGTCCTTCCCTTTCTACTTTACAGGATCACTAACACTACCTACCACGTAGCAGAGTTTGAACACACGATCTCCAACCCTTATAGCTGTCCTGCAAAGCATGTATAATTTAATTATTATGATTTTAATGTAATTGCCATTCTTTGCTGAAAGGAAGAGGTTAAACCTCAACAGGCCAAGTAACGTGTCTAGTTACACAGGTGAGCAGGGATGGCGACCAATTCTCCTGGTTCCACAGCCTCATTCGCCTGCTGCGCCCAGAGCCACCCTGAGGGTGGTCTCTTGCCAAGAGACCAGGAGCACACGAGGTGCTCAGTCACAGCCAGAGCGCTCGGGCCGTGCTTCTCAGAGCCTGTCCCCTCCATGTCCAGGGTCAGAACCCTCCACGATCTCTAAAACACAGACCTGCATTTTAAACAAGCACCTCAAATGGTTCTTATCCATGACCCACAGCTTGAGAAGCACTACTCTAGAGAGAGCGCTGGCCATCGAGGGAAGATTCTAGATGCTTAAAGTCCTCCTTCTGGAATCAGCCCCTTAGCCCTCACTGCCAGCGGTCTCCCCTCCTTCCCCAGGCCCCCCTCAGGCCCCATTTCGGTCCCTCACCTTCTCCTCTGAGCTCCCAGCACTGCCTGCGTCCCCACTGGCCACACGTTGTACCTGGCAGGAAATTCTTCCCCCTCTCACTTTGCTCTTAGCTTTTCCATTCCTGTCCTTTGCTCACCTGGACAAAAGGGACCACAGCTGTGCCCCTGGGATGCCTGGTGACCCACCACCCTCTGAGTGACCCTGCCCCACTCTGGCTCTGAAGGTTGAGTGAGCGTGTGTGAGTGAGTTTGCGGCTGGGCGGTGAGTGCGTGTGAGTGCGTGTGTGGGCATGTATGCATGTGAGTGTATGTGCACATGTGAGCACGTGCACGAGTATGCTGGTGCATGTGTGATTGTGTTGCATGAATGTGTGTGCACACGTGTGTGTGAGCCCGTGGGTGTTTGAGTGCCTGTGTGTGTCCCTAAACTCTCCTTCTACTCGTCCTCCCCCTGAAAACCTCCCTGGAAAAACCCTGCTGGTGACCTAGAACACTAGGTTGTTTGGGATTCCCCCTTCTCTTAAAGTCGTTCCAAAAAATTAGTTACTCGAAAATGAGTTTCCCTTTATCAAGTTTCCCTTCTGTAACTGGTGGTTTTTCATTCTGTCTCAGTGACCTGGAAGCTGAGAGGATCTTGGTTTGTTTATTTCCCCCTTTCTTGCAAATCCTCTCATTTCGCTTTTTCCTCCAGTAACGTTTGTCTTTGCACCTTTACAGCTCAGCAGCCTCAACCCCTCCAGGGATTGGAGGTTTGAGAGTCTAAGTGAAGAGCAGAGCGGACTGTAACAGTGATGGAGGCCCCCTACCCCCGGGGGCAGCCAAGCCCTCACATTCTCTGACCCAGCTATGCCGTGGCGATTTGTAAGGCAGCTGGGCAGGTTAAGGCCACAACCTAAAAGGGAGAGACAATCATGTGCTTTGAATCGTTATTTTAACCTCCTAGTAACCCTCTGAGGCACTCTTGTCCCCATTTTACAGACAAAGAAACTGAGACTCAGAAAGGTAAGGGAATGCTTCCGAAGTCACAGAGCCAGTCTATGGTGAAGGCAGATGCGTCAGACTCTGGAGTCTGGACCAAAGAGCTTGACTCTTCCCGGTGAGGCTCACAGGCTTGTACTCTGAGCACCAAGGAGGGGCTTGGAGTGTCCACACCCCTCCAGCCACACCTAGGTGTCTTCCCCGGGATGCAGGTACTTCCCAGTAACCCAGCCCATCTAGGGTCTCACTTCAGGTGACCTCCCTCACATACAGACCCCACCGGGTGTTCAGACTCTGGGGATGGCGTGTGTGCCTGCGGACCCCCGCAGCTGCTCCGAGACAGCCTTCTGTGCACACTGGAGCACACACCCAGCCCCTGCTCACCTGCCTCTCCCTTGATTCCTGGTGGACCTTGGGGTCCTGGGGGGCCTGGAAAGGAGAAGGAATTCAGAACGTAGCCTGCACAAAGGAGGAGAGAAAGGATTATGGGGTCTATAGACAGAAGCAGGTTTCTGCGGCTCCATCTCGTCCGGGGCCCCCGTCTCCGCTGGTGGCCCTGGCAGACGGGGGAGGCGAGGGCCCCTTTGGACCTGGAAGACTTGAGGAGAAGGGGCAGAGGCACCAATGCCCCAACCAGCAAGGGGGGGGCAATGCCACTCACACCATCATTCACTTAACGAGTGTCACTGAGCACCGAGGACCAGCCAAACTGTGTGGAAGGGACACAAGAAAAGACAGAGCTCCTTCCTCCAAGGAGCTCATGGCCCAACAAGCAAAACACAGCCGTGCAGATGGTGATTCCCGAGGGAGGCTGAGTTCGAGCGGCAGCAGTGCCACTTTAGCTGCGTGACCCTGGGCACACCCTCTCATTGTTTGGGGCATCAGCTCTCTCGTCAGTGAAATGGGGTTCATATACCAGTTATGCAGGGCTGTCCTGAGGCCGCCACGTGGAGACCAGCACGGAAAGCACACCCGTGCTCTGATAAATGGTACCCATCACCGCTGCCACTTACGTCAGATCTCTCCCTTGCCAGGGCTGCTCTGCGGACCACAGCCTCCCAAAGACTCAGGTGGCCGGGACAGGGCTCCTTGTCTGGCCTTGGTCCATGCTGGTTGCTATAACAACACACCGCAGACCGGGGTGGGAGGACCTTAAACATCAGAAATTCACTTCTCCCACTGCCGGAGGCTGGAAGCCCAAGATCAGGGGACGGCCTGGCTGGGTTCTGGGGAAGGTCTTCTGGGCTGCAGACTGCAGCCTCTCGCTATGTCCTCACATGGTGGGAGGAGCCAGGGCTCTCTCCTCTATAAGGACAGGCCCGCTGTCCTCTCCCCTCGAAGGTCCAGGCACTGGCCAGCCTGGCTTGGCGCCCACTGGTACTCTCTCCAGCCACAGACCGGTATTAGTTTGCTGCTTGGGAGTGGTCCTGGAAATCGCCCTGGGCTCTGTCCTGCACACTCTGGATCAGTCTGAGGGCTCTGCGACTCAGACCCGGCCTTTGGCTGGTTGCTGCAGACCTTGGCCCTTGGAGATCACACTCGTCTGGACAGCATCCTTGGTTCCTAGGTCCCTGAACCCACTGTCTCCTGGAGAGCTGTCTGCAGCCACCCAGGATGCCTGTAACTTCATGCCCTCCCCATACGGCCTTCACCCCCTGTCTCGGCCTCCACACTCTCATACGAGGCCAGAGAACGGGATTCAGGTCCAAAGATCCCTTGGTCTGCCCACAAGACGCTCCCCCTTTCCCGTCCTCTCTGGGGAGTCCCAGCGCAGGGGGGAGGGGCCAACCTGGGATCCGAGTAAAGTTGTCCACCAGTCGTAGTAGGTGCTCCTGCCTGGTGCGGACGCGGATGAGCTGGGCCTGCAGGAGATGCTCGGGGACCAGCGTCTGATTGTTGTAGGGCGTCTCCAGGGCCTGGAGCCGCTTCTGCAGATTCAGAACTGGACACCCCACCGCCACACCTGCAGCATCCTTTTAGGGACTTCATTCAAGTCCTAGGCACTTGAGCATAACCCTGACATTCTGTGTCACATGTGCATAACTCTGCGTCCTGAACAGGTAAGCACGTGTTTAGTGTACCGTGCGGACTTAGAGTGAGCACACAGAACTTTGTCTGTATCTTGCATGTGTGCGCTCCACACTCAGATATGACGTTACACGACCACAGAACGTACCTACACCCTGTAAAACCACTGCGCCCACGAATAACCTGCACGCAGTTAGGAGCTTTGTGCATGCTTGGACATGAAAACGTGGCCGTTAATGTGCTGATCTGGCCTAATCATGTGTAACTTTCATAAGCGTGTGACGTGTGTTTATGACAACTGGCCACACAGCGTTCTTGAGGGACTTCACTCTCTGCTGATGGAATTGCTTCATGGCCTCACCATTTGGATTGGGAGCACTTTGAAAGTCAAATCACGTTCAAATGAAACACTCTGACCAACAAAGCTACTTCCCATTCAGAGGCAGGGAATCCTTGATGTGAGAGGCACGAGGCACATCCTTGTGAGATCACTGCATCTTTCACTGCTTCAGACACACACAGCCTCACACATGTGGTCCCTCTCTCTCTACCTCCCTCCCTCCCTCTTGCTGTCTCTCTCTCTCTCTCTCTCTCTCTCTCTCTCTCTCTCTCTCTCACACACACACACACACACACACATGCAACACACACTCCCCTTTCTTCTTCTCCCCCCACCATGCAGACCACCCAGGGACTGAGAACTCTCTCCCAGCAGATAGGCAGCAGTGGCCCCAAGGGCTCTCCTGTGAACCTGTGCCTTGTGTCGGGCCGGGCCACACTGTCACCCCAGGAGGGACCAGACAGGACCCAGGTGCTTTACCTTGCACCACCAGCAGCCCAGCACCTGCGGTGAGCAGAATCAGGTAGATGAACAGCAAGACCGTGAAGCAGTTTATCCCATTCCTCTTCTTGGGCTTTGGATCTGAAACACAACCCAGGCAGACAGCTGCTGCTGCAGAGGGCAGAGAGCAGGGGCCCCCAGCCTGTGCCCGAATCCCCTCTGTATGAGCAGGGGGCTGCCCATGAGGTCTCACGAGGGGAAAGACACAAAGGCCCACGACCCCCAGATCATCTTCCCCTTGATTCTCCTTGCCACAAGGCAAGGAGTGCCATTGTCAGCCCCTCATTTATGTGGCAAAAAACCCCTGTGCACACATCCTTAGCTGGAAGGGCGCAGTCCTGTCAGCCTTTCTCCCCGTCGAAGCCCCAGCACGGAACCTGCCACAGGGGTCACTCAATAGATGTGCATCAGAGAAATTGATGAACTAGCATATTTCAATTTCAAAATTCTGGGAGGAGGATGATTGTTCCTGTTTTACAAACAATGAGTGGGGTTTGGAACAGTCGAGAAAACCTGTTAGGTTATAAGACAAGAGCTGGAAATCACGTCCAGGCCTTTGTTTTCTTTTTAATTACAAAGGTAAAACGTGCTTAATATAATTCCTCAAACAATATGGAGAGCATTTCAAGGATTAATAGTCTTATAATTAATCCCCTGAGGTCCTAACCCGCTGAGGTAAGCTTTGTTAACATTCTGGGTTGTGGCCTTCCTTCCATCTCCCCTTCCTCTCAGAAACTTACAAACCCACATCCTCCTAGATAGACTTGTTTTTTTTTTCCTTTTAATTTTACTCTAATGACATCATGTTATAATTACATATTACAGTACATATCAATTATAGCACATGCGCTTTCTGCAGTGAAGTTTTCCATGGACTTCCCTCTAGTTTTCTCAGTAGAGAGAGATTTAACTGTTCTCTTTAATAGTTGCCTCGTATTCCTTGAAGACACGTGGTTATGCTCAGTCCAGCACAGGGTGTTCCCCCCACCCCCATGCACCCCTGGAATCTAGGCCCACACAGCAGCCTGAGTGAGTTCTCCAACACACAACCTGCTCCAGTCACTCCCTTGCCCTCAGCCCTTCAGCTCACTGCCCTCAGGACAAACAGCTCCCCCTGCTGGTTCATGTAGCCTGCCCTCCAGCCAGCTCTCCTATGGCCACACCTCCATACCTCACCTCCCCACTGACACTGACCAATGGTCAGGCCAGACCACTGTAGTTACACCCTTGTGACTTCAGGCAGAGTATCTCCTCTGAATACCCAACCTCCCTTCCTTCTTTCTGCATAACTAATTCGTACTCATCCTTTGGGAGCACAGTAAATCTTTTCCTGCTCCAAGATAGATTCTCAGACTCCCCTCGGCTGGGTAGGACCTCGCTCTGCTTCCCCACATCACTGTATTTTTATCCACTGTGGCCCTGAGCACCTGAGCTGTATATATGTTTCAGTATCCTCCATATGGCCTGGAAGTTTCTTAGGCTGTGTTCCAGCACCAACATGGTGTGCTGGAAAGATGGTGACGGGCTAGATGAATGGATGAATGAGCGGTTTGGGTGCTGAACGTGTACAGAGTGGAACATTTTGAAGTGTTGGGAGAGCATCAGGAATGCAACTTAAGACCTCAGGTGTCCATATAGTCATGATGGTGAAGATGGATAACTTACAGAGGAAGCCTCACATTTAATAGAAGATGGTGGATGGTGAATACTATCTCATAGACAGCAACCAAACATGATGAAACATAGCATGCGATGGGAATAGAAAGATAAATTATGCTTCAGAGACACAGGTACCATAGAGGTCAGAGGTGGAGGTGAAGGCCAGCACGGAAGATAAAGATATTTTCAAATTACATGGTAGAACCATGGTGCAAGGCATTTGAGTAAGGATGATGAGAGGAAAAACAGACATGGTAGTATGATGGGAGTAGTTCAAGCCCAGAATGCTTTTTAATTCAGAGCTATCACCTGGCCTAGAGGCAAGGTATTTTAGAAACTGGGAACTTCAAATCTGTGAGCTTTGTCTAACTCACTCTATACAAAGCAGAGGATCTGATAAATTCTTTACCCTTATGTTGATCATTTCATCTCTTAGTGGTTAGAATAAACTGTCAAGGAAATATCTACTCGCGTTTGGGGTTGACCAGTGAGCAAGAGTTGCTTGAGATGAGAGAATGAAAATTAAAAAAAAAAAAAAAAACTTCAGGTGAATAAGAATGAGCTTACCTGGAGTAAACTATGGTTATTCTGGGTAGAGATTTTAAGGAAGCAGGTTTTAGAAATTTGACAGCTCTATTGTCTGACTCACAGTGAAAATGTGGCTCCAGAGAGAAATAAAATTTCAATTCCATAAAAGAGCTCAGTGAAGAAAAAAGGTTGCACACAAATTTTAGGGTTCCCAGGCCTTCCATCTCCCAACCCCTCACCAAGTGGCAGAATATGGCTTGGTAGGTGTACTTCTCTCCTACTGTAACACTAGTGGAAATCAAGTGGGAGCCCCTCTCCCCACATTCCCAGCACTGAGCTACTGGTGAGGCCCAGGGAAGTGGTCTCTGCCCTGTGGGTTTGAGGTCTCCCACCCTCTACTTAGTAGCACTGGGCAATGTAGAGCAGTGTCCTCTGCCCCTGCAGGCAGCACAAGCAAGGGGCAAGAACACCAATAGCACAGGGAACAAAACAGACTAGAATAGCATGGTCAGGGCTCTGAAAATTAAATTGTGATTGGAACCATAGCCCACAAAATGAACCAGAATCTACCTACTAAATCTAAATAGTTTATGTAAGAAACGTAAACCTAAAATCATTGAGATGACACAAATGTTGGAATTATTCAATAAGGATTTTAAAGCAGCCATCACAAAAATTCTTTAATGAGTAATTACAAATAAAACTTTTTTTTAAAATGTCACAAAATAGAAGATATATAAAAGAACCAAATGGAAATTGTATAATTTCAAAACACAAAAAAATTTTTTTAAATGTCACCACATTGGCTCAATAGTGTAATAAATACAATAAAGGAAAGAATCACTAATTCTTTCAGTGACTGATAGATAGATAGAACTAAATGATAGAACAACAGAAATTGCCCAATCTGAAAAACAGAGAAAATCATCAACAAAAACAACAACAAATAAACAGAGCCTATGAGACAGGTGGAGCAATAAAAAAGAAAAAATAAAACACATAATACTTATATCATTGAAGTCCCAGAAAAAGCGTGAAGCTGAAAAAATAATCAAAGAAATAATGGTAGCTGAAAATTTCTCAAATTTGGGGAAGACATAAACCTACAGATCCAAGAAGTTGGGCAAATCCCAAACATGGTACATTCAAAGAAACCCATACCAAGACACATAGGCAAAAATCTGAAAAATCTAGACATAAAGAAAATTTAAAATCTGAAGAAAAAGAAAAAATTTTGAAAGCAGCCAGAGAAAAATGACACATTACCTATAAAGTGATACCAATTTGGAATATCAGCAGATTTTTCATCTGAAACCATGGAGATCAGCTAGAAGTGGCACAATATTTTTTGTGTGATGAAAGAAATGAATTGTCAACCATGAATGCATGCTTTAGCAAGGTATGGGAAATAGAGATTCTCAGATGAAGGAAAACTAATAGAAGTTATTGCTAGTAAACCTACATTTAAAGAATGGCTAAAGGAAGTTCTTCAAATAGAATGTTAATGATAGCAAGAGAAGGCTTGGCACTTCCGAAAGGAAGAACAAGAAAAAGGAAAGAAGAATGGGTAAAATACAGGACTATATATTCGACCATACTTCTCCTCATGATTTTAAAAAACCACATTTGATGGTTGAAACAAAAATTATGATGCTGTCTGATGCAGTTCTCAGTGTATGCAGAGGAAATACCTCAGGCAATTCATTTTAAAAAGTGAAGATGATAAAAGGACATAAATGGAAATAAGATTTCTACACTTTACTCAAAGTGATAAAATGTTGATACCAGTAGACTGTGATATGTTATGTATGTATATTGTAATGCCCAGAGAAACCACTAAATAAACTATTCAAAGAGATGTACCACAAAAATCTTATAAATAATTAAAAATAGAATTCAAAAAATGTGCTCAAGTAACCCATAGGAAGGTAAGAAAAGAGAAACAGATGAACAGGAAACAGAAGAAACAGAGAAAATACAAAATAGGATAGCAGATTTAAGCCTAACATACCTATAATTACTTTCATGTAAATAGGCTAAATATACCAGTAAAGGGTAGAAATTGGCAAAGTGAATGGAAAAGCATGACCCAATTATAAGCTGTCTATAAGAAACCAAACAGTAGAGCTTCTATTCACATGAGACAGAATTGATACAACTGAAAGGAGAAATGGACAAATCCCAGTTATAATTGGGGACATTAATACCCCATTCTCAGCAATTGATAGAAAATCAGCAAAGGTATAGAAGAACTGCACACCACCACCACCCAACAGGATCTAATTAACATTTATAGAATACTCCATGCAACAACAGAAGAATACACATTCTTTCCATGCATACATGGAATATTTACTAAGACCATATCCTGGGTCATAAAACAAACCTCAACAAAATGTAAAAGAAATTAAATTTTACAGATGTTCTCTGACAATAATGGAATAAAAATAGAAATTAATAACATACAGGCAGAAAAATGTCCAAACCCTTGGAAATTTTTTTAAAACTTCTAAATAATGCATGGGTCATAGAGAAAGTCTCAAAGAAAAAAAAATTTTAACAGAACTGAATGAAAGTGGAAATACAACATACCAAATTATGGGCTACATCTAAAGCAGCACTGGAAGGGAAATTTACAGCACTAAAATCTTACATTACAAATGAGGAACGATCTCAAATCAGTAAACTAAGTTCTTACCTCAAGAAACCAGGAAAGAAGAGTAAAATAACCCTAAACAACCAGGAAAAAAAAGAAATAATAAACACCAGAGCAGAAATCAATGAGACTTAAAATAAGGATACAAAAGAGAAAATAAAAAACAAAAATCTGGTTCTTCAGTGGCATGGACATATATACACTACCAAACGTAAAATAGATAGCTAGTGGGAAGCAGCCGCATAGCACAGGGAGATCAGCTCGGTGCTTTGTGACCACCTAGAGGGGTGGGATAGGGAGGGTGGGAGGGAGGGAGATGCAAGAGGGAAGAGATATGGGGACATATGTATATGTATAACTGATTCATTTTGTTATAAAGCAGAAACTAACACACCATTGTAAAGCAATTATACTCCAATAAAGATGTAAAAAAAATCCGGTTCTTTGAATAAAATCAATGAAATTTATAAAGCTCTAGCAAGAAGGACAAAGATAAAAAGAAAGAAGACACAAATCACCAATATCAAAAATAAAACAGGGTATATCACCACAGATGCTGCAGCCATTAAAAACAAAATAAGAAAATACTACCACTAACTATGCTCATAACTTAGAAGGAACGAAACAGTTCCTCAAAAGTCACATACTACAAACACTCAACCAAGATGAAACAGATAATATAAATATCTATGCCCCTTAAATAAATTTAATTCGTAATTTAAAATCTCCTATAAAAGAAATATCCACATCCAGATGATTTTATTGAAATTTCCTAACAAACCTTTAAAAAAAGAATTAGCACCAAGTTCAAACAATCCCTTATGGATAACAGAAGAGTAGAGGACACTTCCTAACTCATTTTATATGATAAGTATTACCCTAATATGGAAACCAGACAAAGGCAGTACAAAAAGAAAACTAAAGATCAATATTTCTCATGAAATTTGGTACAAAAATTCCCAACAAAATAGCAGTAACCCATATCAAGCAATGCATCGAAAGGATTTACAGGGGCTTCCCTGGTGGCGCAGTGGTTGAGAGTCTGCCTGCCGACGCAGGGAACACAGGTTCGAGCCCTGGTCTGGGAGGATCCCACATGCCGCGGAGCAACTGGGCCCGTGAGCCACAAATACTGAGCCTGCACGTCTGGAGCCGTGCTTCGCAATGAGAAGCCATGACAGTGAGAGGCCCGTGCACCACGATGAAGAGTGGCCCCCGCTCGCCGCAACTGGAGAAAGCTCTCACACAGAAACGAAGACCCAACACAGCCAAAAGTAAATACGTAAATAAATAAATTTATTTTTTTTTAAAAAAAGGATTTACATACCATGACTAAATGGGATTTCCAGGTATACAAGCCTGGTTCAATATTAGAAAATCAATGTAATCCACATATCAATAGGCTAAAGAAGAAAAATCATATAATCATATAGTTGATGCAGAAAAAGCACTTAACAAAATCTAATTCATAATAAATTGTCATAATTATCACTCTCGTAATAACAAATTTATAATAAACCTGTCAGCAAACTAAAAAAGAAGAGAACATCCTCAAGTTAAAAAAAAAAAAAGAGAATCAACAAGCTATCTAAAGCTTACAGTCAGTCTTAATGGTGAGACAGAAAACTTTCCTCCTTAGGTTGGGAACAAGGCAAGGATGTCTGTTCTCACTCTCTTTTTCTGTATACAACTGGAAAACAAGTGCAAATCGAAATTTAAAACACAATGGTGGGACACATTGGCGCAGTGGTTAAGAATCTGCCTGCCAATGCAGGGGACATGAGTTTGAACCCTGGTCTGGGAAGATCTCACATGCCGTGGAGCAACTAAGCCCGTGCACCACAACTACTGAGCCTGCACTCTAGAGCCCTCGAGCCAAAACTACTGAGCCAGCGTGCCACAACTGCTGAAACCCTTGAGCCAAGAACCCGTGCTCCACAATGAAGAGCAGCCCCCCTCACCGCAACTAGAGACAGCCTACGTGCAGCAACGAAGACCCAACACAGCCAAAAATATATAAATCAAATACATAAATTTATATTAAAAATGGCATTTACAATTGCTCCAAAGAAAATGAAATATTTAGATATTAAATTTAACAAAATGTATACAGGATCTGTATGCTGAAAGTTACAAAATCCTCATTAAAAAAAAAAGACCTAAATAAATGCAGAAACATACCATGTTCACAGATTGTAAGACTGAACATAAAGATGGAAAGATGTCAATTTTCAAACTGATCTAGAGGTGTAATATAATTCCTACAAAATCCCAGCAAGGTTTTCAATGGTATAAATTTATACCAAAATTTATATGGGAAGGCACAAGCCCCAGAATAGCTAAAATCATGTTGAAAAAGAATAACTTGTGAGAAATAATGTTACCTGATGTTCAGAGTTACCGTAAATCTACATTATCAAGACAGTGTGGTATTGGTGCAGGGATAGACATGCAGATTAATGGGACAGAATAAAGAACACAGAAATAGACGCACACAAGTATGCCCAACTGATTGTTGACAAAGATGCAAAAGTAATTTACTGGAGGAAGAAGAGACTGTTCAGCAGATGGTGTTGAAGCAATTGTACATCCATAAGCAAAACACACAAACCTTGACCTAAACTTTACATCTTATTAAAAAATCAACACAAACTGAACCATGATATTGTCATGTAAAACTGTAAAACTCTTAGAATTAAGCATAGGAGACATCTTTGGGACCCAGTGCTAAGTGAAAAGTTCTCAGACTTGACACCAAAAGCACAATCCATGAAAGGAAAAATCAATAAATTGGACCCCAATAGAATTAAATGCTTTCGCTTTGCAAAAGACTTTGTTAAGAGGAGGAAATGACAAATTACAGACAGAGAGAGAATATTTACAAATGATGTATCTGGCAAAGGACTTGTATCTTGAGTATATAAAGAATTCTCAAAATGTTGAGTTTTCGTTTAGATTAGTCAAAGACCAAAGAATCCAATCAAAACGCTGGCAAAAGGCACGAAGAGACATTTCACTGAGGAGGGTGTACCAACAGCAAATGCACACATGAAAAGGTACTAGCTATTAGGAACGTCATTAGCTATTAGGAAAATACAAATTAAAATTACAGTGAGGTATCACTATCACGTGTCTATCCAAATGGCTAAAATAAAAATAGTAATAATATCAATTGCTGGCAAGGATTGTGAATCTGTTGTACACTGCTGGTGGGAATGTAAAATGGTGCATCCCCACTGGAAAAACAGATCAGCTGCTTCTTGTGATACTAAACATACATTTAGAGTCCAGCCATTGTACTTTCGGGCCTCTATTCCAGGGAAATGAAAACTTGTGCTTACACAAAAACTTTTATGTAAATGGTCATAGCAGCTTTATTGGTAATAGCCCCAAACTGGAAAAACAACCTAAATGTCTTTCAATGGGTGAACGGTTAAACCAACTGTGTACATTCATATCATAGACTAATACTCATTAATAATACTCATTAATAAAAGAACCAACTACGGATACATACAACAACTTGGATGGATCTCGAGGGAATTATGCTATGCGGAAAAAAAGCCAGTCTTTAAAAAGTTACATGCTGTGTAATTCTATTTATATAACTTTCTTTAAATAGCAAAATTATAGAAAGGAGGAACTGATTAGTGGTTGCTGGGGGATAGTGATGGCTGGGCAGGGAGAGAGGGTATGTGCGTCTATGAAAAAGTATCATGTGGGAGATTTTTGTGGTGATGGAACTGATCCAGATCTTGATTTTGGTGGTGGTTACACAAGTATACGCATCTGATAAAACTGTAGAGAACTACATCCACACACACGAATGAGTGCGTGTAAAACTAAAGAAATCTAAGTAAGCTCTGTGGGTTGTACCAATATCAGTTTCCTGGTTGTCATATTGTACTAGAGCTATGCAAGATGTTATCACTGGGGGAAAATGGGTGAAGGTCACAAAGACTTCCCTGTACATTTGTTTTTTGCAACTTTTGATTGCAAAAATTTACAATTATTTCACACAAAAAAGTGAAGAAACACCTCTGGGTAAAGTCAGATTTTTAAAAAAATTCTAAGAACTAGTGACACGACAAAAAATAAAGTCAGAACAATGACATGAAATGAAAGAAGTCATATCAGTAAGGCTGACCCTGCATAGACTCCAGGGTTAAGGTTTGTTAGGAGAATATTTAAAACTAACTTCAGAGCAGGAAGAAGGGACAGCTAGCTCTAATGTTGGGGCCAATGCTTAGTGTTAATTAAAACAAACAACAAAAAAACCCATAACTTTCTTTCATAATTTGTATTTTTGGGGGTCTTCTCTGTCAGGAAGGATGTTCTTCAGATAGAAATTGATGGGAAGGAATATCATGAAGAAATGTGTGAGACCTGAAATAGTTGAGGGCTTTGGGTGAGAGGGCCAGATTACATTCCACAGACGGGCAAAAGGTTGCCAATGTGGTAACAGAACTTGAGAAACCAGACACATCAGGAGACTGACAGGAAGACCTGAACCAGACAAATGCTCATATTTTCAAGAAGGTGAAAGGAGCGCATCCCAGAAAGATACGGTCCACAGGGACAAATGTGAATTCTCTCGTTCAGGCTCAAATGCTCCATTGTTGAAGGGGAGAGGGGCTGATACTGGTTCGTAACGGAAGACCTGGGGTTTTGTTGGACTTTCAGGGCAGCAAGAGCCAGCAGTCTGTGACGCCTCTTCAGAAAACTAAAGCAAATCTTCAGCCTACAGAGAGCTAGGTAGGTAGATAGATAGATAGATAGGCAGATAGATGAATAGATAGATAGACAGGTAAACGAGGCTGGAGCCGTTTAGTGCTAAAGTAAGTAGATTCTTCATCTCAGTAAAGCCCTGAGTGGGTAACTGTGTTACAGAGCCTCACGGTGAGTGCTGTCCATGATGGCACTCATCTAGTAAGTTCCATATGTTCTTTGTATGAGGAGGTAGAAGCTGTGAATGCACTTAGGAAAGTGTCCCATCCAAACTGGAGCGATTTTGGTCTGGGGTTAGATTTTTACTTCGTGGTATCTATAACCCCAGTCAGAAATCTGGGATTCACCCTTGACCCTTGTAGCATCCTCACTTACCTTGTCCCCCCACTATAGTCCTACTGATTTGACTTTTTTAAAAAATATATTTATTTATTTATTTGGCTGTACCAGGTCTTAGTTGCAGCACGTGGGATCTTCGTTGCTGCATGTGGGATCTTGGCTGTGGCATGTGGGATCTAGTTCCTTGGCCTGGGACTGAACCCAGGCCCCCTGCATTGGAAGCATGGAATCTTAGCCACTGGACCACCAGGGAGGTCCCTGATTTGACTTCTAAAATTTCTCCAGAGCATTCTCTTTTCCTTCCACACACCCACTGCCTCACATCATCTCTCACTGCCAAGCTCGTCTCTGTCCTCAGGGTTACTCTTTCCAACTCGTCCCCCATCTATGACGGTGAGTAACCTCAAGTGCAGATCACTGCCTATCAGCCCAACTTCAGTCTCTTCAAAGCTCCCCATTGCCCTTGCCACTTACAAATCGGCACTTGCCATCCACCTCTACAAGGATTAAATCAGGAGCCGCTGCAGCGGCTGACCTTCAACCACCCCTGAAAGGAGTTCAGCGGGGAGATCAGGAATGAGGCTCTCTGCGCTCTGGGAAAAAACTGGCAGAACAGATCTTCAGATAGGTAGATATTTTCAGGAGAAGATTTTAGGAGCCCAATTCTTGCATCTCCTCTATTTAGAAAAGCGCTAAAATCATTAGCAGGGACATCTGCTCCTTTTGACTAGCAACGAGCCTCTGCCAACATGTGTGCTTGACTGCACATCCCCCCTTCACTAAAGTCATATATAACACTGCCCTTCCCCCCTGCCTCTTTGGAGCAGTTTCTCAGAGCTCTCTGAGATGTTGTCTCCTGGGCTAGAGTCTTCATTTTGTCCCCAATAAAACTTAACTCCCATCTCTCACATTGTGCTTTTTCTTTTTTCTTCAGTAGACACCCTCAGGATAAAGTCCAAATTAATTGGTCCTAGTCTCAATCCCCACTGAGCTCCCCCACCCGATTCTGACCCTACAATATGGAGCTATTTGTATTTTTTCTGAATCTTCCTTGGGAAGGTGTCATAAACACGTTGTGCCCTACCCCAGCTCCAGCCTCCATCTCCTTTCTCTAACGAATCCTTGCTATCCCATTAAACTTTAGAAGAGCTAAAGCTCAGCTCTGCCCTCCAGGGTCCCACATCAGCTTAGATCTGTCCATAAAGTCCTGTGCAAATCTCAGTGACAGCTAGTAATGAACTGTATAGAAATGGGTTATGAATAGGCTCTCTCTGCCGCCCTCCATCCGACATGACTGTGGGCTCCCTGGGGCCAGAGGCCGGGTTGATCCGTGTCTATTTTCTCAGTGCTGAGTGCAGTGTCCAGCATGGAGTAGGTGCCAAATCTGTTTGATCACCTGACTTTGCTTGAACATTTTTAGTATCTTAAAAAGGCATGTGTCCAGAACACTGCCTTCTCCAAAGTTCTGAATAACCAACAATTATTAAAGTCATTTGCACTCCTGCCTTCTCTGTTACCCCACTGTGAACACCTAAAGGCAGAACGCTGGACCCTTAATCTTTGTACCCCCATAATTCCAGCCACTGACCTGAACAAACAGACCCTGGGTGAGAGGGACAGTCAGGCCAGGGGACAGAGCTGCAGTTGTTCCTGCACATACAGTCTCCAGAAAAGAGAGTGGGAGTGGGAAAGACTGATCAACTTGGAAGACAATTCCAAGAGGATATTCTGAAATGGGAAATCAGAGATCTCCTGTGGGAAGCACTCACCAGTGACTTTGCATGCTACAAATTCTAGAAGATTTAAAAAACTGCATCACCTGTGTAACACTGAAGGCGAAAATAAAACAACAGTTGACTGAATTTTTAAAATCTGAGTTTAATCTAAGACAGACTAATTATGAAGCTGTAAAATACCCTAGCCCACACCAAATGGAGAACACACTCCCCGAGGAACACATGAGTTTTCACAGAAGACATCTTAAAGAATTTTAACAGAATTGCATTAAATAAATTTTCACAGAAGACATCTTAAAGAATTTTAACAGAATTGCATTAAATAAATATGACACTTGGCTTCAGTTTTGTGGAACTTTTTCATCCCTCTTGTTTTGCATTGTCCTTTCATCACACACGTCACAAACATAATCTGTGTGTCAGAATGAGACACTAATAAAAAGGAGGGACATATAATAAGCATTAGCATTAATTGAAGGGAAAATATTTAAATACACTTTAAAGGAGTCACGAAGCTAAAAAAATCCCTATATGCTAAAGACACAGCATCTTTACTAGCATTATACAAATTTCCAATGGAAGCATGGAGGTATTCCAGAAATGTATTATTGACTCTCTAAGGTGCAGACCTAGACTTTCAATGGACTTGTCTATTCTTATGCCGCCAAGAGAAAGACTACATCACAGGCAGTGTCATTACTGGGGACTAGTACTTTACCATTAAGTTCAAAGGTCTCCATTGTAGACAGCATGGTTTGGTCCAGAGTCGTTCTTTCTCTGGCGCTAGCTGAGAGCTCTTTCTCCTTGAGAATTTCCTCATTTTCCATTGCTAAGTTTTATAGATGGCCAAAGTCCTGGAGCCAGCAGAAATGCTCCCCACAAGAGGAACCACTCGGGGAAAGATTGTTCCCTTTTAACTACTGCTGCTACTGGTGGAGCACACAGCACTTCCCTTGGCTCTGATTTCTGAATTTGCAAAATGTTTCCTGACATGATCAGGCTTAGGTATTTCTCAAACATGGGCTATTTACATGTGGAGCTCCTCCTTAGTGCAGCTGCTTGTTAAAGGGGGTGTGGGGAGTTGGGACACAAGTCACAGGTCCTTGAACTCACCCCTTGCTCCCAGGCCCCTGAGAGCAGAGCCGATGATCCCCCACACTTTCTCCATCTGTCCAGACCCTGCCATCATCCCAGACCCTGTTTATTGTCGTGGGACCTCTCCAACCCACCGTGAAACCTGCCTCCTCTGACCTACTTCAACCCTTAGAGTTCATCCTTGCTACTCAAAGTGTGGGCCACGGACCAGCAACGTCAACATCACTTGGGAACTTTTTATAAAGGCAGAGTCTCAGGTCCCACCCCACAAAGACTGAATTCAAATCCACAGTTTAAAAAGGTCCCCAGGTGGTGTATGTACGCATTCAAGTTGGAAGCGCCTGGCTCTACCCCAAACATTTTAGTGTTTAAGTATGTTTCCTCTCATAGCTTTCCTGTGTTCTCTCTGTGTGCGTGCACACGCGTGCTTGCTCTGGCCCCAGTAAGATCTGAGCTACTTAAGAGAAACCCCTTTGCTCTGCCCCCTACACCAGGCACTCCCCACCAGGGAGGTTGTATAGCACAGTAGTTAAGAGACAGACTCTAAAATCTTGAATGCCTAAGTTCCAATTCCACCTCCTGCAAGCAGCTGTGTGACCACAGGCAAGTCATGTCAGCTTTGAGCACCTCACTTTCCTTATTTGTAAAATAAGGAAGGTGGTAATGATTTTTGTGTACATTAAATGATTTAAATGGTATAAGGTGGCCAGGATGAGTACTGACACCATGGTGCTGCTATCACTAGAGACATTGTGAACCCACTGTGTCCAGGGAGATGAAGGAAACAACCTTTGCCTTAAAGGAGCTCAGTCTAGTATGCAGGATGATAGTGGATACAACTGAATTCCAGAAAATCGCTGTTTGGTGATTGGACCACCTAGGAGGACAGAGGTGGCCCGGAGGCAGAGAAGGCAGAGAAGGCAGGGCTGGGAATGCCACAAGGAGCTTTTCCATCAGATCTGGGTTTAAAGGGATGACTTGGAAGGTCACCTGTAGAGCAGAATAAGGTGAGGGCCTTGCAAGTGGGAAAGATGGCAAGTGTAGCCTCACAGTGGCCGGATGCTTGTGGACCATGGACCACTGGACTATTTGGGACATGAGAGGTGAGGTGGCAGGAGACGAGGTTGAGCTAGGTCAAGTCGCTTTCTTTGGCCTGTGGCATGGCAGAAAGTAAAGGGGTAAGAAAGTCAGGAAAGAGCATTACTGGCAGTGCCCCACAAGGCAGGGGCCCCCATTGTGCCCACATTTCAACATTCAGGAGGTCCCCAGTTTGGGCTGAGGGCTAGAGGAGCAGAAGCCAGGACAGAAAAAGTTAAAGGAGAGAATTGGCAGTGAGGAAATGAAGGCAGCTGGCAGCTCCAGTCACAAGTTTAGGGGGGGTACCCCCCAAGAGGGCAGGGGCTGTAGGGGCCTCCCCTGTGGACAGGAAATCCCCTGACAAAGGGGTGCCTCCTCTCTCCGCCTGGTCAGCTCAGCGCTGACCAAGGGCAGTCCTCACTCATGGGGGTGCAGAAGGGACACTTTGGAAAATGCTGTGTGTTAATGACCGAGTGTAGCCTTCTTCGGAGGGAGCATTTAGTGGATGTCAGGTTTCGTCATTTAGCTCTGGCTCTGGGATCAAAGAGACTTGGGACCCAAACCCAACTCTTTCATTAACTTGCTGTGTGACCTCGGGTGATTGACTTAGCTTCTCTGAACCTCAGCACAACGTAATAGCTCGTAGAAGGATTAACACATATACATTACTCAAAACTCCCAATAACTTGTAACTTGCCTCTGATCTTGTGGTTAGAAAGTGATGACACCACAATGCAAACCCAGGACTTCCTGCCTCTACAGCTTGGTTTAAATCTAGTTTAATCTAAGGGCTATAATCCGGAAGTTCATACCAGATGAGCTTTCTGAAAACACACATGCCATTCCCCCAACCCCAGCCAGAGATTCTGGTTTTAATAAGAAGCCTCACGGTTGGTTCTAATGCACAGCCAGGCTGAGGACTGCTGTGCAGAATCGTAGAGCAGTCACAGGCAGCACGGAGACATGTGTGAGCCCTCGGGACTCCATCCTGGGAGGATCCATGCAGTTGAACAATCAGAGATTACTGATATTCACCCCTTTTGATAGTTGATAAATAAATACTTCATAGGATTGCAGGGCCAGACTAGGCACATGAGGCACTAGCGTGGGGTGCAAAAGATTCAGTAATCAAGCTACGTAATATTTGAACACAGTTTTTAAAAATCAAAATGAATGCAAAAAGCCCATCACGAAAACAAAATCAACATTTTAAATAAACCACAAAGATCCCATGCTGCATTTTGCAATGACTCTCGTCACCCGCTCACCTGGTCCCAGCCCTGCTCCTTACTCGGGGTTTCAGCATCCTCATTTGCAGAATGGGATACCAACAGTTTCCCTGTTTGTCCATAGGGTGGGTGTGAGGATCAAACGAAATAATAAAAGTCTAAGTGTAAGCAAAAGGGCTTTCAGGGGAATAACATCTTATACCAAGCCGGCACATAACGTAAAACTCCTGCATTGTCGATGCCACCCTTAAAAATACCTTAAGTCTCCCATAAAGTGCAAAACACACAATTTGGAGAATATTGCACAGTTTCTTCCTAAGTCCCACTCAGACACTTTTATCTCCAGAACACAGATCTGGCTGTTGCTTCCCTTGAGCACCAGAGGAAGTGGTCGACTTGCATTTGGGGACTATGCTGTTCAAGAAATGCAGGGTTTGGCTTTCTTTTTCTTTCAGAGCGCATATAATTGCATTGGAGAACTTAAATGTATTTTCAGAGGGGTTCTGGTGTAGTTCTATGAAGGTCTGATGTTCTCCAAACTGGCTTCATTAGACAGGGGTAATGGGGCTGGAGTCCTAGGCAAGCACAACCCAACTCATGGTAGCCTCTGCAGAGCTTGACTCTCTATAAACTAGCCTAGTCGATGGGCCACCTGGCAGATCACCGAGGACTCCTGAGTAAACCCATTCCCGCTTAAAACTGGGGCAACCATGTTAACACATGATGTAAAAATCAAACCAAAGTATTCAAACCAAAGTATTCAAACCAAACAAACAAAACCTCACAGCAAAGAGGCAAGCCAAGACTCTGGGATGGTCCTTGAGTCCCTGTCACACCTCACGGGCAGCTTGGCCATTCGTTCTGTCGTCTTCTTAAGCTCATCAGTGGAGACAATGGAAAGAGGACCTGGGCTGAAGAAAATGCAAAGGAGACAAATATTAAACATTTCTATCTATTGACTTTACTTTTCTTGCCAGTCGTGCATGACAGTAGTGGTCAGTGTCTCCCAGGCCTAGCCTAGCACCTACTTAATAATTTCATTAATGGTACTTCATGAAGCATCATTACTGCAGATTCATTTTAAAAATTAAAAAAAGAATCAACACCACAAATGATCATCATTAGGTGAACAGGTAAATAAATTGAGGTGTACCCATTCAATGGGATACTAATCAGTAATAAAGAAGCGGCGACACGGGTGAATCTCAAAAGCCATTATGTTGAGCAAAATAAGCTAGACCCCAAGAGAACATGTTGTATGACTTCAGTCACATAAGTTTCCAGAACAAGCCACACTCATCTATAGTGTCAGAAAACAGAGCCACAGTTTCCAGGGGTGGAGGTAGGGGAGAACTGACTGCAGAGGAGCACAGGGGAAATTTATGGGTTGATGGCAGTGTTTTGTGCCTCGATGAGGGTGTTAGTTACAAAACTCATCAAATTTTACTCCTGAAATATATATATATATATATATATATATATATATATATATATATATATATACACATAGTATGTAAATTACACCTAAGGAGAGTTAATTAAAACAGAAATTAAAGAAAAAAGATGACAAAATTATTATTGTTGGACCTTGGCCCACCTCGCAGAAGTTTGTCCTTTGAGAGCCATTGGAGGGTGTAGATGGGGTGAAGTGTGTGTGAGGCCTCGCTGAGCCACCACACCTTCTCTTCCCTGTGTAGGGATGCTCACACACGTTTTGGGATTGCTGCATCAGGACTGCAGCCTGTGTCCTCAGAATAGAGGGAAGAAAAGGGAAGCAGACTGGTCTACGGTGGGACTTTCCCACTGACCCAGCACTCCCACCCAGGGAACACCCAGCACAAAGGCCAGGGAGGCAGCTGTGCATCTCTGGGCTGATTTGAAAAACACAAGTTCTCCTGACCAAAGATGCCACCCTCTGTCTTCCGGACACCTACAGTGTTTTCACAGGGGCCAAACATTTTATTACCCCAATTTAAATGTATCCCTTTCTTGGAGATTATTCATACTGACGTGTAAACAAGCAATATTATTCCTTTCCCAGAGAAGGTTTTGGAAGTTGGAGGAGATGCAGGGGCAGGTGAGAGTTGGAGCCACCCTGGATTCTGGAAGCCTCTGCACAAGAAAATGTTAAGTATGCACTAAAAGAAAAAGAGTCACTATTAGAAGTTGTACCAAGGGTCACCTGTGCTAATTATCATTGATCTGAAACAATTTTGCCTGAGCAATCCTGGACTGGGAGCAATTGGGATGGAACAGAGAAGATAGGAAATCAGTCAGAATTGCCTGGAGGTAGTTGTCAGTCATCCCCCATTCATTCAACAGATGTTCACTGAGTTTTTACTCTGTCCCAAGCTCTGCACTGGTAAGAAAACAGACTCATACCCTCTCCAATGATCTGGTTCTTCCCCTCTATTAGTCACATGCTGTCAGGGTCATACCCTACCTTGTCATTTTTACTCATAGTAAATCCTTCATAATCACTCATCCGTTCTACTTTCTGGCCACAGCACAGATCTTTACAGTTCTTCCTTCAGTATGCTATTTCTAACAGTCCTTTGCCTCTAGGACTTCTGATCTGTTATTCTGCCACTCTTCCACTGTCCATTCCCCAGTTCATGTCCTTTCTCCCATTTAAATTTATGGTCAGTCATTTTAATCACCCCCGGTACACACCCTCAACTCCCTTGCCCCTGTTTTGCTTCATTGTACTCAGTTGACAAAAAACATGGCAGAGGTTAGATCCAACCCTCTGTGCAATGGAATGTAACTGGAGTAAATGATGTGATCATGGTGGTGGTCTCATTTTAATTTTGTGACATAAACTGCAAATGAACCTTAATCCCGTCTGGCGATAAGACTATAGTTCTTTATTCAAGTAACTCTCCCAAACAACTCTTTCATCTTCACTTCATCTCCTGTCTTCACTCTGAGCTGATGACCTTGCCCTCCTCTTAAGAAAATTCAAGCAACCAGAAGTGGAACACCAGACTCCCACCACTGCCGGCATCTCTACCAAGATGCCATCTTCCTGCCTTCTTATGACTTAGATGAACTGTCCAAGCTCCTGTCAAGAAGCACTCTCTCAACCTGTGCACTAAATCCCATCACCTCTCACCTACTTTCGGGTATTTTCCCAGCAGCAGTCCTTCCTTCTCTCTCCTCTACAACATCAATGATACAGTCTCCACTGGATTGTTCCCAACTGCTGAACATACATACTATTAGTTTTCCATCCTGAAACATTTACTCTTGGTCCACTTCATGCAACCTACTACCTAAATTTTTGCTCTCCTTTGTGGAAAACTTCCTCAAAATTGTTGTTGATACCCATTGTCCGTAATTCCTCTCCTTCCATGCTTTTAAAATCCACTCCAATGGAACTTTTATCCCCATCGCTTAACCAAAACTACTCTCATTAAATCACTAATGGATTCTACATGGTGCCCTCCTATGGTCAAATTTTAGTCCTCCTTTTTTTTTTATCAGAAGTACATCATAGGGTTCCTCACTCTCTCCTCCTTGAAATAATCTTTTATGTTGTCTTTTAACACATTATTGAACAGCGGATTTTTGCAGAAACTAGTGCCTGTGGCCAGAGATTTGTTATGTAAGTGAATACTGAAATGTCTCTAGTCAGTAAAGTTTGGGTAACAAAAGACGTATTAAGACGTCTCTGGTCAATAAGTTGTTAAGACATAGCACTTTCTTGATAGTTTTCCTACCTCACTGGTCACTCTTGGTTAATTTTGCTCATTTGTTCTCTTTCTTCACCTATTTATGTTAGGGTGCCCCAGGATTTGATCCTTTGTCATCTTTTCCATTTATACTCACTTCTTCAGTGAAGTTATCTGGTCTCATGTTTAAATTCCACCTATGTGTCATTATTCACAAATTTATATTTCTAGATCAGACTTCACTCTTGAACTTCAGATGCCTATATCTACATACATGTTACATAGACATCTCAAGCTCTATGTGCTCCAGATTTTGCTCCATCTTAGTTGATGGCAAATTTATCACTCCAGTTGTTTTGATCAAAAAACCTGACACTGGGCTTCCCTGGTGGCTCAGTGGTTGAGAGTCCGCCTGCCGATGCAGGGGACACTGGTTCGTGCCCCAGTCCGGGAGGATCCCACATGCCGCGGAGCGGCTGGGCCCGTGAGCCATGGCCTCTGAGCCTGCACGTCCGGAGCCTGTGCTCCGCAATGGGAGAGGCCACAACAGTGAGAGGCCCGCATACCACAAAAAACAAAACAAAACAAAACAAAAAACCTGACACTAACCTTGACTCCTTTCTCTCTCACACACTCTTTCTCTCTCCACATTCAATCCATTAAGAAATCCTTTGGCTTTACCTCCAAAATAGATCCAGAATTCGAAACTTCTCATCATCTCCCCACTACCACTCTGGTGCAAGTCACCACAATCTCTCTCCTGAATTACTTCACTAACTTTGTTTTTTGTGAAGAAACAAGATATTAATATAATATTCAAACTTAGTATTCTTTTCTTTCCAGTTTTATTGAGATATAATCGATATACAGCACTGCATAAGTCTAAGGTGTCCAGCATAATGATTTGACTTACATACATCATGAAAAGATCATCACAATAAATTTAGGGAACAACCATCATCTCCTATAGATACAAAATTAAAGAAATAGAAAATAATTTTTCCCTTGTGATGAGAACCCTTAGGATTTACTCTCTTAACAACTTTCGTACATAAGGTTCTGCAGCGTTAATAATATTTATCATGCTTTGCATTTCATCCCTACTTCAATAATTTTCTAACTGGTGTCCATACTACCATATGGTCCACATTCAATATAGCAGCTAGAGTTATCCTTTTAAAACATAAGTCAGGGCTTCCCTGGTGGCACAGTGGTTGAGAGTCCGCCTGCCAATACAGGGGACGCAGGTTCATGCCCCGATCTGGGAGGATCCCATGTGCCGCGGAGCGGCTGGGCCCGTGAGCCATGGCCACTGGGCTTGTGCATCAGAGCCTGTGCTCCGCGGCGGGAGAGGCCACAGCAGTGAGAGGCCCGCGTACCAAAAAAAATAAAAATAAAAAAGTAGAAAATAAGTCAGGCATGATGTCAGGGAAGATGATGGAGCAGAAACTAGCAGGAATCTATCTCTCAGCTGAACAACAATTATACTGACAGAAACGGTGTGAAGTGACTATGTTGTAACTCTGAAATTTATTTGAATATTTGCGGCTTCAATGAAACAGCTTGGCTGATAAATTGCAGTTCATTTCTACTGATTTTAGCCATCAGCATGGTGACAGCTAACCATCTCCTACCTGCCCCTCACTCCATGGCAGGCATTTGTAGGGACAGCAACACACATTTCTGGCATGACTTGACAGGGCCAGAGTGTGCAATAAGGACCTTGTCCTCCAAATATTGGGGTTCTGTGTTCTGATTACAGATTGCTCCTTCAGATTACTAATGGGAAGGCATGAAGGCTGTATGCCCTTGTTTCAACCCTCACCTGCTGAATCAGCTTTGAGGAGATTTACAGGAGCAGTAACTGCTGTTTTGGGCATTCAAAAACAACCCTATATATGGAGGAATTTAGAAAGCAAGTCCAGGGAAGGAGGCAGATTCAAAAGAGAGCTGAGAAAACCTTAGGTTTTCACTGTAGGCTGATCCCCAGCACAGAGGCACCCTAGAACAATTTTTGAAAAATTAAAACAACAACAAATTTTTTTAAATTAAAAAAAGCCAGCAATCCAGAGGAAGATGCTAATTTACAGATTTACCACATTATAAGATTCAAATGTCCCAGCTTTCAACCAAAAAAAATCACAAGGTGTACAAAGAAATAGGAAAGTATGGCCCATTCAAAGGAACAAAATAAATGGACAGAAACATACTTGAGGAAGCCCAGATATCAGATTGACTATACAAAAACTTTAAAGCAATTCTCTTACAGATGCTCAAAGAGGTAAAGGAACACATGGACAAAGACAGAAAAGCAATGCATGGACAAAATGAGAATATCAACAAAGGGGTGGAAAATATAAAGATGGACCAAAAAGAAATTCTGGAGCTGAAAGGTACAATAAGTGAAATGAAAGGTACACTAGAGGGTTTCAAAAACATATTTGAGCAAGCAGAAGAAAGAATCAGAAAACTTGAAGATATGATCATTGAGATTACTGAGTCTAAACAGAAAAAAAAAAGAATGAAGAAAAAGTAAACAGAGTTTAAGGGATCTGTGGGGCACATCAAGCTGACCAACATACACATTGTGGGAAGAAGGAAAAGAGAAATGGCAGAAAGAATATATGAAGAAATAATGGCTGGAAGCTTTCCAAATGTGCTGAAATATATTAATACCCACAAATCCAAAAAGCTCAACAAACATGTAGGATAAACTCAAAGAGACCCATAGTGATACACATTATAGTCATATTGTCAAAAGATGAAAAGAATCTTGAAAGCAGCAAGACAGAAGTGACTTCAAGGAATCCTCAATAAGGATCTCTGTGAGACAGCACACAACACTACAGCAGCAGAGTTTTTGTATGCTGTTGAAATTAAGTTGGGATAGATTCTAATTAGAATGTTATAAGTTTAGGATGTTGAATGTAATGGTAACCTAAAAGAAAATAGAATTTATGCCTAAGAAAATGACAATAGAAATCAAAATGTTTCACTATAAAAAATCAACTAAACACAAAGAAGGCAGTAATGGAGGAAATGAGGGGGAAAAGCTGTAGTTCATGTAGAAAACAAATGGCAAAATGGCAGAAATAAATTCCTCCTTTCAGTAATTATTTTAAATGTAAATGGATTAAACTCTCCAATAAAAAGGCAGAGTTTGGAAGAATGGATTAAAAAAATATAATTCAACTATATGTTGTCTACAAGAGACTCATTTTATTTTATTTTTTAATTTATTTTTTGTCCTTGAGATGTTTTATTTCATGAATTTTTATGCCCTATGCCCAAATAATTTTTTTATTGGAGTATAGTTGTTTTACAATGTTGTCTTAGTGCCTGCTGTGCAGCAAAGTGAATCAGTCATACATATAAGTATATCTACTCTTTTTAAGATTTCCTTCCCATTAAGATCACCACAGAGCATTGAGTAGAGTTCCCTGTGCTATACAGTAGGTTCTCATTAGTTATCTATTTTATCCATAGTAATGTATATATGTCAATCCCAATCCCCCAATTCATCCCACCCCGCCTTCTCCCTTGGTAACCGTAAATTTGTTCTCTACATCTGTGACTCTATTTCTGCTTTGCAAATACATTCATCTCTACCATTTTGCTAGATTCCACATATAAGCGATATTATATGATATTTGTTTTTCTCTTTCTGACTTACTTCACTCTGTATGACAGTCTCTAGGTTTGTCCACATCTCTGCAAATGGCACTATTTTGTTCCTTTTTATGGCTAACTAATATTCCATTGTATATATGTACCACATCTTCTTTATCCATTCCTCTGTCAATGGGCATTTAGGTTGCTTCCATATCCCGGCTATTGTAAGAGTGCTGCAATGAATATTGGGGTGCATGCATCCTTTCGAATTATGGTTTTCTCTGGATATACGCCTAGGAGTGGGATTGCTGTGTCATATGGTAGTGCTATTTTTAATTTTTTTTTTTTTTTGCGGTAAGCGGGCCTCTCACTGTTGTGGCCTCTCGTGTTGCAGAGCACAGACTCCAGACACACAGGCTCAGCAGCCATGGTTCACAGGCCCAGCCGCTCCACGGCATGTGGGATCTTCCCAGACCGGGGCACGAACCTGTGTCCCCTGCATCAGCAGGGAGACTCTCAACCACTGTGCCACCAGGGAAGCCCTTTAATTTTTGAAGCAACCTCCATACTGTTCTCCATAGTGGCTGTACCAAATTAGATTAGCACCAACAGTGTAGGAGGGTTCCTTTTCTCCAAACCCTCTCCAGCATTTATTGTTTGTATCAATAGATTTTTTGATGATGGCCATTCTGACCAGTGTGAGGTACAAATCAAAACCTCATTGTAGTTTTGATTTGCATTTCTCTAATCATTAGTGATGTTGGGCACCTTTCATGTGTTTATTGGTCATCTGTATGTCTTCTTCAGAGAAATGTCTATTTAGGTCTTCTGCCAATTTTTTGATTGGCTTTTTTTTTTTTGATATTGAGCTGCATGCGCTGTTTGTATATTTTGGAGATTAATCCCTTGTCAGTTGCTTGGACTGCAAATATTTCCTCCCATTCTGGGGGTTGTCTTTTCATTTTGTTTATGGTTTCCTTTGCTGTGCAAAAGCTTTTAAGTTTAATTAGGCCCCATTTGTTTATCTTTGTTTTTATTTTCTTTACTCTAGGTTGTGGATTGAAAAAAATCTTGCTGCGATTTATGTCAAAGAGTGTTCTGCCTATGTTTTCCTCTAAGAGTTTTATGGTGTCCGGTCTTACATTTAGGTCTTTAATCCATTTTGAGTTTATTTTTGTGTATGGTGTTAGGGAATGTTCTAATTTCATTCTTTTACATGTAGTTGTCCAGTTTTCCCAGCACCATTTATTGAAGACACTGTCTTTTCTCCATTATATATTCTTGCCTCCTTTATCATAGCTTAGGTGGCCATAGGTGCATGGGTTTATCTCTGGAGTTTCTCTAAGGATTGCACTGAATCTGTAGATTGCTTTCTGTGGTACAGTCATTTTCACAATATTAATTCTTCCAATCCAAGAATATGGTATATCTCTCCAACTGTTTGTGTCATCTTTGATTTCTTTCATCAGTATCTTATTGTTTTCTGAGTAGAGGTGCTTTGGCCTCCTTAGGTAGGTTTATTCCTAGGTATTTTATTCTTTTTGATACAGTGGTAAATGGGATTGTTTCCTTAATCTCTCTTTCTGATATTTCATTGTTAGTGTATAGGAATGTGAGAGATTTCTGTGTATTAATTTTGTATCCTGCAACTTTACCAAATTCATTCATGAGCTCTAGTAGTTTTCTGGTAGCATCTTTAGGATTTTCTATGTATAGTATCATGTCATGTGCAAACAGTGACAGTTTTACTTCTTCTTTTCCAATTTGAATTCCTTTTCTTTCTTTTTCTTCTCTGATAGCCATGGCTAGGACTTCCCAAACTATGTTGAATAAAAGTGGCGAGAGTGGACATCCTTGTCTTGTTCCTGATCTTAGTAGAAATGCTTTCAGCTTTTCACCATTGAGTATGATGTTAGCTATAGGTTTGTCATATATGGCTTTTATTATGTTGAGATAGGTTCCCTCTAACTCCACTTTCTGGAGAGTTTTCTTTTTCTTGATCATAAATGGTGCTGAATTTGTCAAAAGCTTTTTCTGCATCTATTGAGATGATCATATGGCTTTTTTCTTCAATTTATTAATGTGGTGCATCACATTGATTTATTTTCATATGTTGAAGAATCCTTGCATCCCTGGGATATATCCCACTTCATCAGGGTGTATGATCCTTTTAATGTGTTGTTGGATTCAGTTTGTTAGTATTTTGTTGAGGATTTTTGCATCAATGTTCATCAGTGATACTGGCCTGTAATTTTCTTTTTTGTGTGTTATCTTTGCCAGGTTTTGGTATCAGGGTGATGGTGACCTTGTAGAATGAGCTTGGGAGTGTTCTTTCCTCTGCAATTCTTTGGAAGAGTTTCAGAAGAGTAAGTGTTAACTCTTCTCTAAATGTTTGAAAGAATTTGCCTGTGAAGCCATCTGGTCCTGGGCTTTTGTTTGTTGGAAGATCTTTAATCACAGTTTCAATTTCAATACTTGTGATTGGTCTGTTCATATTTTCTATTTCTTCCTGATTCAGTCTTGGAAGATTGTATCTTTCTAAGAATTTATCCATTTCTTCTAGGTTGTCCATTTTTTTTGGTGTATAGTTGCTTGTTGTAATCACTAATGATCCTTTGTATTTCTGTGGTATCCATTGTAAGTACTCTTTGTTCATTTCTAACTTTATTGATTTGAATCCTCTCCCATTTTTTTCTTGATGATCCTGGATAAATCTTTATCAATTTTGTTTATCTTCTCAAAGAACCAGTTTTTAGTATCTTCGATCTTTGTTATTGTTTTCTTCAGCTCTATTTCATTTATTTCTTCTCTGATCTTTATGATTTCTTTCCTTCTACTAACTTTGGGTTTCAATTGTTCTTCTTTCTCTAGTTGCTTTAGGTGTAAGGATAGGTTGTTTATTTGAGATTTTTCTTGTTTCTTGAGGTAGGATTGTATTGCTATAAACTTCCCTCTTAGAACTGCTTTTGCTGCGTCCCATAGGTTTTCATTTGTCTCTAGGTATTTTTTGATTTACCCTTTGATTTCTTCAGTGATCCATTGATTATTTAGTAACATATTGTTTATCCTCCATGTGTTTATATTTTTCACCTTTTATTTTTTTCTGTAATTGATTTCTAATCTCAGAGCATTGTGGTCAGAAAGATGCTTGATATGATTTCAATTTTCTTAAATTTACTGAGCCTTGATTTGTGACCAAATATGTGATCTCTCCTGGAGAATATTCCATGTGCATATGAGAAGAACGTGTATTCTGCTGCTTTTGGATGGAATGTCTTATAAACATCAATTAAGTCTATCTGTTCTAATGTGTCATTTAAGGCTTGTGTTTCCTTATTCATTTTCTGTCTGGATGATCTACATTGATGTAAGTGGGGTGTTCAAGTTCCCACTATTATTCTGTTATTATCGATTTCCCCTTTTATGGCTGTTAACATTTGCCTTATATATTGAGGGGCACCTATGTTGAGTGCATATATATTTACAATTATTATGTCTTATTCTTGGATTGATCCCTTGATCATTATGTAGTGTCCTTCCTTGTCTCTTGTAACAGTCTTTATTTTAAAGTCTATTTTGTCTCATATGAGTATTGCTACTCCAGCATTCTTTTGATTTCCATTTGCCTGGAATATCTTTTTCCATCCCCTAACTTTCAGTCTGTATGTGTCCCTAGGTCTGAAGTGGGTCTCTTGCAGACAGCATATATATGGGTCTTGTTTTTGTATCCATTCAGTGAGCATGTGTCTTTTGGTTGGAACATTTAATCCATTTACATTTAAGGTAATTATCGATAGGTATGTTCCTATTGCCATTTTCTTAGTTGTTTGGGGTTTGTTTTTATAGGTCTTTTTCTTCTCTTGTGTTTCCTGCCCAGAAAAGTTCCTTTAGCACTTGTTGTAAAGCTGGTTTGGTGCTGCTGAATTCTCTTAGCTTTTGCTTGTCTGTAAAGCTTTTGATTTCTCTGTTGAATCTGAGTGAGATCCTTGTTGGGTAGAGTAATCATGGCTGTAAGTTTTTCCTTTTCATCACTGTAAATATATTATGCCACTCCCTTCTGACCTCCAGAGTTTCTGCTGAAAAGTCAGCTAATCCCCTTATGGGGATTCCCTTGTATGTTGTTTGTTGCTTTCCCCTTGCTGCTTTTAATATTTTTTCTTTGTATTTAATTTTTGTTAGATTGATTAATAAATGTCTCAACTTGTTTCTCCTTGGGTTTATCCTGTATGGGACTCTCTGCTCTTCCCAGACTTGGGTGACCATTCCCTTTCCCATGTTAAGGAAGTTTTAGCCTATAATCTCTTCAAATATTTTCTCAGATGCTTTCTCTTTGTCTTCTTCTTCTGGGACCCCTGTAATTCGAATGTTGGTGCATTTAATGTTGTCCCAGAGGTCTCTAAGACTGTCCTCATTTCTCGTCATCCTTTTTTCTTTATGCTCTTCCATGGCAGTTATTTCCACCATTCTATCTTCCAGGCTCCCTTATCCATTCTTCTGCTTCATTTATTCTGGTATTGATTCCTTCTAGTGTATTTTTCATTCCAGTTATTGTGTTGTTCATCACTGTTTTTTCTTTAGTTCTTCTAGTTCCTTGTTAAACATTTCTTGTATCTTCTCCATCTGTGACTCCATTCTATTTCCAAGATCTTGGATCATCTTTACTATCATTACTCTGAGTTGTTTTTCAGTTAGATTGTCTATTTCCTCTTTATTTATTTGGTCTTGTGTGTTCTTACCTTGCTCCTACATCTGCAACATATTTCTCTGTTGTCTCATTTTGTCTAACTTACTGTGTTTCTGGTCTCCTTTCCACAGGCTGCAGGGTTGTAGTTCCTCTTGCTTCTGGTGTCTGTCCCCTGATGGGTGAGGTTGGTCCAGGGGCTTAATAGCTTCCTGTTGGGAGAGACTGGTGCCTGCGCTCTGGGGGATGGAGCTGAGTCTTGTCCCTCTGATGGGCAGGGCCACATCAGGGGGTGTGTTTTGTGGTGTCTGTGAGCTTAGTATGACTACAGACAGCCTGTCTCCTGATGGGTGGGGCTGTGTTTCTTTCTTGTTTGACCTTAGGCATCCAGCACTGGACCTTGCAGGCAATTGGGTGGAGCCAAGTCTTGATGTTGAGATGGGGACCTCCAAGAGAGCTCATGCTAATTGATATTCCCTGGGGCTGAGAATTCTCTGGTAGCAGTGCTTCCACCACAGGTGCTCAGGCTTCACCCCAGGCCAGGGAACTAAGACCTCGCAAACCATGCAGCATGGCAAAAAAAGAAAAATAAAACAAACAAACAAAACCCAGGACAAATAATAAAAACAAAAACAAATGAAAACAAACAGAAAAACAAACAGCAAATAAAAACCAAAGATAACAACAAAACAAACAATAAAAGAGAGACTCATTTTAGATCAAAAGACAAAAACAGATTGAAAGTGAAAGGATGGCAAAACTTATTCCCTATAAATGGTAATCAGAAGAGAAGTGAAGTGAGTATACTAATATTGACAAAATAGACTTTAAATCTAAAAAAGATTACAAGGGACAGAGAAGGATATTATATATTAATAAAATGTTCAATACAGCAAGAATATATATAATATACACTTGCAGACATAATAACAGACCCTCAAAATATATGAAGCAAAAATGGACAGAATTGAAGGGAGAAATAGATCATCCAACAATAATAGTCGGAGACTTCAAAACCCCGCTTTCAGCAATGATGGAATGACCAGATAGAAGGAAGATAAGTAAGGAAATAGAGGACTTGGACAACACAGTATATCAATTAGACCAAAAAGACATATGTAGGGACTTCCCTGGTGGCCCAGTGGTAGAGAATCCACCTTCCAATGCAGGGAAAGTGGGTTGGATCCCTGGGAAGGGAACTAAGATCCCCCACGCCTTGGGACAACTAAGCCCATGTACCACAACTAATGAGCTTGCGCACCTCAACTAGAGCCCATGTGCCACAAACTAAAGAGCCCATGCACTCTGGAACCCACGTGTCACAACTACAGAGCCCATGCACACTGGAGCCTGCATGCCACAACTAGAGAAGAGAAAACCTTCATGCCACAGCTAGAGAGAAGCTTATACACCACAATGAAGAGTCCATACTGCAGTGAAAGATCCCATATGCCTCAACGAAGATCCCATGTGCCGCAACTAAGACCCAACTCAGCCAAAAAGAAATAAAATAAATAAATAAATTAAATAAATAAAATAAATAAACTAAGACCCAACTCAGCCAAAAAGAAATAAATAAAGTAATTAATAATAAATAAATCTTTTTTTTAACATCTTTATTGGGGTATAATTACTTTACAATGGTGTGTTAGTTTCTGCTTTATAACAAAGTGAATCAGTTATACATATACATATGTTCCCATATCTCTTCCCTCTTGCGTCTCCCTCCCTCCCACCCTCCCTATCCCACCCCTCCAGGCTGTCACAAAGCACCGAGCCAATATCCCTGTGCCATGCGACTGCTTCCCACTAGCTATCTACCTTACTACGTTTGTTAGTGTGTATATGTCCATGACTCTCTCTCGCCCCGTCACAGCTCACCCTTCCCCCTCCCCATAACCTCAAGTCCGTTCTCTAGGAGGTCTGCATCTTTATTCCTGCCTTACCCCTAGGTTCTTCATGACATTTTTTTTTCTTAAATTCCATATATATGTGTTAGCATACTGTATTTGTCTTTTTCTTTCTGACTTGCTTCACTGTGTATGACAGACTCTAGGTCTATCCACCTCATTACAAATAGCTCAATTTCGTTTCTTTTTATGGCTGAGTAATATTCCATTGTATATATGTGCCACATCTTCTTTATCCATTCATCCGATGATGGGCACTTAGGTTGTTTCCATCTCTGGGCTATTGTAAATAGAGCTGCGATGAACATTTTGGTACATGACTCTTTTTGAATTTCGGTTTTCTCAGGGTATATGCCCAGTAGTGGGATTGCTGGGTCATATGGTAATAATAAATAAATCTTAAAAAAAAAAAAGACATATGTAGAAACTCTATCCAACAGCAGTAGGACACACATTCTTCCCAAGTACACGTGGACATGTTCTAGAATGCATGGATGTTCAGCCACAAACAAGTCCCAACATATTTTAAAAGACAGATATCATACAAAGTATCTTTTCCAACCCCAATGAGATGAAGTTAGAAATCAGTATCAGAAGGAATACCAGAAAATTCACAAATATGTGGAAATTAAACAACATATTCTTAAGCAACAAATGGGTCAAAGAAGAAATCACAAGGGAAATTATAAAATACCTAGAGGTGAATGTAAACAAAAGTATAACATACCAAAACTTACATATACTTATAAATGTTAAAATAAATATTTTGTTATATATATTTTACCACAATAAAAAAAGTAACCCAGATTGGCCAGAATAGCCTAATCACCTCTCTTGCTGTGTAACAGGCCCTACACACAATAAATCTGGAGGATGGGAGCCTATCTTCCCCTTTTTTCACCCTCAAGTCTTGTCCTTGCCCCACAGTCCCCAGGAAGACTAGGTTCAGAAGGACATTGCCTTTGGGTAGAAGCAGGGTTCATTTACTAGCTAGTCAGTGTCATATGACTTCCTGGGAGACCCAAGGAATGAGTGGAGTGATCTGAACCTAAAAAGTCATGGGGAAGTGGGAGCCTGTGAAAGAATGCCCAGGGATGGAACATTTGCTTAGGTTTCTCTTCTCCTTCTGACTCATATTTCTGGACACCCTTGGCAGCAAACATCTGGCACTGGGAGGGCTGAATGGCCATGTGACCTGTAAACACTGGGTGAAGAGGCATTCATTTGCAATCTCAGAGAGCATCTGGAGAGCTTTGGGAAGAAAGGAAGCAGTGAGTTGTTGTTTGAGGTGACTAACAGATGAGTAGACAGATGATACATGACTGCTGCCTCATGGTGAATGGCTAGCTTCACATAACTAAGTAGAATTCTGTTTCACTTTGACTCCACATTAGCTGAAGCAGGGGCAGGGTAACGTATACAGTCTGAAGTCAGGAGGGGTGAAATCAGTGCTCATTTGACTATTCCCCTGGAGCTAAGCTCAGATGCAAGTGGAGAAGAGATGAGTTCTCAGGTCCCTCCAGCCACTCAGAAGTACTGCAGCTGTGCCAGGTACTTGCTCAGGATTGCTAGAGCAGACAAGTATGGGTGTGGGAGCTGTCCACACCAATTTTCCCTTTCTGGAGCCCCCCTACTTCTTTCATCAGTATTACCTTTTGTCTATTGTCATTCAGTCCAATGTGATCAGGGGACCTGCAGTAACTCTGCCAAGGTGTAGGCAAGAAAACAAAGAGAGACCAATAGCATGGTTCCCTTCTGGTATTTAAATCACAGCTGAAGAGACATTAGCTTAAAAATAGTTGGGGTTTTACTTCTTCCTAGCAGTGTTGTCCTGAGCAGGCCATTCCTGCTACTTGACCTTAGCCCTGCCCTGCTACCTACCATCTCAAACTGCCTCAGTTTCTCTCTTTTCTAAGCCCAGTTCTTTCAGTCAAGGCTGGAAGTCCCTGACAGTCTTCCAATAAATTTCTTCTTGCTAAGGTGGCTAGATTTGATATAGATTTTTATTGGGTATAGCTAAAGAACCCAGGTTCCATTAGATTTTCACAAAGGGCATCCAGGGCCTTCTTCTGACCCTCTTTCTGCTCACCTCTCAGGTCTATGTGCCCCGTGTTTCTGGATTCCCAGTGCTTTGGGTCTGGTACCCCCTTCAAAGGCCTTAGCCTCATAGGACCCAACCAGCCTGAACTCAAGCTGGAGGAGGGGGGAAGCTCATAGTTTTCAGAACTAATATGGTTGATTCACTCCCCAGTAACCCAATTCAAATCCAATAATTAGCGATACTTTTTTGACAGTTCTCAATTTTACCTATTTCTGAAAGGAACAATTTTTTCAATAGTAAAATAGCAACAAAAAAATTTTTAAACAAAAACAATGACAACCCAGAAAAAAACATCAGATGGTATTGAGTAGAGTGTCTCTTTCAAATAGCCCCTAGGAAATGACTCAGGGGTGGCCCCTCCCTCTTGTAATCATGACTTGCTATCAAGTCAAGAATGCTCCAAAGACTCTGGATGAGACATTTTTCCATTTGCTTAGTTAAGACTGCCTGCATTTGAGCCCTTTTCCGTGACTGGGGTCTTTTCCACCTTTGGAGAGTCAAGGGGTGACAGAAATCATGTTCTACTAAAAGAGGCTGATGAGTCTAGTTACTTGAATTCCCAGCCTCACTGGCAGCCAAGCACGGGTATGTGGCCAAACAGGCACACCCTCCATGTTCCTTTAAAGGAGAAGCTGGGATTACTGCACACCAGAGAAGGGACAGTAGCTGCAGTAACGCCAAGGGTTTCATCTCAGCCCTCCCTGACAGCATAGGCAGCAGGAGAATGGTAACAGCAAATGGATCCTCACAGGATGGGTTCTGTAGCATGATTTTGGCTTGTATCCCTGACCCTGACCTTCTCCTAGGCCTGGTTCTGCAGTCTTATCAGCAATTCTATGAGCTCCCAGTAGTTTTCCAGTAATTTCCTTCTCAGCTTAAATCAGATTTCCATTTCTGTTGCTTGCAATGAATATTGCGGACTGTTGCAGAGATGTAATCAGCAATCCAGACCTTCAGGAGGCCCTAGTGTTTAGACTTTTGGAAAATAATAAGGTCAAGTTCCTTATTTGCTTGGCAAATAAAGGCCTCTATAATTGTGCCAGTGTCTACCTCCTAGACTCTTGCTGCCCTCTCCTCCATTTACCCATGTTTCTCTGGTCGTCCTGAATTACTACAGTTTACCAAGGCTGTTTGTTTAGCTTGAAGAGACTTCCCCACTCCTAAATCTCATCTGACAAATGACCATCACTCAACTAAGGGCACCTGGTCTATGAAGCCCATTGAGTAGGACTGACCCTTACCCTTCCTACCCACCTTTTCAATGTACATTCGGCAGAGATTTGTGGATAGTATAAATAACTCCAGTAGTTGTGCTTATTGGTCTCCTCCCTAAGCTGTGAGCTCCCCAAGAGCAGGAACCGCACATTCCCATTGCTTTAACCCCAGTTCACCTCAGAGTGAAGAAATGAAAAAATGATTGGGAAACACCGAGATGCTGAGAAGGGGCTCCCACACAGCTTGTGAGCAGCACCCAGAATTGTGTGTCTCCCCTGTGATATGTGGAAGGAGGCAGGAGGAAAGGGCAAGTCAGAGGCCCTTTTATTCTCTTATTAACTTGTTAGATTGGATCAAAAGAATGGTGATCCAGAAAGGCTTTGTGGGGACCTGTGGTTTGTTTTTATCCAGCACAAAATATTGTCTTGCGAAAACTCTAAGGAATTTTATGGCCAATTCCATCTGAGATTCATTCTTCAGGGTCCTTAACCTTAGTCCCAGGATATTAACAGTGGCTACTGATGCTGGACATTCATCTTCCCAAAAACTGGACACTTTAACAGAGAACCTAGACCGTCAACCAACTACATTTCTGCAGAGGTGAGAGACTGGGGGCCGAAGGTCTTTGCTGAGGCTGTACTTCCTCACTTCTCTGCCCTTGCTGGGAAATTGAATGTACACGTGAAGGCATTTATAGTCAGCTGAAGCCAAACTCTGCCCCTCCCTCCTTTTAAACTATTTTTGAGTAGGAAGATGTGAAATAAACAATACAACTTTGCTTCCATCATCTGGTCTGACCCTGTGCTTTTCATTAGATGAGGCTGAACTCTTGGGGCTCATGATTCTAAAGTCTGTCCTGAGTATGGTGAAACCATGTAAAACATACATGCAAGGAGCTGTATTATTAGTCAACAAAATTCCCAGGCTATTATTGTCTCCCTTGTGTCATTTCTGATCACAGAAAGGAGTTATCTAACAATGATTGTGCAAACTGGATATGAATAAGAAAGGAAGTGAAGTGCTGATGCAGAGTTTTTAAAGGCTGGGTGGAGGGAGCTGAAGTAATTGCATTTTCCTAGACTCACTTTCAAAGTGGTCAATTTTATAGAATCACTTGCCCAGGAAAGGGAAGTGAGTGTTTACATTTTAGGACCTACTCTGAGCCTGGCACAGTTAGACATTTACACAGGTTCTTGCTTCACAACGATTCTCTTTAAATGTAAATGTCAGTGTTTCTTTTTCACAGATGAAGAAGCTGAGGTCTGGGGCCATTAAAATACACATGCCAAAGGTCACATAGCCAGGTCCATCTGACTACAGAGCCCAGATGTGTCCACTGCATGAACACTGAATGTCACTGTACCTGAAGGGGGCCAGAGTTATTTAGATGGTGTAGTTATGAGGGGATTTTTATCTCAGGCAATAAAGCTGACGCTATCCACTGTAAGAAATACAAAAAAAACTAGAAACTGGTGAGCCCATAGGAAAATCATGAAATATGTAACATATGCTTTTGATGCCCTTTGCCCTGCTTGACATTCTCTTCTGAAAGAGGCTGTGCATTTAGCATTTCCACAGCCAGAATTTATTCTAAAGAGATACTCACAGAAGGCACTGTGATGCAAAGATGTTGCAGCACTGTTTGTCACAGCAAAAATCTGGAAGTAGTTGAATGGCCTTCAGTAGGGGGTACCATCAATGAATTGTGGAATAGTACAGTTGTTAACAAAAGAAAGATAGATCTGATCATGTTAATTAGGAAAGAATTGCAAGAGTCATTAAGGAGGAAAAAGAGAGGCAGAACAAATGAATAGTATGGTCCCAGTGATACAAATTTAAAAGTATATGCATATATTCAGTATATGATAGGTTATTTATAAAATTTCTTACAAGTAAAATTGTATGCAAAGACATTTTAACAGTGGCTATCTTTGATATAAGAGACTGGGAGTGGGAGGGATATAATTTTTAAATCATTTTTAATCATCATTTCATAATAAGAATTGTTAAGCTTTATTTCATGTTTTATGTCATGCCTTGCACTATCCCAAGTGTTTTATGTATTTGAATGTATTTAATCCACATGATAACCCTAGGGGATTGATACCATTTTTAGCTCTCTTGTGCAGATGAGGAAATCTGGCTCAGGGAATTTATGTAACTTGCTCAAAGCCTCATAGCTATTAACTGAAAGAGTAGGGGTTTGAGTTCAGGCACTCAGACTCCAGAGTTTAGGCTCATAACCACTTCCTTACACTGCCTCCTAGAATAGCATAATATATGCACATACATTAAAAACTAAAAATTGATAAAAGGCTAATAGCTAAAAAGGAGAAGTCTGCTGCTGCACATTTCCTCCCCAGGGGCAAAACTTCCAAACTCTTCTAGTTGTCTCTTCTGGTTATTACCTTCATGTTTTTTTGTCTGTTTGGTTTTTAAGATTTTTTTTGATGTGGACCATTTTTAAAACCTTATTGAATCTGTTACAATATTTCTTCTGTTTTGTGTTGATTTGGTCTTTTGGCCCAGAGGCATGTGGGATTTAGCTCACTGACCAGTGATGGAACCGGCACCCCCTGTACTGGAAGGCAAAATTTTAACCACTGGACCATCAGGGAAGTCCCCTTTAATGTTTTTATGATAATATGTTTATGCTGCTATATTTGATTTACCAACTCTAGAACATAATCTATTGATTTCTTGTTATGGAAATAAGGATTTAGCTCTCTTCTACTTCCACCCTTTACTTCTCTCAAGTCTGCTTTCCCAAAATTTAACTCAATCTATAATCAAAGCTTAAATCTTCATGACCATGTACATATGCTCATGAGTGAGCCAAATTGTCAACTATGATTGCCTTCCCTTTCCTTTAATTGTTTTTCTTGAGTTAATACTTGGCTTATTTTTTTCCATTGGTTTAGTTTCCTATGAAGCCATCCTTAAGTTTTTCCAAATGTTCCATCAAATCTGTTTTAAAACAATAAATATTAGTTTTCAAATGACCAAATATTACTCTGTGAATTTTGTTTTTCTGAAAACTCTATCCTGAACTTCGTAATCAAATAATTTTCTAAACTGCTTGAATTTTTCAAGTCATGTGCTTATATTACATTAAAAATACTAAATAGGGGTTGAAGGCAATTTTATTGAGGTATAATTGTCATATAATAAACTGCAAATGTACAAAGTGTAAAATTTGATAAGCTTGGCATATGTATACATCTATGAAACCATCACCACAATCAAGACAACCATCACCCCCAAAAAGGTCCCTTGGGTCTCTTGTAATGCCGCCATCCTGCCTGTCTCCACAACCCTCATCCCACAAGCAATCAATAATTTACTTTCTATCATGTTAGATTAATCTGTATTTTCTAGAGTTTATGTAAATGGAACGAATCTACTGTACGTAGTCCATTTGTTTGGCTTTTTTCATTTAAGATAATTATTTTGAAACATCCATGTTGTTGCTTTTATCAATTGTTAATTCTTTTTATTACTTAGTAGTTTTCCATTGTATGGATATATCAAAATTTGTTTATTCACCTGTTGATGGACATTTGGGTTGTTTTCAGTTTTGGATTATTAACAAATAAAGTAGGTTGAACATTTACGTACAGGTCTTTGTATGGACATATATTTCCCTTTCTCTGAGGTAAATACCTAGGAGTGGGATGTTTGGATCATATGGTTACATGTATGTTTAACTTTTTAAAAACTGCCAAAATGTTTTCCAAAATAGCTGTACCATTTTACATTTCCTTGGGTGTGAGGTCAGATCTGTAATTATATACCTGGAAAACAGAAGAATCAGATGAAATAATAAAAATATTTTAAAAATCCAGTGAGGTGGACTGGTAGCAAAATTAATATGCAACCATAGCTTTCTTTATATAAACAACCATGAATTAGAAAACATAATAAATATAAGAAAATATCTCATTCATAAGAATGTTAAGGCTCTATATGAAGAACAGTTTGAAATCCTACTAAAGTACATTTTTAAAAGACTTCAATAAATGTCTTGAATAAGACGATTCAATGTTATCACAATGCCATTGTCCCTAAATGAATGTATAAATCTAACGCGAGGTCAATAAAAAAAACAAACAGCGTTTTTTGAGAGCAGGGAATTAGACAAGTTTTTTTTTCTACAGTTTATGTAGAAAAACATGCAAGAATAGCCAGAAAATTAAGAGTTCTGAAGCAAGACAAATCTTACCAAATATCAAAAATATTATGAAGGTGCAGTAAATGAGTTTGTCCTTCTCTGCCTATGACAAGACAATAGCAACAAAAGAAAGAGACAGTCCACAAATGTTGAAAATATACTTTGAAATTCAGGGTACAAAAAGGCCATATTTCATATCAGAAAAGGAAAGGTGGACTATTTTTTTAACATCATTATTGGAGTAAAATTATTTACAATGGTGTGTTGGTTTCTGCTTTATAACAAAGTGAATCAGCTATACATATACATATATTCCCATATCTCCTCCTTCTTCATCTCCCTCCCACCCTCCCTATCCCACCCCTCTAGGTGGACGCAAAGCGCCAAGCTGATCTCCCTGTGCTATGTGGCTGCTTCCCGCTAGCTATCTATTTTACATTTGGTAGTGTGTATAGGTTCGTGCCACTCTCTCACTTCATCCCAGTTTAACCTTCCCCTCCCCGTGTCCTCAAGTCCATTCTGTATGTCAGCGTCTTTATTCCTGTTCTGCCCCTAGGTTCTTAACAACCTTTTTTTTTTTTTTTTTTTTTTTTTAGATTCCATATATATGTGTTAGCATACAGTATTTGTATTTCTCTTTCTGACTTACTTCACTCTGTACGACAGCCTCTAGGTCCATCCACCTCACTACAAATAACTCAGTTTCATTTCTTTTTATGGCTGAGTAACATACCATTGTATATATGTACCACATCTTCTTTATCCATTCATCTCTCAGTGGACACTTAGGTTGCTCCCATGTCCTGGCTATTGTAAATAGAGCTGCAATGAACATTGTGGTACATGACTCTTTCTGAATTATGGTTTTCGCAGGGTATATGCCCAGTACTGGGATTGCTGGGTCATATTGTAGTTCTATTTTTCTTTTTCTAAGGAACCTCCATACTGTTCTCCATAGTGGCAGTATCAATTTACATTCCCACCAACAGTGCAACAGGGTTCCCTTTTCTCCACACCCTCTCCAGCATTTATTGTTTGTAGAAATTTGATGATGGCCATTCTGACTTGTGTGAGGTGATACCTCGTTGTAGTTTTGATTTGCATTTCTCTAATGATTAGTGATGTTGAGCATACTTTCATGTGTTTGTTGACAAATTGTATATCTTCTTTAGAGAAATGTCTGTTTAGGTGTTCTGCTCATTTTTGGATTGGGTTTTTTTTTTTAATGATATTGAGCTGCTTGTAAATTTTGGAGATTAATCCTTTGTCAGTTGCTTTGTTTGCAAATATTTTCTCTGATTCTAAGGGTTGTCTTTTCGTCTTGTTTATGGTTTCCTTTGTTGTGCAAAAGCTTTTAAGTTTCATTAGGTCCCATTTGTTTATTTTTGTTTTTATTTCCATTTCTCTAGGAGGTGGGTCAAAAAGGATCTTGCTGTGATTTATGTCATTGAGTGTTCTTCCTATGTTTTCCTCTAAGAGTTTTATAGTGTCTGGCCTTACATTTAGGTCTTTAATCCTTTGAGTTTATTTTGTGTATGGTGTTAAGGAGTGTTCTAATTTCATTCTTTTACATGTAGCTGTCCAGTTTTCCCAGCACCACTTATTGAAGAGGCTGTCTTTTCTCCATGTATAGTCTTGCCTCCTTTATCAAATGTAAGCTGACCATATATGCATGGTTTTATCTCTGGGCTTTCTATCCTGTTCCATTGATCTATATTTCTGTTTTTGTGCCAGTGCCATAGTGTCTTGATTACTGTAGCTTTATAGTATAGTCTGAAGTCTGGAGCCTGATTTCTCCAGCTCTGTTTTTCTTTCTCAAGATTGTTTTTGCTATTCGGGGTCTTTTGTGTTTCCATACAAACTGTGAAATTTTTTGTTCTAGTTCTGTGAAAAGTGCCATTGGTAGTTTGATAGGGATTGCATTGAATCTGTAGATTGCTTTGGGTAGCATAGTCATTTTCACAATGTTGATTCTTCCAATCCAAGAACATGGTATATCTCACCATGTGTTTGTATCGTCTTTAATTTCTTTCATCAGTGTCTTACTGTTTTCTGCATACAGGTCTTTTGTCTCCTTTATTCCTAGGTATTTTATTCTTTTTGTTGCCATGGTAAATGGGAGTGTTTCCCTAATTTCTCTTTCAGATTTTTCATCATTAGTGTATAGGAATGCAAGAGATTTCTGTGTATTAATTTTGTATCTTGTTACTTTACCAAATTCGTTGATTAGCTTTAGTAGTTTTCTGGCAGCATCTTTAGGATTCTCTATGTATAGTATCATGTCATCTGCAAACAGTGACAGTTTTACTTCTTCTTTTCTGATTTGTATTCCTTTTATTTCTTTTTCTTCTCTGATTGCTGTGGCTGAAACTTCCCAAACTATGTTGAATAATAGTGGTGAGAGTGGGCATCCTTGTCTTTTTCCTGATCTTAGTTGAAATACTTTCAGTTTTTTACCATTGAGAATGATGTTGGCTGTGGGTTTGTCATATATAGCCTTTATTGTGTTGAGGTTAGTTCCCTCTATGCCTACTTTCTGGAGGTTTTTTATGATAAATGTGTGTTGAATTTTGTCAAACTTTTTCTGCATCTATTGAGATGATCATATGGTTTTTCTCCTTCAGTTTGTTAATATGGTATATCACTGACTGACTTGCATATATTGAAGAAATCTTGCATTCCTGGGATAAACCCCACTTGATCATAGTGTATGATCCTTTTAGTGTGCTGTTGGATTCTGTTTGCTAGTATTTTGTTGAGGATTTTCACGTCTATGTTCATCAGTGATATTTGCCAGTAGTTGTCCTTCTTTATGACATCTTTGTCTGGTTTTGGTATCAGGGTGATGGTGGCTTCGTAGAATGAGTCTGGGAGTGTTCCTCCCTCTGCTATATTTTGGAAGAGTTTGAGAAGGATAGGTGTTAGCTATTCTCTAAATGTTTGATAGAATTTGCCTGGGAAGCCATCTGGTCCTGGGCTTTTGTTTTTTGGAAGATTTTTAATCACAGTTTCAATTTCAGTGCTTGTGATCAGTCTATTTATATTTTCTATATCTTCCTGGTTCAGTCTCAGAGTGTTGTGCTTTTCTAAGAATTTGTCCATTTCTTCCAAGTGGTCCATTTTATTGGTTTATTGTTCTTGTAGTAATCTCTCATGATCCTTTGTGTTTCTGCAGTGTCAGTTGTTACTTCTCCTTTTTCATTTCGAATTCTATTGATTTGAGTCTCCTCTCTTTTTTCTTGATGAGTCTGGCTAATGGTTTATCAATTTTGTTTATCTTTTCAAAGAACCAGCTTTTAGTTTTATTGATCTTTGTTATTGTTTCCTTCATTTCTTTTTCATTTATTTCTGATCTGATCTTTATGATTTCTTTCCTTCTGCTAACTTTGGGTTTTTTTTGTTCTTCTTTCTCTAATTGCTTTAGGTGTAAGGTTAGGTTGTTTATTTGAGATTTTTTTGTGTTTCTTGAGGTAGGATTGTATTGTTATAAATTTCCCTCTTAGGACTGCTTTTGCTGCATCCCATAGGTTTTGGGTCATTGTGTTTTCATGGTCATTTGTTTCTAGGTCTTTTTTTATTTCCTCTTTGATTTCTTCAGTGATCTCTTGGTTAGTATAGCAGTGTATTGTTTAGCCTCCATGTGTTTGTATTTTTTACAATTTATTTCCTGTAAACGATATCTAGTCTCATAGTATTGTGGTCAGAAATGATACTTGATATGATTTCAATTTTCTTAAATTTACCAAGACTTGATTTATGACCCAAGATATGACGTATCCTGGAGAACTTTCCATGAGCACATGAGAAGAAAGTGTATTCACTTGCTTTTGGATGTACTGTCCTATGAATATCAATTAAGTCCATCTTGTTTAATGTATCCTTTAAAGCTTGTGTTTCCTTATTTATTTTCATTTTGGATTGTCTGTCCATTGGTGAAAATGGGGTGTAAAAGTCCCATACTATTATTGTGTCACTGTCGATTTCCTCTTTTATGGCTGTTAGCATTTGCCTTATGTATTGAGGTGTCCCTATATTGGGTGCATAAATATTTACAATTGTTATATCTTCTTGGATTGATCCCTTAATTATTAGGTAGTGTCCTTCTTTGTCTCCTGTAATAGTCTTTATTTTAAAGTCGATTTTCTCTGATATGAGAATTGCTACTCCAGCTTTCTTTTGATTTCCATTTGCATGGAATATCTTTTTCCATCCCCTCATTTTCAGTCTGTATGTGTCCCTATGTCTGAAGTGGGTCTCTTGTAGACAGCATATGTATTGGTCCTGCTTTTGTATCTATTCAGCCAGTCTATGTGTTTTTGCTGGAGCATTTAATCCATTTACATTTAAGATAGTTATTGATATGTATGTTTTAGTTACCATTTTCTTAAGTATTTTGAGTTTGTTATTGTAGGTCTTTTCCTTGTCTTGTGTTTCCTACCTAGAGAAGTTCCTTTAGTGTTTGCTGTAAAGCCAGTTTTGTGGTGCTGAATTCTGTTAGCTTTTGCTTGTGTGTAAAGGTTTTAATTTCTCCATCAAATCTGAATGAGATCCTTCCTGGGTGGAGTAATCTTGGTTGTAGGTTTCTTCCCTGTCATCACTTTAAATATGTCCTGCCACACCCTTCTGAATTGTAGAGTTTCTGATGAAAGATCAGCTGTTAACCTTCTGGGCATTCCCTTTTATGTTATTTGTTGTTTTTCCCTTCCTGCTTTTAATATTTTTTTTGTAGTTATTTTTTGACAGTTTGATTAATATGTGTCTTGGCGTGTTTCTCCTTGGATTTATCCTGTATGGGATGCTTTGTGCTTCCTGGACATGATTGATTATTTTCTTTCCCATATTAAGGAAGTTTTCAACTATAATCTCTTCAAATATTTTCTCAATCCCTTTCTTTTTCTCTTTTTCTTCTGGGACCCCTACAATTCGAATGTTGGTGCATTTAATTTCTCAGAGGTCTGTTAGATTGTCCTCAATTTTTTTCAGTGTTTTCTCTTTATTCTGCTCTGCAATAGTTCCTTCCACTATTTTATCTTCCAGGTCACTTATCCGTTCCTCTGACTCAGTTATTGTGCTATTGATTCCTTCTAGATAATTTTAAATTTTATTTATTGTGTTGTTCATCATTGTTTGTTTGCTCTTTAATTCTTCTAGGTCCTTGTGAAACGTTTCTTCTGTTTTCTCCATTTTACTTCCAAGATATTCTATCATCTTTACTATCATTACTCTGAATTCTTTTTCAAGTAGACTGCCTATTTCCTCTTCCTTTGTTTGGTGTGGTGGGGTTTTACCTTGCTCCTTCATCTGCTGTGTATTTCTCTGTTTTCTCATTTTACTTAACTTACTGTTTTTCGGGTCTCCTTTTCACAGGCTGCAGGTTTTTAGTTCCCATTGTTTTTGGTGACTGTCACCAGTGGCTAAGGTTGGTTCAATGGGTTGTGTAGACTTCCTGTTGGAGGGGACTGGTGCCTGTGTTTTGGTTGATGAACCTGGATCTTGTCTTTCTTGTGGACAGGACTGCATCCAGTGGTGTGTTTTGGGGTGTCTGTGACCTTATTATGATTTTAGGCAGCCTCTCTGCTAATGGGTAGGGTTGTGTTCCTGTCTTGCTATTTGTTTGGCATAGGGTGTCCAGCAGTGTAGCTTGCTCGTCGTTGAGAGGAGCTGGATCTTAGTACTGAGATGGAGATCTCTGGGAGAGCTTTCATCATTTGATATTACTTGGAGCTGGGAGGTCTCTGCTGGACGAATGTCCTGAACTTGGCTCTCCCACCTCAGAGGCTCACGCCTGATGCCCAGTTGGAGCACCCTGTCAGCCACATGGCTCAGAAGAAAAGGGAGGAAAAAAATGAAAGAAAGAAAGGAAAAAAACAAATAAAATAAAAATTATTGAAATAAAAAATTTAAAAATATTATTTAAAAAAACTAATTAAAAAAAGAAAGAAGAGAGCAACCAAACCTAAAAACAAATCCAGCAATGATAAGAAGTGCTAAAAACAGGGGCTTCCATGGTGGCACAGTGGTTGAGAGTCTGCCTGCTGATGCAGGGGACATGGGTTCGTGCCCTGGTCTGGAAAGATCCCACATGCCACAGACCGGCTAGGCCCATGAGCCATGGCCGCTGAGCCTGTGTGTCCAGAGCCTGTGCTCTGCAATGGGAGAGGCCACAACAGTGAGAGGCCTGTGTACCGCAAAAAAAAAAAAAGTGCTAAAGACAAAACAAAACAAAAAACAGACGGAGAGAACCCTAGGACAAATGGTAAAAGCAAAGCTATACAGACAAAATCACACAAAGAAGCATACACATACACACTCACAAAAAGTGAAAGAAGAAAAACATATATATATAAAAAAGAAGGAAGAGAGCAAACAAATCAATAAACAAATCTACCAATGATAATATGCTCTAAATACTAAACTAAGATAAAATTAAACGGAAACAAATTAGATGCAGAAAGCAAACCCTAAGTCTACACTTGCTCCCAAAGTCCACTGCCTCAGTTTTGGGATGATTCGTTGTCTATTCAGGTATTCCACAGATACAAGGTACAGCAAGTTGATTGTGGAGATTTAATCCACTGCTTCTGAGGCTGCATGGAGAGATTTCCCTTTCTCTTCGTTTTTCACACAACTCCTGGGGTTCAGCTTTGGATTTGGCTCCACGTCTGCATGTACATTGCCTGAGGGCATGTGTTCCCTGCCCAGACAGGATGGGGTTAAAGTAGCAGCTGATTAGGGGGCTCTGGCTCACTCAGGCCAGGTGGAGGGAGGGGTATGGAATTCGGGGTGAGCCTGTGGTGGCAGAGGCTGGCATGATGTTGCACCAGCCTGAGGTGTACGATGTGTTCTTTCAAGGAAGTTTTCCCTGAATCATGGGACCCTGGCAGTGACGGGCTGCACAGGCTCCCAGGAGGGGAGGTGTGGATAGTGACGTGTGCTTCCACACAGGCTTCTTGGTGGCAGCAGCAGCCTTAGCGTCTCATTCCCGTCTCTGGTGTCCACACTGATAGCTGTCATTCACACCCATCTCTGGAGCTCGTTTAGGCGGTGTTTGAATCCTCTCTCCTTGCGCACCCCCAAACAATGGTCTCTTGCCTCTTAGGCAGGTCAAGACTTTTTCCCAGACTCCCTTCTGGCTAGCTGTGGCGCACTAGCCCCCTTCCGGCTGTGTTCATGCAGCCAACCCCAGTCCTCTCCCTGGGATCTGACCTCCAATGCCCAAGCCTCAGCTCCCAGCCCTCACCCGCCCAGGCGGGTGAGCACACAAGCCTCTCAGGCTGGTAAGTGCTGTTTGGCACTGGTCCTCTGTGCGGGAATCTCTCCACTTTGCCCTCTGCATCCCTGTTGCTGCATTCTCCTCCATGGCTCCAAAGCTTCCCCCCTGCCCACCCCCTGCCTCCACCAGTGAAGGGGCTTCCTAGTGTGTGGAAACTTTTCCTCCTTCACAGCTCCCTCCCACTGGTACAGGTCCCGTCCCTATTCCTTTGTCTCTCTTTTTTCTTTTGCTCTACTCATGTACGTGGGGAGTTTCTTGTCTTTTGGGAAATCTGAGTTCTTCTGCTAGCGTTCAATAGGTGTTCTGTAGGAGTTGTTTCACATGTAGATGTATTTCTGATGTATTTGTGGGGAGGAATGTGATCTGCAAGTGTTACTCCTCGGCCATCTTGAAAGTCTCCAGACTATTTGATAAATCATGCTGAGATAACTTGTTAGCAGCTCCTTTCCATAAAATTAAATGCTGTTGAATCAGAGATATACATGTAAAAATTTAATAACTGTCAGTACCAGAGGAACTGTGATCTATTTTAGTCTATTTTTAACATTATTAGAGTAGGTAAGAACTTACCAAGCAAAGTCAAAACACAGAGGCTGTAAGTTTGAACACATAAAAGTTACAGTTAACAATATGGGGAGAAAATACCATGAAAAGTTTTTGCATTTTAAAAGGATAGGCCAAGAAAAATATTTAAAACACATTTTACAAAGAGCTAATTCCTAAAAATGTAAAGAGTATACAAATAAATTAAAAATACTAATAGAAGAACAAACGAAGCACATGCACAAGCAGTTTGTAGGGTAGGAAATGAGTCATAAACAAATGATAATACAAATTATATTTCCATTTTTTAAATGTCAGATTTGAAAACATCAGTAAGTTTGACAAGACATTATTGTCAAAAGTACAAGGAGAAGAGGCACTCCTGTGCAAAAGTGATGGAGGTACAAACTGCCATATCTTCTTTTAGGAACCATTTGGCACCATCTATTAAAACAGCCATTTTTTGATGCAGTAATTCCACTTCTAAGCACTTATTTTACAAGGATTCTTGTACATGTGTACAAGGATATTCACAGAAGCTGTGTTCATAAGGAAAAGGCTGAAAATAAACAGAAGGCCCCTCAATGTGGAACCAGTTACATAAATTATGATCCGTTCATACAATGACACCCTAGTATAGCACAATAGTGATTTTGAAATATCACCCAGTGTATCTCCCTTCTTGCTAATTTTTTTTTCTTTTTCCTCCTCTGTCCCTGGACCATCAAGGTGAGACCCAGTAGCCCAGGCTTGTGAGAGGTGCTTGCACTGCCTCCAGGTAGGGAAGGCTGATACAGGTCAGAGCAGAGAAATCATTTCTCAGCTTTGATTTCTGGACTTCATAAGGCTCAGAATGAGGCCATAATCTTGAACGTTCGACATTTCCTGAAATAGAAAAGGGATTTCTCAGAACTCCCAAAGCTGGATTTTTTTCATATGTCAAGAACCAAAGTTTGAAGGATAGGTCATAGAGTAAAAGACAATAAAATGACACAAAAGGAATGACTGGGATGATACCCTCCTAGTGTCAGAGGAGCAGCCAGCAAGGAGGTGCTGAGGGAGAGAGAGCAGTTGAGAAGGGTGAGTGTTTGGAGGGGCAAGTCTGGCTCCCTTTTCAAGGTGCACCCAGAACACCTTGGGGCCCTTGTGCTGCTTTCCAAGACACTCTCAAGGAGACAACAAGCCTTCAGCATAATGCCATGTCCCACCTGGCTTGGTGAAACCGAGCAGGACCCTGTGGGGCCCTCCTGGGTACAAAAGCCCCTCCGTTTTCCCCATTTCTTGTTTGTAGTGTTGACAAAATTTAATCAGTCAATCTGAGAATGAAATGGAAAATTTTATTCGAACCAAATTGAGGACTATAACCCGGGAACAGGATCTCAGAAAGCTCCAAGAACTGTTCTGCCCATTAGATGTCAGGGCAGAGTTATAAAGTTTTTTGAGACAGAGGGCTGTACATCAAATGATGTGTTATTGATTTACATGATCCAGATCTAATCATGGTCATGGTAGGTCATGTGATCCCTTACAAGATCAAGAAGGAATGTTATCAAGGAGTTGTTGCACTATACAGTTAAGCAGGCATTTCTGCCAATGAGGGAGGTCTGGTCGATGCCTAATGAAGATACACAATGCACAGTGGAGGAGACAGAGGAGGTCAAAGGGAAGAGAAAATTGTTTATGGTTTGAAAAAAAATTTGTGTGTTTTTTTTTTGTTGTTTATGTTTTAAGGGTTTTTTTTGTCTTGCCATAAAATATGAATCTTATTTCACAATAGAAAAAAAAAGTCTTTAGTCTCCAAGGCCTTCCCCAAGTTCCAAAGAGCAGGTTCAAATCAGTTAATGATCAGGACAATCGCGTCACAGGACCCCTGGGTCCTCCTGCTAGGATGTAGAAAACAATCTGGTGCATCTCTTTAGATGTTCTATAGAAACTAAGACTCCCACCCTGGTGGAGGATGGTGACTACATGCTGACTACAAGCACATAGACCCCAGACTGGTTGGGACCAGAAGACTGAGATTCCTAAAACATCACCCTGTTACCCGACCACCAACCAATCAGAAGAAGGTCCAGGAGCTGATCATGCCCACATCCCACGACCCTCTCCTCTAACACTGTCTGTCTTTAACACTTGCCTGAAAGCCATCAGGGAGTTTGAGCCTTGAGTACAAGCTGCCCATTCTCCTTGCTTGGCTCCTGCAATAAACCTTTCTCTGTTCCAGACTCCGACGTGTCAGTTTGTTCAGCCTCACCGTGTCGGGCACATAAAGTGAACTTGGTTCTCCAACATTTGGAGTGACAGGGCACCACACCTGAAGACATTCCTCAAAACCCACAGATCCCAGTGTGATGTGGGGAAAGATACCCTAAGGAGCTAGGAAAGCACCCGGGGACCAGACCTGGGCACTGGGAAATGCTTGGGCTTAAGTCGAAAGGCCACAGAGGGTAGAATCTTGATGCTGAAGGCATGGACAGTCTCTGAACACCGTGACTGAGGTGCCAGCACTCTGTGAGGCCAGCCGATCTCAGGGGATACCAGTGGGTGTGCTCAGGGCCAGCAGCTGATCACACTGCAGGGGATGCCACCAAAAAAAAAGTGTAAAATTGAGTAAGCTTGTATTTGCAATGTCTGCTTACAGAAAGAGGCATAAGAAACTGATTCCAGTGATTATACTTGGGGAAGGGGCTTGTGGGATTGAGGTCTTGGCAGGGTCCAGGCAGGCTCAGAGCAGATGTGAGCCCCCCCAAGGTAAAGGTCAGACTACGCACTCACTAAGCTGAAGGTCATTGCCTCCCCTATCAGACGGGGGGCAAGGAACGTGCCTTCCCCAGCAGGTGTCAAGTCTGGGGGCTTCCTGATCGTTTCTGTCAAGACCTCCCTGAGTCCTGCCCCTTCCAGACTTTAGCAAACTTGTGCTGAAGATGACGGTAAGTATTCACTGATTGTTAATAACATTCCCCCTTGCCCTTAAAAGTGTCCCAGTTTGTTGATAAATAGTATAGTTAGTATTCCTAAATAATCTGCAGAGTGTCTCCTGAAGCTCCTGGAAGGGAGAGTCAAGGCTTCTCTACTTGTGGTTCCCAGATGCCTCAGCTTTCCTTCAACGAGAGCTAATTCACTATCTCCTGTGAGAGACGTGGGATGTGTCAGACATGGTCCCTGGCCCTAGGGAGCCTCTAGTCCAGGAGGCAGGGAGACATGCAGAGAAAGAACAAACCCACCAGGTGGGGGTTGCTGAGACTTAACACATGTCACAAGAGCCCTAGAGCTCCTACTCTGCTTCCTCCTGGCCTTTTCCTCAGGTAGGAATATGGTCATTGCAACAACGATAAGAATAACAATAGCTACTTGTTATGTGGGGCTCCCTTTCTTGGGGAGCTTCCAGACCAACGTGGGGAACTGCCAGACTCTGCCCTGGGAGAGCCCAGTCTTGTGGGAAATGCATAGCTACAATCTTCTGTAGTTCCCACACTGATGAGAGACACTAGCCAGGCACGTCACCAAGAGACTGATAGAAATTCTTTACAAAACCCTGCAAGGGACCTGTCCTTATTCTCGTTTACAGATGAAAAAGCTGAGGTTCAGAGAGGTGATATAATTTACCAAAGTCACACAGAAATTTAGTGGCATAGCTGGTATTCACACTTCAAATCCCTGCTGCGGCTTCCATGCCCAGGTACATTGTGACAGCACACCCATCATACGTCCTATCCCATGGGCACTGTTTCCTCAGAGGCACCAAGTTCCACCTCCCATACCTTCTATTTGGGGCCTGAGCAAAGGTTAGGCTGCCAGTGGCACCAGGAACTGGGCTCCCTCCCAGTGGCTCTGCCACCAGCACAATGTTAACAATTTTAACGTTGACCTGAGTTCTTCTTAGAATGATGCTCTGCTTCCCTCATCTTGTTAATTTTTAAATCTTAAGTTGTCTGTGTATCTCTGTGAAGCCTCAAATACTATTTGGAACAAGTTGAGAGAGAAAGTGACAGAGAGAGAACTTGGTAACAGTGGTTGGGGAAGGGTCAGAGACTCTCATGCGTCTGCCTGTTTACACAAGACCCCTCGTCACATCTCTGACCAGCATCCTTGACTAGCAGCCACAATGCAATGGTCCTATAGGTCAACATCCCTGCAGCGCTCTGATCAGGCATGCATGAGTCACCACACAGCACCAATCTCAAGCATTCTCTCAGCCTGGGGTGTCAGGTACAGAAAAACTAACATCGATTGCCCCTCCCCAAGGAACATGTCATCTTGTCAGAGATTCCAGGCTCGGAAACAATCAACGTTACATATAAGGGACAACGAGGGAGCAAATAAAAGTCATTTCTCTTTTGAGAAGAACTTTCTTTCCTCCAGGACACAGGGAAGTGGGCTTTGGCAATGATCCAGGCAGAAACTTTAGAGCAGAGCTCCCTAGGAGATCAAGAATGCTGCTTTGGTTTCCTGGGAATGCAAAGTGCCTGTCTACATTGAATCTAAAAACTCAGGAGAATCAAACTTCCTCTCCTTGAACTGTGTCAACATGGGCCAGGCTTGGAGGCTTTTTGAAACCATCAGAGGTTGAGTATTGACTGGACAGAACGTGCAGGTACCTGGCCGAATACTTCCTTATTCCAGCTGATGTTCTAGAGTCAGACGATGGATGGGGGTACCTTGGAACACTTGAAAGGCCTTCAGTCTTTACAGGAGCTGGGTCCTTTCCAGGTCAGGACTCACAAGTATCTGGTCTTCTCTTCTTCTAGGCCCATGGATGATTTACTACTTAGCTCCCTTGACTTAGTTAGAGCCATGACATTAGTTCTGGCTAATGGCCCATGAGTACAAGTTCTATGTGGTTAAAAGCCGGTGTGAGGGTTCCATGTTATCTCTTGCTCTGCCACAGTGACTCGGGATGCCCATGGAAAGATAGCAGAGCTATAGGATAGAAAAAGTGTGAACTGCTCAGTCATCACATGGAGGATGGCTGCCCACCAGAATTCCATGAGGAAGAAATAAACTTTGGTTGGGTTAAGCCATTGAGATTTCATTATCAGTCTGTTACTGTAGCTTGACCTGGCCTCTTCTGACCCTTTGACACCCCAGAGTACTGATGGGGAGCAGAGACTGGGAGAAGGTGAGAACCTAGAGGTGAAATCCTTTAATTTCTCTCTTAGTGCTCCGTCTTTGCATGCAGTGCCCTTGTGCACCCTCTCCCCACATCCCTCCACCCACCACCTCCCTTCCGTTTTCCAAAGACCTACCATGGTGCTTCCCCACTGGTCTGTCACTACAGACAAGGGGATTTCCCTGACAGCCTTGCTTCATAATCTGCTGTGATTCAGAAAATATCAGGGCCGAAGGGGGCCCTGGAGCCTTACCCAGTTCGCATCTCATTGAACAGAGAGAGAATTCATGGCTTAGGAGGTAATGTGACTTGCCCAAGGTCACACGACACCTGATGATAGGACTGGTACCCAGGTCTCCTGACTCATAGGCCCAAACTTTCTCCTCCATCTCTTCCCATTGAGCTAGGTCCTAGTCTCAACTACGGGTGATAGGCATGTTATTCTACATCTCTTGTGTTAAGAAACATTTATCAAAATCTTGAAAATCAAAAGGAAGCACAGCAAGTCCTTTAATGTTGTACCGGGGCCTTGTTTAACAAGCCTGCTAAAGGGTTATTAATTCTCTGGGAAACCATACTTGTGCTTTATACTATTTGATTAGAGCCTGGATACAGTGAAATTACATGTTTAGCTGTAGATCTCGGTCTGGCAGAAGAATATAACCCCAAGGCTTATGCTTTTATTGCCATATTTATTGTCACGTTGGTATGACATTAATCAGTGTTTATCTAACCTGACAATCTTTTTCTTTTTTCCCCTCCCTTCTTTCTCTCTTTCTTTCTTTCTTTCTTTCTTTCTTTTTCTTTTTCTTTCTTTCTTTCTTTCTTTCTTTCTTTCTTTCTTTCTTTCTTTCTTTCTTTCTTTCTTTCTTTCTTTCTTTCTTTCTCTCTCTCTCTCTCTCTCTCCCTCCCTCCCTCCCTCCCTCCCTCCCTCTCTCTCTCTCTCTCTCTCTCTCTCTCTCTCGAAATACCTTTCTTATGACTTCTCTGATGGTCCAGCAGTTAAGACTCCATGCTCCCAATGCAGGGGGCCTGGGTTCGATCCCTGTTCAGGGAACTAGATCCCACATGCCACAACTAAAAGATCCCATACGCAGCAAAGAAGATCCCGCCTGCTGCAACCGAGACCCGGCACAGCCAAATTAAAAATAAATACCTTTCTTGATGGGCTATATTAATCTAAGTTCTTAAAGCGCTCTTGGAACTCATTTTACCACCTTACCAGTTCTCTCACTCATTAACTGATATGTGGAATAAAATCTGTGACACAGGGGTACTCTATATTTGTAATGAAAGTCATGTTCTTAACTTTTTAAAATTATACTTTGGCACTTGAGATAAATATCCGCTATCTTACAGCACCTACCATGGTGTCTGACTTAGAACTGGAAGTCATAAATGTCCACTGAATGAGGGACTGAATTAAGGTTACCCATCAAGATCATTGATCATAGATCTGCACTTTATCAGGATCTTTAATGTCGTACCTCAAAGGAGAAGCTCTGATGTAGGAACCTCAGGCACCAGGAGAATCTGATAGGAAAATATTTGGGTTTTTATGAGCCTTGCCTGATCTTCCTTTATAGGCTAACTCCATCTTCACAAAGAAACAAAGTCCTTCTGTCCTAGTGCCCCTGGGACACACCGTCTTCCTCAGAGGGAGAAGCTGGGACGAGTATAATCCTCTAAGTTACTCTCATACAGACCCAACTGTGACCAGTACATCCCCCCCTGAAGTTAAGAGGGAGAGTCAGTCTGTAATTCCACCCTCTCATCCTTCCCCCATATTTCATCAGCTTAGTTGGTCCTGTGTGATATTCAGTAAAACTGCAACAGGCAGCCAGGAGCCAGAAGTTATCCCTTCTCCTACCTGCTCTAATGAGAGCCCTTGTACCAAGAGCCCTGTCCTTCAGAATGACGTGGCTTATAATGGTGTCGTTCCCCAGAAACTTCTACAAGAGCTTCTGATTAATCTTCCCTTCCACCTAAAGACATTGTCAGGTCCTCAAAAATGTAAGACAAGTTAGCTTTCCAGGCTCCCATAAGCAGACCCTGATACCCAGACAGAGGAAGGTCTTCTGAGTGGGGCTGAGCAGTGTCCTTCGCTTGCCCAGGAACTTCACTTGAGCGGATGGAAACAGTTCATTTTGCCTGTCATGATTTAGCCTTACCGACAGCGTTTATCATTCAGCACAAGGCTTGGATGGGACTGAGTGGATCGGAACTAAAGCAGCTGATTTACATTCAGAGCGGAGTTTAAATTAACTGCACAGAAGTCAAATCTCGCATTGCTCGTGTTTGCTTTCTCTGAGCAGTGCCGAGGGCTTATGCTTTGGTCCATCCAAATTCCTAATGGGCCAAGTGCCCCGATTATAGATGATTTTGCGAACATCTGTAGCTCTTGAGAGCTGATGCAAGGATGATTCAGGAGAAGCTTTGGTGTCCTTCAGCTGGTTGTAGGCAAGTGACACCGCGAGAAGCATGGCTGCTCGGGGCCCAGAAGAGCTTTGGCTGGGTGGAGTGACTGTCTTAGTCCTCCATGCCTCTCTCCCAGCCAGATCTCAGGACAACTCCAAAGGGACCTGTGTACTTTTTAATGGAATGGATACTGGGCAGCAGGAGTGGCAGGTGCTATAAATGAAATAGGACTGAATCGCTGGGAGATGGGCACCTGGGGGGTGTCATCCTATTCTCCCTATTTTGAATACATTTGAAATTTCCACAGTTTTAGTGGAAGAGACTTGTTTTTGTGGACCAGAGACCTGAGAGAGAAGCGGAGGAAGAGGGACTTTGAAAGTTCATTCTTAGAAAAGCCCTCGAAGCCCCGACAGACTCTCCTGCTTCCTGCTGCCCCGCCCTGGGGGTTAATAACCTGTTGGGGGAGCCAGGAGACTGGAGCAGACTCCAGGGCTAACTGCTGAATAGAAAGTCTCTGTGTGGCTGGCGCTCTTGTTGCACACCCAACAGTCACTCCACCTTTGTCCTTGCTGGCAGACCTCCACTGTGTTCAGCAGCATGCTTGCAGGAGGTAGACCCAGACCCTGGGAATGAATCATGCCAATGATTGGTTTAGAAGTGGCCATGTGACCTAGTTCTGGCCAGTGAAATGCAAGGGAAAGTCTTTGGGGTGGGGCTGGACAGCTGGGAAATATTTTCCGCTCTCATAAACAAAAGAGTTGTACTAGGAGAAGCCTTTCTTTCCTTGGTGTTTACACATGCTGTCATGTTCTCTCAAGGACTTGAGGCCTCCTTTTTCTCCCTGACCTCATTTCCTATGATGGTCTTCCTCCATCACATTCCTCCAACCACTGGCCTCCTTGCTTTCTTAGAACATGCTAATCATACTTCTACCTCAGGGCCTTTGCATTTGCTGTTTCCTTCTAGAATGCTCCTCCTCCAGATCTTCACTGGCTCCTTCTTTCACATCCTTCAGGACTTTGCTCAAATGGCAGTTTCTCAGACATTTACCTGCCATCATTAAAAAAAATATTCCCATCCTTCTTCTCCTCCTTAATCCTTATTTTCCCTTTTTATGTTCTCCTCAGAACATACCACTAACATACTATGTAATTTTAAAATTTATTTTGCTCAGTGTCTCCATTTTCCCCACTACAGTAGAATCTAGGGCAGGGATTTCTGTAAGTTTTATTCACCATTGTGTCCCCAATACCAAAAAAAGTGCCCAACACATAGTAACACTATTAAATATTTGCTGAATGAATGAATGAACTTATGCTATACTTCAAGCTTCAGCAGCCATTTTGTGACCATGAGGGGAAGTGAAGAAAATCACAGAGAAACAGACCCACAGCCCCATTATCATGGAGCCACTCACTTAACAACTCTGCCTGTGAAATATTGTTATTGAGGTAACATTGTCCTAATAATTTAAGCCACTGCTAGCTGGGGAATATTTCACTTGTGACTGAAATCATCCTAAATGATACACCCTTCAAAGCTGCTGGGATGAGAGTCAAAGAAGGCTTTGTCATTCCATCCCAGGAGGATTGAGGGAGAGGCTCTCCAGGAAAGGGATGGGGAATCAGGCTCTGGAATGCCTGGAGTGCTATCAGTTGAGGAGGTGTGCAGCCTGACCTCTACCTGCTCCCTGGTGCACTCAGGGTCTCAGTGTTTCCACCAATGCAATAGGCATTCTAATATCCATTTTCACTATAGATCCCAGATCCAGAAACTTCAAAGGAGTTTCAGGCCTTGGTAATCAAGAAATAACCTGTCAGCATGTCTGTTTTGTAAATGAAGTAACAGAAGTTGGTGGCATTGGGGTGGGTCCCCTTTAGCCACACAGCTCTTGAAGCAGGACTGAGACAAGGACCGAGAACTCTTGCCTTCTCTGTTGATATTCTTTCTCCCTATTTACACTAGTTCCAGAATTCACTGTCATTCCTGGGAGGCTGAGAATTTCCCTCTTACAATATGGGGAAGTGGGATGTTGATGATTATCTGGTCCTCTGAACTTGCCTAGACAGGTAAACCAGCCACTGGCAGGGACGCTGGGACAACCACAAATAAGGTTGTGAAGATAGGGCTCAACCTGGTCTCCATGAAGTATCAGGGGCTCTTTTACAATGTAAATCACACCATGTCACTCTCCTGCTCAAGAACCTTCCATGCACTTTCATTGCTCTGAAATTGATATCCAAATTCCTTAGCCGATCCTACAAACCTTTGCTGGATCTGGCCCCCACTTCCCCATCCCCATCCCACCAAGCTCCAGGCACAAGCCTTTCCCTGTTCCTGTCCCTGAGTCTTTGCAACCATTGTTCTCTCCCCTTGAGGTGCACTCCCAGCACTTTGCATGACTGACATTCTCAACCTCAAGGTCTCCACCTGTGTGTATTCCTCTTTAGAGAAATATTCTCTGACCTCCCTCCCTACCTAACGTGGCAGCATCCCAGTTCCTCTGCAGCATCACTCTGTTTGTTTCATTCATAGCACTTATCACCCTCTGTAACTGTCTTCGTTGCTTATTTACTTACTGAATGTCTTCCCAACTGGACTGTCCAGAGTGCAGGGACTGTCCTCTCTTCTTAGCTGCATTTACAGGGCCTTGCTCAATGCCCAGCACGTGACAGTGCTCAATAACTATGTTGAGCGAATAAATGAAAGGATAGATAAATGCTTCCACTCACCTCCACCACAGTGCCAGATGGTCAAGCCCCAGCAGGACACTGGCCTAAAGATCCTTGATGGCCCTGGACAACACCAGAAGCGTTGCAGCCACCATAAGACAGTGATGCTTCAGCTCAGTCCAAAGGGGACCGTGCAAGGCAGCCAGCCCTCTAGGGTGTGGAACTGCTTCCAGCCATCACCCCAAGCCCTGCCCTGAGCAATCCTCAACCTTCTAACCACAGAAGGGCTGTCTCCCCAAGTTTCCCCTGCTGCTGTTTGGAGGAAGGCTTGGCTTTCCTGCAGCCAACTGGGCGGTCCATCAATAACTGAGGGGTAACCAGTGGGGTGTCGGGGCAGTAGGGAGCAGCAGTCCTCCAGGGAGGCTCCCTGGGTCTTTCTTATGATGATGTGATTCGTGGGAACATAGAGTAGCACCCCACAGATCAAGTATGTTTGGGGAGTTCCAAGGATAAGGGAATGGAAACCCTCCCCTTATATTAGGGGTGGAATTTGCAGTGTTAGAAATATAACTAGTAAGGCCACATGTACCCTTTCTCCTCACACCCAACCCCAGCAAAGAAATGGATTCACATCACACACCATGCACACACGTACCTACACATACATACCCCCCCAACACACAAAAGTACACAGTTACTTCGCAAAAAGATTTATTTCCTTTCTTCAAAAGCATTTAATGTTTCAGGAAAAGTTATTCTGAGATCAGAAACTCCCTGGCCTGTACCCCGGCCATTAAGGAGGTCAGGATTGTCACACGGGGTCAGCCTCTTGGCTTGCACAGGCCACAATGATATCTCTGCTGGAGATCCTGGAGAAATGGTTAATGAAACGATGGGAATGTTTTTCCAGAGAGCAAATTCTGAGTGTTCCTGATGTCCCCAAATATCCAGTTTCCCTTAATACTTTCCAATCTGGGTCTGTCATCCTTGTCTTAAATCTAGTTATAATTTCCGTTGTCAGTTTATTTCCCAAAGTGAGAGTAGTAAACAGGACTTTAATGAATCCATCAGCAACTGCTGTTGTGCAAACAGGAGCTGGCAAAGTGATGGATACTGTGCCGGGAAGCAAAAGTCCTGAATGTTGGGCCTCTTGCACTACTACCTGACTGAGAACCCAGGAAGTCACCACCTCAGGAGGTCTCAGTGTTCACATCTGCATGTGCAAGAAATATTAACGCTTGCCTGCCTGAAGATGGACCCAAGGTTTTCTCTGGTGCTGAATTGTCTGCCTAGCACCAACTCCAAGGAGCATGAAGAACGCACAGGTCCTTCCCTAGGGGAATTTGCTGGTCTATCAGACAAAGTCCTGAATCTTTCTCTGCTTATTTACAAAGCATCAGCGTTTGAGCATTGTCTGTTCTGTTCTCCGATTCTTGGAGTGATTGGTATGTGAGACTCAGGTTCCTGAATCCCCTTTGTAATAAACACAGTTGGGTGACCTCACAACTGTATCCTTCTCCTTTCTCGCAAACAAAACTAGGTGGCCTTATGTTTCAGGGACGAATGGGCCCCTCGGCTGCCCCTGGGGAAGGAGCTAGTCTAGCAAATCAACATGGATTCCTTCCCCCTTGACAGTGCGGTAGACATGTGGCACTGTTCTGGCCAAGATGGCTTAAAGGAAACTCCAAACTCCACTGGGGGAAGGACAGGGGCTTCTGGAAAGGTTATGCTTGTTCCTAAAAAGAATAGGAAATAACCTGTTAGAATGTCTCTCTCTCTCTCTCTGACTCCGGCTATTTTTGTATGTAAGTCTGATGTCTGGAGCTGCTGACACTATTTTGCCCCTCTGAGGGGAGTAGTTAAAGTGCTGAGGATGGCAGGTGGATAAATACCTGGGTCCTTGAGGGCATCATTGAGTCTCAGAATTGCCCAAACTCAAACTACTCTATTTACATACTTTGTGTTACAGGAGATAATAAATGTCCTTATCGTGAGCCATTTTCTGATGGATTTGCTTTTTCTTTCAGCTGAAAGCATCTTAACTGTATTAGTCAGGATAAGTTAGATTATGCATGATAACAAATGACACTCACATCACAGTGGCTTGATACGAGTTAATTTCTCACTCAGGCCATCTGCCCTTTGGGGTTGGCAGGGAAATCTGTTCATCACAATCCCTCAGGGCCATAGAGGAGGCTGGGAAGAGAATCTTGTGAATGACACACGGGCCCTAAAAGCTTCTGCCCTGAGGTGACATCTGTCACTCCCCTCACATTAAAATCAGGTTATGTGGATATGATTTCCTTCAAAAGCTTTTGGGAAGTACAGTCCTGCCCTCTGCTCAGAAGGTGGAAATGTGGAACTATTTGGTGACAACACTAATGTCCACCACATTAACTAATATAAACTCTAGGAGTAGGGAGTTGTATGGCCTTGGATCAACAATGTAACTCCTTTAAACCTTGGTTTCCTCATCTGCAAATTTAATTTTTTGAACGTTTTCTCCTTTTCCAACTGTTGTGAGGATACAATGAGTAATAAAGATGAAGGTATCTTTGAAAGCATAATGAAGCCTAATTGTGTGGGTAGTTGAGGGGTATTCATGCCTTCTCAGCAGAGATCACAGGCTCGTTCCTGCAGCTCTGCTCTACACATAGAACTTTCTCATCTTCACCATGTGTCTGCAACCAGACCACCTGGTAGTGAAGACATTGGCTGTTTTCTGTTTTCAGGATAGAATAGAGAAAGAATATTTGTTTTAGAGGTGGAGGTGGAGGATGTTGGAGGAACTGGAATGAGTTTGGGGGTAATTTTCCTCACGGCACTTCTAGGAGGCTGTTTTAGTTAGCTCAGGCTGCCATAACAAAAATGCCAGAGACTGGCTGGCATAAACAACAGAAACTTATTTCCTCACAGTTAGGGAAGCTGGAAGTCCAAGATCAAGGTGTCAGCAGGGTTGGTTTCTCCCGGGGCCTCTCTCCTTGACTTATAGAAGGCCATCTTCCCCTGTGTCTTCATACGGTCTTCCTTCTGTGTGTGTCTGGGGCTAATTTCCTCCTCTTATAAGGACGTGTTGGATTTAGGGCCCACAATATTGGCCTCGTTTTAACGTAATTACCTCTTCAAATACAGTCACATTCTGAAGTACTGGGAGTTAGGGCTTCCACATATGAATTTTGAGGGAACAAAATTCAGCCCATAACAGAGACCTTTCCTTTCCTCCCAATGAGAAGGGGAAAACCACAGGAGAAACATACTAATTTCCACAACAAGTAAGAGGAAAAGGAGAAGATAAAAGAGTAAGACAGAGAAGGAAGAGGAGGAAGAGAAGGAAAAAGAAGAGGAACAGAGAGAACTTGAAAACCTTCCAAGCAAGGGTTAGAAAAGCCCCGGGATGAGAAGGATGCGGGTGCAGAGCTGTCTGCAAAGGGATCGGTGTGTGGGAATCACCCAGCTCTGAGCATCTGCTCCCTGGACATCAGGCAATTCTGCAGTGGACAATAGACATGAGGAGCAAGGAGAGCCAGCTCAAGCCACTTCTAGCCAGTGAAATGTTGCCAACTTGCTGTGTGCAGAGGGATTGGTGGTCTAAATGAAGCCCAGTGCTGTGGAGTTTACTTACAGATATAGTTGTATAAGATATTCATAATTAATTTTGTAGGTTTAAATGCATATGAAAGTTTATTTATCATCTTAACCAGAGTCTCTGCATTAAGGTCATTTTAAACAGAATCCTAATTTAGGAAACTCAGCAAGACATGAGTCATAGCTAACATATTGAAATCTGGGTGAATTCTGCTCTTCACCTAGGCTCTTACAGCCAGGAAATATTGGGCAAAGAAAAGAGGTTATAGGAAAGGAACCATGCAAATATAAAATATGAATGTGCTGAAAGCTTTGCTTTGTAGTCCCTGTTATGGGCTCAATTCCAAGACCTAAAATAGAGGAGAGTGGGCAGCCAAAGGAATCAATTCAGAACAGTGCAGTGGGAGTGGTCATCATTTCAGCCACACTCAGGAACTGCTGAAGGACCCCCTAGGCAGACAAAGCACAGGCTTAGGCAAAAACAATGTGAGTCAAAAAATTCTTCTGAAAGCGTTTGATTTTCAATCTTTTGCCCCCAAATAATTCAAGTAGCCATCAAGGAGAAAGGGGGATTTATTGAAACTTCTTGCAGTTCTTTTACAGTTTAGTTTGGGTGTAGGGGCACCTTAATCATCATTAAGTCTTCCAAGAAGGGCTCTCCTCTTAAATGAGGCGGGTGAGTCTATAGGTAACTCGTGAAGTGAAGAATCAGATGTGATCATTCAGTCAAATATTCAATTGTGCAAAACATCCAAATGATATCAGGACAAGTATTTCCTGTACGGTCCCAGCATTTCACTCTCTCTGAGTCACAAAGGGCAGCCTCAGCCTGACGACTCACAAAGTATTTTGTCCAACCGCAGACACAAAGTGAGGATGAAGCGATTTTTATTGTTCTTGTCATCATTAATCCTTTAATTAAGGTCTCCTTTATTCATGTCAATATCCTGCCCCTTTCTCCCCTCCCTCTCTTCTAAACCTCATTCGTCAGGCTGGTTTCTCCAAGCTCTCCCAGCTCAAATTTTAATTAAAGTGAGTCACAAGACTTGAATCTCTAATGAGCCCCTCATCCGGATTCCATTAGAAATCAGAGTTGCTGCACTCTCTGTGGTGTTGTTCCTTAGCATGGTATTACTTTTTGAATACAGACGGCCCTTGTTCTGAGACTTTTTGCTTTATGTTAATATTCAGAGGTGAAACTGCCCGTTTCTCACATTTTGCCTTGGCATCAGCGGCATATGTCATTGAAGATATCAAAATGGAACAAGCAAAAGATGTGTGAGTGGAGACTACCTCATCCTCCATTTATCCTGCATCATTGGAGACTGGGGGTGTGGGAGGTTCTATACTGGTGGGCTTTTCAGATGACTGAGCCCTCTTCTCCTGGAAATCAAGACTTCTTTTGTTTTAGCCAGTTAATGTAAGTTTTCTAAAATGCAGCCTCTTCTTAGACAGAGGTCAATACTTTCTCGATGCTTCAGACCCGTCACTATGATGAGTGGTCAGCCAAAGTTTGGTACAGAGCATCCTGCAATTACACAATAGGCTATAGCCCGGCTCTGGAAAGTTGAGCTTTCCATAAGCTGGGTTCCCAGGAAAGTCTGAAGCGGGTATGGATTACTAGCAAGGAGAGGCTGGGTTGCTGAATTTGCTCCATGTTCTTTTCATTTATATATTTTTTGTTTCTCTTTTTAAATAGATTTTTATTGGAGTATAATTGCTTCACAATACTGTGTTAGTTCTGTTGCACAACAAAGTGAATTAGCCATATGCATACACATGTCCCCATATGCCCTCCTCTTGAGCCTCCCTCACATCCTCTCTATCCCACCCCTCTAGGTCATCACAAAGCACTGAGCCAATCTCCCTGTGCTATGCTGTTGCTTCCCACCAGCCAACTATTTTACATTTGGTAGTGTATATATGTTGATGCAACTGTCACTTCGCCCCAGCTTTGCCCTCCCACCCCATGTCCTCAAGTTCATTCTCTATGTCTGCCTCTTTATTCTGGCCCAACAACTAGGTTCATCAGTACCTTTATTTTTTTTTTTTAGATTCCGTATATATGCGTTACCATACGGTATTTGTTTTTCTCTTTCTGACTTACTTCACTCTATATGACAGACTCTAGGTCCATCCATCTCACTTAAAATAACTCAATTTTGTTTCTTTTTATGGTTGAGTAATATTCCATTGTATATATGTGCCACATCTTCTTTATCCATTCATCTGTAGATGGATATTTAGGTTGGCTCTATGTCCTGGCTATTGTAAATAGTGTTGCAATGAACATTGTGGTACGTGTCTCTTTTTTTTTTTTGACTGTGTTGGGTCTTCATTTCTGTGTGAGGGCTTTCTCTAGTTGTGGTGAGTGGAGGCCATTCTTCATCATGGTGAGTGGGCCTCTCACTGTCGCAGCCTCTCTTGTTGCGGAGCACAGGCTCCAGGTGCGCAGGCTCGGTAGCTGTGGCTCACGGGCCCAGTTGCTCCGTGGCATGTAGGATCTTCCCAGACCAGGGCTCGAACCCATGTCCCCTGCATTGGCAGGCAGATTCTCAACCACTGCCCCACGTGTCTCTTTTTGAATTATAGTTTTCTCAGGTATATGCCCAGTAGTGGGATTGCTGGGTCATATGGTAGTTCTATTTTTAGTTTAAGGAAACTCCATACTGTTTTCCATAGTGGTTGTACCAATTTACATTCCCACCAACAGTGCAAGAGGGTTCCCTTTCCAACAGACCCTTTCCAGCATTTATTGTTTCTAGACTTTTTGATAATGGCCATCCTGACTGTCATGAGGTGATACCTCATAGTAGTTTTGATTTGCATTTCTCTAATAATTAGTGATGTTGAGCATCTTTTCATGTGCCTCTTGGCCATCTGTACCTCTTCCTTGGTAAGATGTCTATTTAGGTCTTCCACCCATTTTTTAACTGGATTGCTTGTTTTTTTGATATTGAACTCCATGAGCGTTTTGTATATTTTGGAGATTAATCCTCTGTCTGTTGTTTCATTTACAAATATTTTCTCCCATTCTGAGGGTTGTCTTTTTGTCTTGTTTATGGTTTCCTTTGCTGTGCAAAAGCTTTTGTTTAATTAAGTCTCATTTGTTATTTTTGTTTTTATTTCCATTACTCTAAGAAGTGGGTCAAAAAAGATCTTGCTGTGGTTTATATCAAAGAGTGTTTTTCCTCTAAGAGTTTTATAGTGTCTGGTCTTACATTTAGGTCTTTAATCCATTTGGAGTTTATTTTTCTCTATGGTGTTAGGTAGTGTTCTAATTTCATTCTTTTACATGTAGCTGTCCAGTTTTCCCAGCACCACTTATTGAAGAGGCTGTCTTTTCTCCATTGTATGTTCTTGCTTCCTTTGTCATAAATTAGGTGACCATATGTGTGTGGGTTTATCTCTGGGCATTCTATCCTGTACCATTGATCTATATTTCTGTGTTTCTGCCAATACCATAGTGTCTTGATTACTGTAGCTTTGTTGTATAGTTTGAACTTGGGGAGCCTGATTCCTTGAACTCCATTTTTCTTTCTCAAGATTGATTTGGCTATTCGGTGTCTTTTCTGTTTTCATATGAACTGTAAATTTTTTTCTTCTAGTTCTGTGAAGAATGCCATTGGTAGTTTGATAGGGATTGCACTGAATCTGTAGATTGCTTTGGGTAGTATAGTCATTTTCACAATATTGATTCTTGCAATCCAAGAACATGGTATTTGTTTATGTCTTCTTTGATTTCTTTCATGAGTGTTTTATAGTTTTCTGAGTACAAGTCTTTCACCTCCTTAGGCAAGTTTATTCCTAGGTATTTTATTCTTTTTGTTGCAATGGTAAATGGGAGTGTTTCCTTAATTTCTCTTTCTGATTTTTCATTATTGGTGTATAGGAATGCCAGAGATTTCTGTGCATTAATTTTGTATCCTGCAACCTCACGAAATTCATTGATTGGTTCTAGTAGTTTTCTGGTGGCATCTTTAGGATTTTCTATGTATAGTATCATGTCATCAGCAAACAGTGACAGTTTTAGTTCTTCTTTTCCAATTTGTATTCCATTTATTTCTTTTTCTTCTCTGACTGCAGTGACTAGGACTTCCAAAACTATGTTGAATAAGAGCGGTGAGGGCTTCCCTGGTGGCACACTGGTTGAGAGTCCGCCTGCAGATGCAGGGGACACGGGTTCATGCCCTGGTCCGGGAAGATCCCACATGCCGCGGAGCGGCTGGGCCTGTGAGCCATGGCTGCTGAGCCTGCACATTCAGAGTCTGTGCTCCACAATGGGAGAGGCCACAACAGTGAGAGGCCCATGTACAGCAAAAAAAAAAAAAAAAAAAAAAAAAGAGTGATGAGAGTGGGCTTCCTTTTCTTTTTCCTGATTTAGTGGAAATGCTTTCAGTTTTTCACCATTCAGCTCGCTGTGGGTTTGTCGTATGTGGCCTTTATTATGTTGAGGTAGGTTCCCTCTATGCCCACTATCTGGAGAGTTTTTATCATAAATGGGTACTGAATTTTGTCAAAAGTTTTTCTGCATCTATTGAGATGATCATATGGTTTTTATTCTTTAATTTGTTAATGTGGTGTATCACATTGATTGATTTGCATATATTGAAGAATCCTTGCATCCCTGGGATAAAATCCACTTGATCATGGTATATGATCCTTTTAATGTGCTGTTGGATTCCAAAATATTGCAGAGAGAGAAACACTCCCAAATTCATTCTACGAAGCCATCACCCTGATACCAAAACCAAAGATATCACAAGAAAAGAAAATTATAGACCAATATCACTAATGAACATAGATGCAAAAATCCTGAACAAAATGTATTTACATTGTTAGCACATATAGCCATTACATACTGTACTATTTCTCTCATAAGCATCATTTATTTTAGAACCACAGTAAACATATATTTAATATTTTACTTATTAAACATATATTTAATATTTACCACCAGTCCTTACACTGATGTCTTTCCAGTCAAATGTTTTGGTTATTTGTAGTTGTTTTGTAATACATTCCTGAGAAATGGACCATGAGAATAATATTGTCTCATTCCTACATGGTAAAAGCAATTAGCTGTGCCCTTTAGCTCAAAGGATGGTTTAGCTGAATACAGAAATCCAGTGTTGATGTTGAAAAGCCTGATCACAATCTGATTTTCCTTTCCTTATAGATGATGTCATTATATTGTTGTCTGGCTTCCCATTGGATTTTTTCCCAATAAAATCTTGTCATTTTACTAGACTATGTCTCAGTGTTGTCATTTTGGTTCAGTTTTCCTAGATACATGCTGTGTCCTTTCAATATGTTTCAAAATTTTTGTTTTTCTAATTCAAGAATGTTCTTTATTTTACAGATTATAGTATTTGTTCTTTTCCAGTGCTTTGGTCTTCTTTGTGATCTCCTCTTACACATAGGTTGGATCTTCTTTCCACAACTTCTATAGCTATAATTTTTTCCTTGAATACTCTTAAAAAATCTCTTCCTTTGTTTCTTCTTGATATTTAAATTTTTCTGCTTTCCATCTTCTCTATGTCTTATGGCACCATCTACTGTCATTCGTCACTCTTGTGTTAATTTTAGTTCAGTTTTCATTTATAATTTTTTTCCTTTAGTGCTAACTCTTTTCTGAATGTTAACCTGTCTTTTCAAATCTTCCTTTTCTCTATGACCTCATTTCTGAGCTTTCCCAATTCATTTTTATATGGTCCTTTCCATCATTTTTAAAATAACTTTAGCTCAGTTGGAACATTAGGGTATAATTTCACATGGTTTGTGGGCATGTCTTTTTAGCCTGTTTTCATCATTTGTGTAGGGACATTATTCTATTCCTTTTTTCCATCTTCTTATATTGATTTTGTTTATATTCTTTGGAAATATTTTTCTGTTGTCAATTTTTAAGGGAAATGACATTTCTTGTACTTTAAGAAGTGTGAGTGGCCAGCTTTTCACAGCTCTGGCTTCCTTCCTATGTTGTTTTTATGCAACAATAAAAAATATAGTTTCTACTTTGTGATATCTGCCTCCTCTACTTCTCTCCCCTTGGATCTTTTCTTTCCCATGCCTTTATTGTCCCTGTCTTGCTCAGTTTCAACTCCACCTTCAGCAGTTTATTCTCAGGGTAGGTCTCTCTCCTGAAAGTCATTTTGTATTTGCTTTTCATGAGATAACAGGGCCCACATTACTCTAGTACTTCAGATCTCCTGAGGTCTCTGTGCTCATTCATATACTGGATTCTGCAGAACCTCTTCCAGTTGAAGCTGCTATTCTCAGATTGGTCCACTGTGTTTTCCAGTGGTGATTCTGGAGTTCTTTTTGTAGGACCCTCAGAGGTCCCTTGTCTTCATTCTGCATAAATGCTGATATAAGCCAGATCTTGTAGCTGTCAGTGACTCGTCTCTCCCCCACTCATATTTTCAAGTTTATAAGCATATCTTTTCACTCAGTTTTGTTGTAGATATGTCCATGGGTTCTTAATTTTGCTACCCTGGTCTTTGTATATACCTTAATGAGGGACTTACATAAATTTTAAAACTATGCTGCTGCAACTATCTTACCAGAATTCATCCCAAGTCACTTTGATCATGGCTATGTGGCTGGTGTTTGATCGTTTATTTCTTGAGGATAGGGAGACTGATAATCTGTGTCCTAGAGCAAGGACACAGAGTTCCATATGTGGATAGGTTTATATTTTTGTTAATAGATTATAACAGTAATACACAGACATTCCCCAAATTTTGAAACTACATAATAGTATATAAGAAGAAATTAATATTGCCAGTTATACTACCACCATAGAAATACCCACTGTTAACAGCCTGATGTTTTCTCTTCTAGTCTTTTACCCAAGCAAACTTTTAAAAATATGTGTTTTAATTGAGATCATAGTATACACTGAAATCTCTGTCACAATTACCAGAGACTCACTCAATTCACCTTAGGGAAGAGGGAGATTATAGTTATTTCCAAACTGATAATAGAAATTTAATGGAGTGCTACCAGGAACTGTGGCTACTTAGGAACTGGTGATTCCCATGGTTTCTCTCCTGGGCCATATGCACTTCCCTCTAGCTTCTCCATGTCTCCCATGTCTGCTCTATTATAATTCAGATTGTCTGTGGTAGACCTTGACTTCTTTCCACCTTACAGTCTTTCAGCCTTAGCTCCTACTGATAATGGATCCATTTTCTGGACATTTCCTAGTCCAGATTCCTCAGAGAGAGGATCAGATTGTCCCAGATTATCTCTTCATGTTTAAGAGGCCCATCTTAAACAACCAATGGATCAAAGAAGAAATCACAAAGGAAATTGGAAAATATCTTGAGACAAATGAAATAAAAACAAAATAAAACTTATGGGGTGCATCAAAAGTAGTGCTAAAAGTAAATCTTATATCTATAGACACTTACATTAAAAAAGAAGAATTCAATAGAGACACAGATATAGAGAACAAATGTATGGACACCAAGGGGCGAAAGGGGGTTGGGATGAATGGGGAGATTGGGATTGACATATATACACTAATATGTATAAAATAGATAACTAATGAGAACATGCTGTATAGCACAAGGAACTACACTTCACTGTACAGTAAAAATGAACACAACTACAGTAAAACAACTACACCCCAATTTAAAAAAAAAAAGAATTCAAGTCAACTGCCTAACTTTATACCTTTAGGGAACTAGAAAAAGAAGAACAAATTAAACCTAAAGCTAGAAAAAGGAGAAAAATAATAATAAAGATTAGAGCAGAGATAAATTAAATGCAGAATACAAAAGCAATAGAGAAAAATTAGTGAAACTGAGAGTTTGTTCTTTGAAAAGATCAACAAAACTGACAAATCTTTAGCTAGATTGGCAAAGAAAGAGAGAGAAAACTCATCTCAAATGATGCAGAAAAAGCACTTCACAAAATTCAACACCCTTTCATGATAAGAAAAAAGAATGTTCACCAAACTAGGAATGGAAGAAAATATCTCAACATAACAAAGGTCATATAGGAAAAGTCCACAGCTGAATTCGGACTCAGTGGCAAAAGACTGAAAGCTTTTCCTCGAAGATCAGGAGTAAGACAAGAATGCCTGCTTTTGTCACTTCTATTTAATGTAGTAATGGAAGTTCTAGCCAAAGCAATTAGACAAGGAAAAAAAGAAAAGAAAAAGAAATAAAATGCATTCAAATAGGAGAAGAAGAAAAGCTAACCCTGTTGGCAGATTATATTATTTTATATGTAGAAAATCCTAAAAATTCCATACACAAAAAATCTGTTAGAACTAACAAATGAATTCAACAAAGTTGTAGGATACAAAATTAACATGCAAAACTAAGTTGCATTTCTATACACTAACAATGGACAAACTGAAAAGGAAATTAAGAAAATAACTTCATTTAAAATAACATCAAAGGGGTAGGACCTTCAAGATGGCAGAAGAGTAAGACATGGAGATCACCTTCCTCCCCACAAATACATCAGAAATACATCTACATGTGGAACAACTCCTACAGACCAGCTACTGAATACTGGCAGAAGACCTCAGACTTCCCAAAGGCAAGAAACTCCCCACATACCTGGGTAGGGCAAAAGTAAAAAGGAAAAACAGAGACAAAAGAATAGGGATGGAAGCTGTGAGGGAAGAAAAGTTTCCACACACTAGGAAGCCCCTTCACTGGTGGAGATGGGGGTGGGCAAGGGGGAAGCTTCAGAGCCACCGAGGAGAGTGCAGCAACAGGGGTGCAGAGGGCAAAGTGGAGAAATTCCTGCACAGAGAATCAGTTCCAACCAGCACTCACGAGCCTGAGAGACTTGTCTGCTCACCCGCCAGGGTGGGTGGGGGCTGGGAGCTGAGGCTCTGACTTCAGAGGTCAGATCCCAGGGAGAGGACTGGGGTTGGCTGCATGAACACAGCCGGAAGGGGGCTAGTGCGCCACAGCTAGCCAGAAGGGAGTCCGGGAAAAAGTCTAGAACTGCCTAAGAGGCAAGAGACCATCGTTTCAGGGTGCACGAGGAGAGGGGATTCAGAGCACCGCCTAAATGAGCTCCAGAGATGGGTGTGAGCCGCGGCTATCAGCACGGACAACAGAGACAGGCATGAAATGCTAAGGCTGCTGCTGCAGCCACCAAGATCCCGTGTGTAAGCACAGGTCACTATCCACACCTCCCAACCTGGGAGCCTGTGCAGCCCATCACTGCCAGGGTCCCATGACCCAGGGACAACTTCCTCGGGAGAACACACTGGTGCAACGTCACACCGGCCTCTACCATCTCAGGCTCGCCCTGCACTCCGTACCCCTCTCTCCCCCGAGCCTGAGTGAGCCAGAGCCCCCAAATCAGCGGCTCCTTTAACCCCGTCCTGTCTGAGCAAAGAACAGATGCCCTCCAGTGACCTACATGCAGAGGCGGGGCTAAATCCAAAGCTGAGCCCCGGGAGCTGTGCGAACAAAGAAGAGAAAGGGAAATTTCTCCCAGCAGCCTCAGAAGCAGCAGATTAACTCTTCACAATCAACCAGATGTACCCTGCATCTCTGGAATACCTGAATAGACAACGAATCATCCCAAAACTGAGGCAGTGGACTTTGGGAGCGACTGTAGACTTAGGGTTTGCTTTCTACATCTAATTTGTTTCTAGTTTTATGTTTATCTTAGTTTAGTATTTAGAGCTTATTATCACTGGTAGATTTGTCTATTGATTTGGTAGCTTTCTTCCTTTATATATATATATTTTTTTCTCTTTTTGTGAGTGTGTATCTGTATTCTTCTTTGTGTGACTTTGTCTGTATAGGTTTGCTTTCACAATTTGTCCTAGGGTTCTCTCTGTCCGTTTTTCTTTAGTATAGTTTTCAGCTCTTGTTGTCATTGGTGGATTTGTTTATTGGTTTGGTAGCTCTCTTCTTTTTTTTAATTACTTTTTAATTTTAATAATATATTTTTAATAACTTTATTTTCTTTATTTTTTCTTTCTTTTTTTTTCTTTTCTCCCTTTGCTTCTGAGCTGTGTGGCTGAAAGGGTCTTGGTGCTCCAGCCGAGCATCAAGCCTGAGACTCTGAGTTGGGAGAGCCAAGTTCAGGACACTGGTCCACCAGAGACCTCCTGGCCCCTCGTAATATCAGTTGACGAGACCTCTCCCCGAGATCTCCGTCTCAACGCTAAGACCCAGCTCCACTCAATGACCAGCAAGTTCCAGTGCTGGACACCCCATACCAAACAACTAGCAAGACAAGAACACAACCCCACCCATTAGCAGAGAGGCTGCCTAAAATCATAATAAGTCCACAGACACCCCAAAACACACCACTGGCTGCGGTCCTATCCACCAGAAGGACAAGATCCAGCCTCATCCACCAGAACACAGACATGTTTGCAAATCATATATCTGGTAAGGGGTTAATATCCAGAATACCTAAAGAACAACAACAAAAATAAACTAACAGCCTGATTAAAAAGCGGGCAAAGGACTTGAACAGACATTTCTCCAAAGAAGATAAACAAATGCCCAAGAAGCACATGAAAAGATGTTCACCATCATTAATCGTTAAGAAAATGTGAATGAAAACCACAATGAGATCGTACCTCACACACATTAGGATGGCTACCATCAGCTCTGTGAGTCGATTTTAAGAGACATGTTGGAGCAGATCAGGATTTCTCAACCTTGGCAACTACTGACAACCTTCTCAACTATTGACATTTTGGATCAGATAATTCTTTGTTATCGGGGGCTGTCCTGTGCATTTTAGGATGTTTACAGCATCCTCGGCCTCTGCCCACTAGATGCCGGTAGTGCCCCCCTGCCTAGTCCTGGCAATAAAAAACATCTCCAGACATTGCCATATGTCCTTTGGGAAATCAAGTTGCCCCCAGATGAGAACCACTGAATTCGATCACACAAATAAATGAAGAGTCTGCTTACTCCATAAAGTTGGTGAGAGATTTGACCTTAATAAAAGCATCCTTAAAATATTTTGGTTTAAGGAAATGCATTTTGCATTTACCAACAGCTAAAGGGAAAGTTTGTCTTCAGAATTCCCTTACCCTCCCCTTTAGAATCCCCTTGTATTTTTCTCCTATAAATGACTGCCACCTCTCACCCCTAATCTCAGGAATACAGTAGCTTGTCTTCCTACTGCCATTCAAACATAATCTCAAGAAAATAACTAGTAGGGAATTTAAAAGATGGTACAGGAGCAATATGATGCAAGGAACTGAACTGGGACCCAAGCACCCTGGGTGCTGGTCCTGGCTTTGTTACAACCAACTGTGTAGCCCTGAGCAAGTCAATTAATCATCTGGGCCTCTATCGTCTCCTCTGCGAAGGTGAGTATTGGATCAGATGATCTTTCTGCACTCATTATCACTAATGCGTAAAGGACTAACACAGAAAGCTTTGTTGGTTGCATATTTGTTGCAACAAGGTGCAACAAGGCAACAGTGCACAACAAGGTGGTCACACCTTTGTTGGAAACGATGCTTTCACTAGGCAAAGAAGCACCTAGCCTTGAATGCCAGAGTCTATGTCTATGTAACATGAGAAAGCATAGAAGATTCTGGAACATGCATTCAGTCATGGAATGTAAAACTCTCACAGCTGCAAGGTATGGAGAAGACCTTGTCCTACCCTCTCAAGGAAATCCTGAGGCCTAGAGAGGGGGTGGGTAACTTGTCCACCTTTTATTGAAAAGTGGCAATAATCAACATGGTGTTTTAAATACAGGGGACTTGGAAACATAGGGAGAATTGCTTTTTGGAGGCTCTACACTTTATTCAGTTCTATGCACTGTCAGGGTCACTTATCTGAAACCACTTAGCACACTGACTCATGTCTCCTGCCCTTGGTGGAGTGAAATAATGTATTTCCTGTATTCCTACAAATAAGTCCATTGATAATCAGGACAAACACACAATATGAAGCACAGATGGATGTTGAAAGACAAAAAAAAAAATCCACTTGCCAAGACTAGAGAGCCAAACTACACAGAATATTAAACAGAGAAAGTTGAGTAAAGAATTATTGACTAGTAACAGGGGAATGTAGTAACAGGGCATTGGCTACTAAGGGTGAGGAGAATGCTAAAGAATCTGGGAATGGCAGATACGGGCAGGGAGCAGGCACAGTCCTAGGGCCGAGGCAGAGGACCCCAGAGAAACTAACTTGGGAGACTTCCCCCAACACACTAGGCTGAGATTCAGATCTCGCTGGAGAGTGGGGGGGGGGGGGGGGGGGGGGGGCGGGGGCTGGCCCACTGGATGGTGAAGTTTGCCGAAGTGATGCAGGTGGAGACAGTCAAGCAGGAAACTAACCCCTGGAGTGACAATAAAGCTTTCCAGAAGCTGCCTGAAGGGAACGTGGTTGAAATTTCTGGAAAGCTGGCTGAGGCACTGGAGGGACTTGCCAGGAAGCTTCCGGGATGCCAGCCCCACGGGGTGCTCTTGAACTCAACGGAAGCCGGATGAGTTGCCTGCAGAACTCACCAGAAAGCCATGCACAGGGGTGAAGGAGGCTCCGTGGGCATCCTGCACGTCGCGGGAGCCAGAAGGAAGGACACAACCAGCAACCACGAAGAGCAGCCCTTCCTCCGGCAGAGCGCCTCCAGCGCCCTCTACTGGCGAAGCGCAGCCTCCGGCCTACTGGCAAAGGAGAGAAGTTTGCAAGATTCAGTTCCCGCATCACAGTCGGGCAAAAAAGGATGGATTGGGAGACACGAGGCAATAAAGTGATAAGCAACACTTCATAATCAGCAACACGACCATGGTTGTTACACACACACACACACACACACACACACCACACACCCCACACGTATCAAAATAACACAATACACACATGGCTGTTCAGGTAACAACTATCAAACAAGAAAGCCTTCCTTTAGTTCAGTCTCTCCTGGATGCACAGAATCTCCACCTGCCTGCACTCACCGGGGAAGGCACCACCTCCCCCTTGGTCGCAGGCAGAACCCCACGGTCCAGGCTTTCCAGTTTTCTTATTCACCTTCTTCCCTCAGCTCTCCCACTGGGTCTGCACTGGATGATCACACAAGTGTCATGAAAGCTTTAAAAAAAAAGTCCTCCTTGGGTCTCAGAAGCTTGGGGCATTAGAGAGGAAAGGTAACTTAGCTAGAGTGTCCTCGTGTCAGGTTTGCATCTGTGGTCCCAGCTACTGTCCATTTGCTGCCCCTTCTTACTCTCCAAAGCGTCCTGCTTTAGGCAGTGAATTATGTGGTCCCCCAAATGTGGCCAGCAGTCAATCCACTCCCCTGGGTTACAGATGAGGAACTCTCCCTCGTTGATGATAAACAAGAGACCCCTTGGGGTGGCGGGGAGAACTGGACTCAGGTCTACTGTGTGACTCTGGCTGGTTACTAAGCCTTTCTCTAAAGGCCCCCGGGTGGGTGTGCTGCGAGGATAAATGGAGACAACGTATGCAGAGCGTCAGGCACAAGCTGAAGCAGCCCCATCAGGTAGCTCCTGCATCTGCCCACCTCCCCATCTGATCACATCTTCTCTTTCTTTCAGGATGCATTTTTCTAATAACCCTTCAGAATAATCGCTGCTAACAGGGAGGTTGAAGGGGGTGAATCTAAGAGTCCCGAACTTGCTAAGCAAGAAGTCGATATTGAACTCTTTCTCCAGTTCATGCCTCCCTCCCCCTCCAGATTCCTTCTTTTTGAAGGCTATCAGGCACTTAGAGCAGCGGAACGAAGGCCACCCTCTGGGAAGAATGGTCCACCCAGGTACATGTCCTCCGTGGAAAAGAGCATCCAAGATCTCCATCTGGTGGCCACACTGTAGAACACACTCCTTGGTCAATTTGATGACCAGACAGGTGGGCCGTTACCCTGAGGTTGTTTATGAGACGAAAACCTCAGGCTGGGACCCCTCATGCAGGACGCTTGGTGATGCTGCTGTTGGGGGCTGCTTGGGACCCCTTGTCTGGGACACATCCCTCAGGCCAAACTTTGACAGCCATTCAGAGACTGCTCTGCCAGGCTTGCTGGATCCAGGACAGGTTACTCCAGGGTTTCTCAACATCAGCACTATTGACGTTCGGAGCCAGATAATTTTCTGTCATGAGAGACTGTCCTGCACATTATAGGAAGTTTAGTAGCATCCCTGGCTTCTACCCACTAGATGCCAGTAGGAACCCCTCCCAGTTCCCAGTTGTCACAACCAAAAATGTCTCCAAGATGTTGCCAAATGTCCTCTGGGGGGCTGGGGAGGAATTGCCCCTGGTTGAACACCACTGGACTGTTCAACCAGTGAGCCGTTCACTTAATAAACATTCTGGTTCTTAGCAAAATGGCAAGGAGGGCAGGGGCCGTGCCCAAGTTGGATCAGCAGCAGGCCCTGGGACCCACATGGTGTGGGTCCTGGAAGCAGGTATTAAATCAGCCCCCGGTCCTGGTCCTCCAGAACAGACCTCCACAAGCTTCACCCATGGGGGTCTCTCATTGCCCATACACATGTAGGGCTATTTTGAGACTGGCTTAAGTCTCAGTGGAAAACAAAACCTGTTCAAGACAGGTCTGGGTGATTCCATCTCAGAATCCTCATTCAGGAGGACCTGTAACCATAAGAACAGCTACTGTTTATTTCCATCGTGAAATAAGAACCAAGCCCCACGCTCAGTGTTTTCCTGCCTTTGCTCCTCACTCAACTCGAGGGGGGTTGAGATGAGACAGATGAGACATGGGGTCGCAGAGGTCAAGTAACTTGTCCAGGGCCTTGGAGCTTGTACTTGGAAGAGCTGAATTTTGAACTTGGGTTCCACACAGCCTTCTACCAGCCCCTGCTGTCCCCACGAGCTCACTTCTCATATGCCCTTTAGAACTTGTCATCAGTAGCTCATGGTGTAGGCGCTGATGAAGTTCTCCTTTCACTCTGCCTTGGATATGCTAATTTTGTCTCTCTGAACAAGCTGGAGACACCTCAAGGACTCTAAAGCACCTAACAGGTTCACCAAGCCAGCCCCCTTCCATGCAGAGTGGGGTCTCTCAAAATTATGATTGCCCTGCCTGGAAGTCCCCAGAATCCCACAGACCTAGCTGGCCCCTCTTTCCTTGGAACCATACCTAATGAAGAGATCCTTTTCATCTCCACCCACATCTCCCTCCGGTGGCAATCTAATTAGGTTCTTTCTACAATTAACTATTCCTAATCAAAGAGGAACAAAGCCCGTGTGTCATTCTTAAACTTTATCCATTAAACAACAATGTCCAATTTTGAAATCCCTCTTCAGACGAGGAGGCATGGTATATGTGTGGGATAAGAATTCTCCAGATATGCTAACCTAAATTTAATTATGCAAGGAGAACAGAGGTTTAACTTCATTCTTCCTGGAACTGCTGTAATTAAAACTCAATTAGGGGCCGTGCTGGCCAACATCGTTATCCGAGTGGCACTCTATTGAAAGGACAAAGAGTTCAGCAACGTTCATACAGATGCTGGCCTGAAGCCTTTGCAAGGAAAGGGGCCATTTTTCCCATCCTCTGTCTTTCAACAGTCTTCTAAAAACACCATTTGTTCAATTGTTTTCTCTTCATTTATAAATTTTAAAATTGTTCTATCCAGGTCAAAGGAGGAAATGGCCATTCCGATGTCTTGTCTTATAATCATCTGTCAAGTGTTTATGACGGGCTGGGCGCTTCACATACAGTATCTTATTTAATCTCTACGTCAACTGTGGGAAGTAGATATCATCCTTATTTTATTATTTTTAAGGCCTTTTTTGATGTGGATCATTTTTAAAGTCTTTTATTGAATCTGTTACAGTCGGCTTCTGTTGTTTATGTTTTACTTTTTTGGCCGTGAGGCATGTGGGATCTTAGCTCCCTGACCAGGGATCGAACCTGCACCCCCTGCATTGGAAGGCAAAGTCTTAATCACTGGACCACCAGGGAAGTCCCAATATCATCCTTATTTAAAGACAAGGAAATCAAGGTTCAGAGAAGTTACAGAAACTTCCAGTCACACCAATGTGAAATGGTGGGGTCAGGATTTAACCCACCAGCCCATCTGCAGAGTCTGTGCTCATTATGTCACATGGGTGCTTTGAAATGGTTTCCCAAATATCTGATATTTAAGTTAGAAGTATTCTTACTCTGTTTTTGATTGTAAAACCAACAAAAGCAAAAACAGGATTCTTAACTCTTCCAGCATGCATTGTGCTAGCAAGTGGGACAATGTGTTGGGAGATTCCATGTTGGCCTTGTGCTGGGGTTGGAGAGAGAGTGGTTTGTTGGGTCATTCATTCATTCATTCATCTGAGTGGCAGGAGGCTCACCTGACTGGAGAAGGTGCTGTTCCCAGGAAACCCACTCTTTCCAAATCTGGGCCGCAGGGCTATGAAGCCAGACGGCCAGGGTCACTACAGTTATCAGAATTTCCAGGAACTCAGCATTCACAAAGGGTTTTGTCAAATGTGAATTTGTGTATCAGTGCCCCCGTTCACTATGTCCCTCTCTAAACCCCTGTCAGGAATCCGGGTGATTTTATCGTGGTTTGGACTCAATCATAAGGAAACTGAGGTGTTTCCATACTGGCTATGATGGGGCAGATCACGCACTGTTGTCAGAGAAACACATCCCAGATGCCGTCCATGTCTTTGGTGGGGCTGTCTGCACAGACCACCCATGTCAATGGACATTTCTTACGACTCTTTCTTGGGAGTACCACCAAGAGTGCATGTCAGGCCAGGCACTGTGCCCAGGACCACCACTTCCAGTAGGGAAGTCATGCCTTTCCCAGGGAGGAACCCCTGCAGGGGGTGAGTTGGCCTGAGATCCATTTTACACTCTACACCAGCCAAAGAAAGGGCAACTTTCTAATTTGCCCAAAGGCACAGATGGGATAGCGGTGGTGTAATCTTGTTGGTTTCAGTGTGTCCAGGCCCACAGCCCCCTGGACGTGCTGCCCCTAGCTCTTCCCACATAGAAAACAGAATGAATTTGAAATCTCTGGAGGCAAGCCTCTGGACCCACTACAGAACAGGAGCAGAAATTAGCAGGATCTGGAGGCAGGGCACCACTCCTAACCTTCTCCTTTTTCTGGGGATTCAAGGCCTGTCCACTCATACCTTCTCTCTCTACGTATTTTGTTCAAGGCCTCTCCACCCCTCTGAAGTCTGCTTCTCCGTAGACAACGAGATTATGTGAAACAAAGTTCTCAAGGAATCAAGGTTTCAGAACGAGGACAGGAAGAGCTTGGTGTTGAGATGATCACTTCTTCCAGTAACAGAAAATCATGGTCAGGAACTTCAAAAGGCTCCAGAGGCAGAAAAGGGAACCCTCCTACACTGCTGGTGGGAATGTAAATTGATACAGTCACCACAGTATGGAGGGTCCATAAAAAACTAAAAATAGAGCCATCACATGATCCAGTAATCCCACTCTTGTGCATATATCCAGAAAAGATGAAAACTCTAATTTGAAAAGAAACATGCACTGCAGTGTTCGCACTATTTAGAATAGCCAAGACATGGAAGCAACCTAAGTGTCCATCGACAGAGAAATGGATAAAGAAGATGTGGTACATATATACAATGGAATAGTACTCAGTCATAAAAAAAGAGTGAAATAAAGCCATTTGTAGCAACATGGATGGACCTAGAGATTATCATACTAAGTGAAGTAAGTCAGACAAAGACAACTATCATATGATATCACTTATATATGGAATCTAAAAAAATGAAACCAGTGAACTTATTTACAGAACAGGAATAGATTCACAGACACAGAAAACAAACTTATGATTACCAAAAGGGAAAGGTTTGGGGGAGATAAATTAAGAGCTTGGAATTAGCAGATACAAACTACTATATATAAAATAGATAACCAACAAGCACCTATTGTATAGCATAGGGAACTATATTCAATATCTTGTAATAACCTATAATGGAAAAGAATCTGAAAAAAATATGTATCTTATATATATATTATATAAATGGGTATATATAATATTTATATATTATATATATAATAAATCAGCTATACTTCAATTTAAAAAAGTCTCCAGATACATCTGAGTTGTCAGAGAAAGGTGAAGCACAAGGAGGTGGGTTACACAAGGAGGGATGAAACCAGCACCTGTGTCCCATCCTCAGCCTCCCCCAATATTTTGATCCATTGAATGGGTCACTGCCCATACAGGGAGAGCCATTAGAGGCCCCAAGCTCATTTGGAGGATGAGCTGATGGCAGAGCTGGGAATGGCACCCTGGGCTGCTCTTTGTCTCCAGTCACGGGCATCTGCCTCCTGCCCTCCTAAGTGAAGGGAATGTTCTTTCTTTAGGATTAGCTTGGCTGGGTTTCCTGCCAAAATATCTGCAATAAGAATGTGGTTGAAAACTCAGCAGGGACTAACACGGGTGGGGACTCTTAGGGTGTTTTTCTGCACAAACGGAGCAGCAATGCATTGGAGAAAGACAGCAGGATGGGGCTAATGAGCTGGGGGGTTCCATGTCAGTCTCATGGTGGGTTGGGGGGTGAGTGGTTATAGGGTCATTTGTTCATCCTCTCATTCATTGCATGATTACCTACTTCCAAAAGGTACTTGAGACAGCCTAAAATATATCTGATATTGAAGGGTAAACAAAAGAGAACACAGTACAACTCCTTTAGAAAACTGTCTGGAAGTTTCTAACAAATGTAAACGTATGCCTATCCTTTGACTCAGCAATTTCATTCCTAAGTTTTTACCCCAAAGAAATAAGCTTATACACCCACAAAACATTTAACAAAGAATATCTGTAGCTTCTTTATTCATGATAGCCTCCCAAATGGAAATGTCCAGGTTTCTATCAGAGGAAAATGAACAAACAAGCTACAATATATTCATACAATAAATTTCTACTCAGTAAAAAAAGGGAACAAATTTGGGATAGATACGACAACATGGATGAACTTCACAGAAATTATTATTTCACTTAGCAGAGAAAGAAGCCATATATAAAAGTGTGTGGATTTATGAGTCCACTTACACAAGTGTTAAGAAGCAGCAAAACTCATCTATGGTAACAGCTGTCAGAATAGCGGTTGCCTCGATGTGGTTAGGGGGAGCAGGAAAGAGATTGAGTGAAGTGGGCACAAGGGAAATTTGGGGGATGATGGAGAGGTTGTATATCTTTTTTTCTTTTAACTGAAGTATAGTTGACTTTCAATGTCGTGTTAGTTTCTGGCATACAGCAAAGTGATTCAGTTATACATACATATATACTCTTTTTCAGATCCTTTTCCATTATAGGTTATTATAAGGTGTTGAATATAGTTCCCTGTGCTCTACAGTAGGTCCTCGCTGGTTGTCTATTTTATATATAGTAGCTCGTATCTGCTAATTCCTAACTCCTAATTTATCCTCCCCCCACCCTTTCCTCTTTGGTAACCATAAGTTTGTTTTCTGGGTCTGTGAGTCTGTTCCTGTTTTGTAAATAAGTTCACTGGTATCATTTTTTTTAATTCCACACATAAGTGATATCATATGATATTTGTCTTTGTCTGGCTTACTTCACTTAGTATGATACTCTCTAGGTCCACCCATGTTGCTACAAATGGCGTTATTTCATTCTTTTTTATGGCTGAGAAATATTCCATTGTATATGTGTATCACATCTTCTTTATCCATTCATCTGTCAGTGGACACTTAGGTTGCATTCACATCTTGGTTATTGTAAATATTGCTGCTCTGAACATTGGAGTGTGTGTATCTTTTCAAATTAGAGTTTTTATCTTTTCTGAATATATGCCCAGGAGTGGGATTGCTGGATCATATGGTAACTCTATTTTTAGTGTTTTTTTTTTTTTTTTTGCGGTACGCGGGCCTCTCACTGTTGTGGCCTCTCCCGTTGCAGAGCACAGGCTCCAGACGCGCAGGCTCAGGGGCCATGGCTCACGGGCCCAGCCGCTCCGCGGCATGTGGGATCTTCCTGGACCGGGGCACGACCCCGTGTCCCCTGCATCGGCAGGCGGACTCTCAACCACTGAACCACCAGGGAAGCCCTATTTTTAGTTTTTTAAGGAACCTCCATACTATTTTCCGTAGTGGCCGTAAGGTTGTACATCTTGGTTTTGGGGTGAGTTACACAAGGTGTATATTTGTCAAAACTCATCTAACTGCACACTTAAGATGTGTGCATTTCACTATACCTAGACCAAAGCAGAGCGAACTACAACAAAAACTTCCACAAGCTGCTTTAAGAATAGACAAACAAACAAACAAACATCAGAGAGGCAGTCTAGAGACAGATGGGCTGCATTCAAACCGTGACAGAGCTCCTAACCACAGTGGGACTTCAGTCACACGCAGTGGATGGTAAACTGTCAGTGCTGTTTAAAAGAAATAGTAACCGTTCAGGAAACTGACCCTTTACTTGGAGGCTGTAAAGGCAGGTCTCCAAGGTGGGGCTCACAAGCCTCTGCGCGTAATGCATATTTGTGTCGGCAGCAGCTTCATAGCGTTCAATCAGACCCTAAGATCACTGCTCCTAGATCCCAGGATGAGGTGATTCCTACAAATGAACAACAAAGGTAAACGTGGAGCCTCCTGACGTTCTACCCCCGGAAGTGAACCACTGAATCCAGGTCACCCTTAAGGGGAGGGGATTACTCAGAGCGTGGCTCTCGGGGATGCCTCCCACAGGTGGGAAGGAGTATCAAACATGGCTTCTCGCGATTTCACTGAAAGCAAGGCCAAGCTTTGATCTTTCCCAGCCTTGCAAGAGCAATGATGCTCATCTGTGTGGACCACTGAACCAGGGGTGTAGCGGGTAGGGAACGGTGCTGGGTCGTGGGAAATAGAGATGAGAAAAATCCTCAAGCTTGGGCTTCCCTGGAGGCACAGTGGTTAAGAATCCACCTGCCAGTGCAGGGGACACGGGTTCGAGCCCTGGTCCGGGAAGATCCCACGTGCCGCGGAGCAACTAAGTCCGTGCGCCACAGCTACTGAGCCCGCGTGCCACAACTACTGAAGCCCGCATGCCTAGAGCCCGTGCTCCGCGACGAGAGAAGCCACCGCAATGAGAAGCCGGCGCACTGCAACGAAGACCCAACGCAGCCAAAGATAATAAATAAATTAAATAAATAAATTTATATAAAAAATAAAGAAATGTATAATAAAAGACCCTTCACAATCTGGTCCCAATTTCCCTTTAAAAAAAAATCCTCAAGCTTGTAAAGAAGCTGTGATTTGGAAGTTCAGGAAGAGGGAAGAGGGTTTGAAAGCAGAACGAACCATGCAGTGGGAACTCAATCCCAGGAAATGGGGAATCTCCTCTTCTTCTTCCCCCCACCTTCCCCTCCTCCTCCAGTCCCTCCCCATCCTTGCCTCCTGGCTCCCTGCCCTTGGAGAAAGCTGTTGGTGTCTCTCCTCCAGGCCCCGGCAGTTGTTTCTATTCAGAAAAGGAAGGATGGCAGTGGAGCGTGGTGGCCCAGCCCCACTGTGAGTGGAAGACAGATGGGTTGCTCTTGGGCAGCAGCGCAGGACAGAAGTGACTCAGACTTTGGAGGCAGGCTGACTGGGGAGAGCTTCAGAAAGCCTCTCGACTTCTGTGTGCCTGAACTTATCATCTATAAATAGGGATAAAAATCTCTCCTTCACGTGGTATCATAAAGCCTGGACTAGAGAGGGCCTGGCACTTAGTAGGGCTCTGCACACAGTAGGCACCGCATTAAAGCTCCCACAGCTACAACTGACCCGTGGGGAGCTTCTGACCTCTTTCTATTCTGTCACCTGATGAGTTCAGTGAGTGCCACTTGGGTTAATTAATAAGTTCAGCTAATAAGCCTGAGCTCCTCTCGAAGGCCAGGTGCTGTGCTAGGATACAGTGGGGGTCAAATGGATGTGGCCCTGCCCTTCTGGGGCCCACAAACACCTCTGGAGCCCTTGGAGTCTGATGGGTCACAGCAGCCTCTGCTTCCATCCAGGAGAGACTCCGCCCTCCCCCTTCCCTCCTCAGCCTGCTTGACTTGCTGGAGATGGGAGCCCACAAGTGTTGGCAGGTGCCTGTGAGTTCTGGCTGAGAGCACCTCTGATGAAGGTGCCAGAGGTAATCCCAGTGATTCATTACTGCTGGGTGTTAACAGCTGCCTTGGCGTCTTCCCAGGCTCTGCTTAGGGCTTAGAGCCACAGTACACCCTGTGACCCAGTGTGAAAAGCTGCCACACACACGTGGGCTGGGAAAGCGGGCACAGCGCTAGGGGCTCCTGCACGGGGAGCTCGTCCTGGGCACAGCTCTGAGTGCTGGCAAGAATCTGGCCTGAGGTGGGTCCGATGCAGCCGGCCACAGGCCATCCAGAAGCTGATGGCAAAGGGTGTCTGAAGACCAGCTGCTCCAGGAGAGCAGTGCGGGGAAGGGGTGGGTAGGAGGCTGGGGGCGGGTACAGGTCTCTAGTCTCGACACACCTCCACCCCTCCTGAACAGCAACAATACCAACTCTGATTCTTGAATAAGGCCCACAATCCCTTATCCAAAACTCTGGGAGCCAGGTGCCTTTGGAAATTCAGAATTTGAAAGGTTTTAGGAAAGTAACATGGTATAAATACTGTGTGGTCTCTGATCTCCCTGAGGGGTCTGGGACAGCACCCTATAATCAAACACACGAAATGGATGAGTATTCAAACCAAGCCAGAGAAATAAAGACTATAAATTGTTTCACGTTCATTTAGGAAGGGTTTGACGGCCAAACAAATTGTGCAAAGTCATGGTTTACTGAGCCCTTTGGATTTATGATCATAAAGAAGGAATCGTCAAAAAGCGCTAGTTACAATAACAGTTAAAACAATAATAATATCGTCACCTATCTACAATTGTTTTCTTGATCTTACTCAAGTCGGAAGAAAACACCTCTAGAAAACTGCGTTATATAACAGGCAGTTTAGCTGAAAAACAGCATTCTGGTAGGTCAAGGCCCAGGCCCCCATTCCTATACCTAGTCCCCCCAACATAGAAATTCTGGAGCTGCCCCTGCAGGAGTGATTGCCCAGGAGAAGGCCTGCGTGAGGAGGTGCCTAGAAGGACTTTTTAGAGTACCTGCTCCCAGAGGTGGGCAAGGACCTTCCCCAGCCCTGGTGGAGACCCTGCTGGGGCTGAGGGCCAGCCTAACACTTCTGCTTAAAATAGAGAAAGACGAAATCTCTCCCTTCTTCCCCCAGGGCTGTCAGGGCTGCTCCTCCTCGGTTTAGGGTGTTTCCAGGTGTGTGTGCGTGAGATGGGTGGGGACATGGCCTTGGACACAGGCTTGATGGGGGGCCCACCAGGGGCCTCTTGGCTCCAGGGGTAACATCCGTGGAGCAGCCAGCTCGATGGGCAAACTGCATGTCGCTCTGTCAGCGTTAAGTCCTTTCTTTTATTTCTGACCTTGAATAAGGGAACCCAGGGGAGAGGCAGAGTCCAAGCTCTGGCCAGAGCCTCAAAGGGTAGACAGTGTCCTGGAGGCCTCCGCACTGGCCATCTGTCACAGGGAGACACCAGGGCAGGCGAGAGTGTTACAGGCATGTCTCAGTTGCCTGGGGACTGGTCCCAGAGACTCAATTTTTAATCGTGTTACCCGAGAGCATTTGTACATCAAAGTTTAGGAACTTGTGACACAAGAGAAGGGGCATTTCTGAGACGCAGGGAGTTGAGAATGGAGAGGTCCAGCCTCATCCACCCAGCATGGAGGGGGAAGATTGGGGCTTTCTTAGCGAGAACTGAGACTTAATGAACATATACTATGCTCACATGTTTACTGTATTGTGTCATTCAAACAACACTTTGAAGAAGGTGCTATTGTTCCCATTACATATTTGCACTCAGGGTGGAGTGAGCCAGAGGTGGAGTTGGGATTCCAACGCTGGTCTGAGTCTGCAGGCTTGCTGTCCCCTGTTGTCGTCTGTAATCTAGTAACCACAGGAGCGGTGTGGAGTCTCCACAGTGCTTGCACTGTAACTGAGAGAACAGAGCGTTTATGATACAACCGAAAAAACCCTAGGAACCTGATCCTCCCTTAGCTTTACCTCCTGTTTTGAAAAGTCAATCCAAGGACTGTTAATCCAAGGCGCGCTGCCAGGCATTTGTAGATGATTTACAATTTACAAAACCCTGCTCCATATCGCATCTTGTTTTGATACTCTCAACAAAGAGGCAATGTTTGTAGAGGAGGACTTTATGTCTCTATTTTATGAGTTTGGGAACAAAGGCTCACTGAGAAATGTGCCCTCCATGGCCAGGAGGCAGACGGCAAGGACTCAAACACCAGCTTCCTTTATATGTGTGTTGCCCCATCAGCCCCCCTCATTCTACTCCAGACTTTATTTCCAGTCTTCCTGAGCCAGTTCAGCCTGGCTTTACCGCTTTGGATTCCCAGAACCTAAAGATTTATAGCCATAAATAATTGTGCTCTAAGAGTTAATTTCAGGAAATTGACATGAAAGGGACTACCTAGCATAAGAACAACGGTTCTTGACTCCAGGGACAAGGAAACACCCACCGAGGGACTGTGTCTCCATCAAACCAACGTCACCTCCACTATCTTAAAATTTAAAAAACCTTAATAGGGAAAAATTAGGTTATGAGAAATCCAGGATTCAGGTGCTTTCCCATATGTTTATATCTGTTTACTAGTTGATGAGTTCATTTGAGGACTCAATGGTCAACCTTTCCTTCAGTTGAACCTCCCTGCTGCAAACTATCAAGGGGCATAAATATTGATTTAAATACACACATTGGGACAGCTTCTCACTCATCAAGTGGAGGCAAGCCGCACCTGGGGACAGGGTAAATGTTTGTGACCCTCTTCACACACTATGGCAGTCTTTTATCCATATATAATCTAAAAAAATTTTCATGAAACAATCCTTACCCTTATTTATGGATGCACTCTTAGATTTTTTTATTCTATCTTTTCTTTTCTTTGTTTTTTTTTTTTTTTTTGCAGTACGCGGCCTCTCACTGCTGTGGCCTCTCCCGTTGCGGAGCACAGGCTCTGGACGCGCAGGCTCAGCGGCCATGACTCACGGGCCCAGCCGCTCCGCGGCATGTGGGATCTTCCCGGACCGGGGCACGAACCCGTGTCCCCTGCATCGGCAGGCGGACTCTCAACCGCTGCGCCTCCAGGGAAGCCCTCTATCTTTTCTTTGTTTTTAATGTTGGACATGTCCCACTACACTGATTTCATAGTTCACTAAGGGGGGTTAAGATCTGCAGTTTCAAAAATACTGGCCTATGAGTTCTTACCCACTCTCTTGTGTCCACTCATCACCCATCTATGAGATTACTCTCTCCTTTCAGTTTTGATCTTTCTCCTGAGCTACGGACTCTAATCCCCAACCATCTACTGAGCTTCTTCACTAAGAGGAACTCAAAGTGAATGTAATCCAAGCAGAACTTAACACCTCTTCCTCCTTTCCTCCCAGTGTCCCTCCCTAGAGTTCCCCATCTTCTGAGAGGATCACTCTTGATCCAGATGGCCAAGCCCGACACCTGGCTGGTGTCCCTCTTCCCCTCCTCACTGCCCATACCCAATCAATCATCGAGTCCTTTCTAAATATCTGTTGGATCCGCCTACTTCTTTCCAACACCACCCTCTCCCAGACATCAGGCCATTATTGTCTGTGAACAAATCCAACAGTCTCTAACTGGTCTTCTTACTTTCTAAAATGGTCCCCTCCAATCCACCCCATTCACACTGGAGAGAAGCCCTTCTAAAATGTGAAAGCTGATCGGTTCACTCTTTAGCATAAAAGCTTACAATAATCTCTTGGAACTTGTGGTAACATGGTTTCCTTTGCCTGGAGCCCTGGTCCATCTGCTCACCAACCCCACATCTTTCTCTGCTCAGCCCCTACTCATCCTTCAGGTCACAACTAAGATATCACTCACTATGGGAGCTCTGACTCCCATCTAGACAGCAAACTCAGGTCAAATCTGACCTCGGCATCTTTGTGTGTGGTCCTTTAGCACCTTACCCTCTCCTATCCCAGCACTTACTGCCCTCTACTGTCTGTCTAGTGCTTCATCACAGCACGGATGCCCAGCCCAGTGCCTGCAACAAATATTTGCTGAATGAAAAAATGAACACATCATAAAACATTTTTCTACTGCATCGTTTTAAAGGAGGGGGGTCTTGTATATTATTACATGAATGTACAGTAGTGTATTCAACTATTTGTCAGGCATTTAGTTAGTTATAAGTTTTTTCTAACTATATATATTATTACAGTGAACATCTTTGGACACTGTTCTCAACACGCAATCTTAATTGTTTTCTTGAGCTAAAATTCCTAAAAATTGAATTGCTAGGCCAAAATGTATGCATGTTTTAACAGGTTTTGATTTATATTGCTAGATTGCCTTACAGGAAGTCTGGGTTAATTTGCACTATTACCAACAGTATAAAAGAGCGCTCATTTTCCCTCATTCTTAGCAACAATGAGTTTCACTTTTTTTAAAAACTTACCCAGGTTTTAAGGCAAAAAATAATAAATCCTTATTGCTTCATATGGGATATTAGCATTAACAGTTTCGTAAAATCTTTTCATGTATTATTCATCATATGAGGGTTTACAGAGGTACACAAGATAATAGCTGTTGTTTAGAGAGTGTCTACTTTAGGCACTGTCATACAGAAAAGAAGATTGTTTGTTGAGAACTTACTGCATGCAGATACTGTTAAAAGTTCTATTTACATGACTCCTCACCAAATCCTCACAAAACCCTACAAGTTGTGTGGTATTACATCTATTTTGCAGAAAATCTAACTGAAATAATTACATATTATAAATTAATATTTTAAATGATTATAAATGTGAGAATAATTGTTATGCAATTACTATGTGCCAGTTATTAATGTTTAGTGCTTTCAAAGTTCCATTTAATTCTCACAACAACTCTGTCATATAGACATGAATTTTTGACAAGGATGCTGAGGTAATTCAATGGGGAAAAGATGGACTTTTCAACAAATGTGCTGGATCAACTGGAATTTCATATGCAAAAAAGTATTCCTTGACCCTTATCTGATACTATACAAGATTTAACTTGTAACGAATCATAGACCTAAAATGTAATAGCTAAAACTATAAAAGGTATAGAAGAAAATATAGGAATAATCTTGATCTTGGATTATGCAAGAATTTCTTAGATAAGACACAAAAATACATAAACTATATAAAAAAAGATAAATATAATGGACTTGACCAAAATTTAAAAATTGTGCTCTTCAAAAGACACTGTTAACAAAATAAAAAGACAAGTGACAGCCTGGGAGAAAACATTCCCAAGATACATATCTGATAAAAGACATATCCTGAAAATATAAAGAATTCTTACAATTTAATGAGAATACAACCCAATTTTTTAAAAAGTAAAAGATCTTAACAGTCCTTAATCAAAGAAGATATTTAAGTGGCCAATAGGTATAAGACAAGATAAATAAAAACAAATGAGATACAATTACGTATTTCTACAACTGGCTAAAATTAAAAAGATTGACAATACCAAGTGTAGGTGAGGATATGGAAGAACTTGAACTCTCATACACTCTGCTGGTGGGAAAACAAAATGGTAAAACCACTTTGAAAAGCAGTTTGGCAATTTCTTATCAAGTTAGATATATACTTACCATGTAACTCAATAATCCTACTTCTTGGTATTTACCCCCCAAAATGAAAACGCATTTCTGTGCAAAGAACTGTAGAAAATAATGATAGCAGCTTTATTTAAAAGACCCCCCAAATGGAAAAAAATATCCTGAAAGTCCATCAACAGATAAATGGAAAAATAAAGTGCAGTATATCACAATAAAAAGGATTGAACTATGACATATGCAATAACACAAATGAACCTCAAAATAATTATGTTGAGTGAAAGGGATGAGGCATGAAGGACTATAGAAACTACAGTTTCACTTATATGAAATTCTAGAAAAGGCAAAACTATAATGACAGAAATCAAGTGAGCAGTTGCCAGGGGCTGGGGATGGGGAAAGGTGACTGCAAAGGGACACAAGGAGACTATTTGGAATAATAGGACTGTTTCATATCTTGATGACTGTGGTGGTTACACAACCATATACATTTGTCAAAACTCATTATAATGTACAATTAAAATTGGAGGATTTGATTGTATGTAAATTATATACTGCAAATTCTATCATAAAAGTGATTTTAGAAAGAGGAAGGAAGGAAGGAAGGAAGGAAGAGAGAGAAAGAAAGAAAATTCAATACCTATCATAATTCAGAAATTGGACTATTGGACTCCTGGGATTAGACCAATTTAAAGGTGTACACGTGCACTAAAAGTCATGTTCAATGATGTTCACAGCAGTTTTACTCACAGTAGCCCCAAACGGAAACAACCAAAATGTCCACCAATAGTAAAATGACTCGTGACATATCAGACAATGGGTTTTCACACAGTAGTTGAAAAAAGCAAACAACGGTGACATGTGATATCCCGATGAATTTCACAGAGGTAACATTAAGCTAAAGAAGCCTTATGCAGGGACCTCCCTGGTGGCGCACTGGTTAAGACTCCGTGATCCCAATACAGGGGGCCCTGGTTCGATCCCTGGTCAGGGAACTAGATCCCACATGCATGCTGCAACTAAGAGTTTGCATGCCACAACTAAGAAGCCCACGTGCTACAACTAAGGAGCTGGTGAGCTGCAACTAAGGAGCCTGCCTGCCAAAACTGAGACCTGGTGCAACCAAATAAATAAACAAAGCCATATGCAAAAAATACATGTGATAGAATTCCATTTATAGGAATTTCAGAAACAGGCAAAACTAATCTATGGTGATTGAAGTCAGAATAGCAGCCACCTTTGGGGACATGACTGGGGGGCACAGGGAGCCTCTGGGGTCAGGAAACGTTGAAGAGCTGGATCTGGATGGTGGTTGCACAGTGTATACACGTGTAAAGGTTTAGTTAGCTGGACACTCAGATTTGTAAACTTACTGAATTTAAGTTATACCTCAGTGGAAAAACAATGTTTTAAAGGATATACCTAAAAAGTACTATGTGCCTAGTCATTTCAGTTCCTGGATTTTAGACTTGGGAGAGGTACAGACAAGCTCGGTTGGGTTTTTTACCTGCTCTTTATGAAAACAAGGAAATCGGTAGTATATACAGGGGCCATGCTGAGTCTCCCTATGAGTGGAAACTTGTTTGAGAACTGTCTTGATGGTTTGGAAAACTACTATAGGGCAATCTCATGTGTTCACATAGACTGTGCGAATGATAACTATTTCTTATCTGTTCATCAGATCAGATTACCCAACCACTCCCTCCAGGGCACCTGGAGCCTTGAGAAGACCTAATTGCCATCTCCCTGTCTGAGGACCTATTAAAAATTGCTTTAAGCAAACGCTTGAGCTGCAGGAGGAGGGGCAGTGGTTCACTGTGCAAGGCTCAGAGGGTCAGGGCCCCTTCTGCTGCTGTAATTTGCTCTGGGTTCCCTGGTGGGTGTGTAAGCTTGCTATAGTCGGGAGACCTCTCTGCTCTCCTTCTATCCAAGAAAGTCCTTGCTGAAGGTGGGTGAGCTCTGAGTCCCAGCTCCCCTGCAGCCTGGACAGGAAGGGAAACTCAGAGCTCACAGGACTAATCTCAGTCTCACTGGATAGACCCCGGGGGCTGGGACAAGCATGTTATGTGCTCTGCTTAATTTAATTCCCTCAGTGACCTCCTCTGGGAGAAACAGAAAGTATCCCTCCTTAGAGATGAGACAACAGTGACTCAGAAACCTTAAGTGACTTGCCCAAGGTCACAGAGCTGGAAAAAGGCAGAGGTGGGAATTGAACTCAAACGTTCTGACACGTGGGCCTCACACCAAGGGTGTGACCCATCCAGATCCCAAGCCAGTCCCTTTCCCCAACCTTCTTCCCTACCTTCACAGCCTCAGCTCCTCCCAAACAGATCTCGTGCTGGAATAAAACCCAGAACGACTCATAGATGTATCATGGAACACGCAAGTCATGGAAACCCTCCCTTGGGCACACCCCAGCTGTGGGGGGCTGAGCTCTCCCTCTCCTATCCTGGGAAGTGCTAACATGTTTGTCTTGGTGGCTGGTCAGCAGATCATGGGACTCTCAGGGCCATGCCTGAGGTGTCCAGGAGAGAGACCTTGCTAAAACAAAGTAATGGTACAGCCTAGCTGCTTAGAGCAAGGACTTCTGGGTAAAAATGGTGGCCCTTCCACTAACTAGCAAGTGACTAGGGGAAGGTCACTTAACGTCTTTGAACGTAAGTTTCCTCATCCCAGACAAAGATATTAGGAGACACATCATATGTTCATATACATAGGAAGACTCAGCATTTTGAACATGTCAGTTCTCCCCGAACCAGTCTATGGATTCAATGCAATCCCAATAAGTTCCCAGGACTAATAAAATTAGCATTTTTTTCATAAAACTTAACAAGATGATTTTAAAGAATATATGGCAGTCCCGAGGGCTAAAAATAGTCAAGACATTGCTGAAAAAGAATAGGTTGGGGGTGATTTGATATCAGGATCTATCATGATGTTATAGAAGTTATATGACAAATGAAACAAAGTAGACGCCAGCACTAGATGTACTATGTGGACATGACATGACATGGTGACATTGCAGACAGCAGGGAAGGAGGCACTGGGGCTGGGACTACTGGTTGTCCAAAGAGAAAAAAATAAAACTGAATCCTTTCCTCCACCGTATATTCTGGACTTTGTGTAAATTCCAGAGGTACTGAAGGACTTATAGGTGAAAGGCAAGACTTCCAAAGTTTCAAAGAAAATATAGGGAGTATCTTTCTGACTTTGAGTACAAGAGGATTTCTTCAACAAGAGAGAAGAGAAAGCACTAGTTATAAAAAGGAAAGATTAATAAACCTGACTACATTAAAATTAAGAACTCTGTTCATCAAAAGAAAGTGAGATGACAGGCCATATCCTGGGAGGAGATATTTGGAACATCTATAACTGACAAAAGGTTAGCATCTGGAATATAGAAAGAGCTCCTGCTAATGCATAAAGGAAAGACAACACAACAGAGATAGAGCAAAAGCCACCAATAGGCATTTCTCAGAAGAGGGATCACAATAAACAAGTCCACTATAATCAGGGAAATGCAACACAAGAACCCAGTGGAAAACCATTTTAGAAAAAATGCTAAGCTCTGGGCAAGACATGATTTAAAAAGAACTTCTACGTTTATACATTTTTTTTGTTGTTGATTTGATGCCATCTCTTGGGAAAACCATTTGACGGTTTCCAAAATTGAGCGCTTGGATACTTGTGGCCCAGCAATTCCACTTCTAATTATACATGCTAGAGCAGGGTTGGCAAACCATGGCCCACGGGCTTTTGTTTGTTTGTTTAGTTTTTGCTAAATAAAATTTTTTTGGAACTCAGCCACCCTTATCTGTATGGCCTGTGGTTGCTTTTACCCTAAGACAGCAGACCTGAGTGGCTGTAATAGAGACCATAAGACCCACAAAACCTAAAATATTTACTAACTAGCCTTTTACAAAGTCTGCCAACCCTTCTCTGGAGACATTTTTGACAGCCTCGTGTTGTTTTCACCTCTCACTTTTTCTAACCCACAACATTTTTGATAGACTTTACTTTGCAGGACAGTTTTTAATTCGCAGGGAAATTGAAGAAATGGTACAGAGAGCTCTCACACGCCCCTGGATCTAGTTTCCCCTATTATTATATGAGCACCTTACATTAGTGCGCTACACGTTACATATTCATACATTGTTATGAACTAAAGGGCATATTTATTCACATTTCCTTAGCTTCTATCCATTTTCTTCTTCTTTTCCAGGGTCCCTCTCAGGATGCCACATTACATTAACTTGTCATGTCTCCTTAGGCTCCTCTTGACTGCAATAGTTTCTCAGACTTTCCTTGGTTTTGATCACCATGACAGTTCTGAGGAGTACTGCTCAAATATTTTGTAGGATGTCCCGCTGTAGGATGTATTTGATGTATTATTTCTCATGACTTGACGGGAGTTATGGGCTTTGGGGAGGAAGACCAGAGAGGCAAAGTATCCTTTTACCAAGGGTACGTACTAACAAGAATTCTCTCTGCTGATAATGACCCTGATCATCTGCCTGGGGCAGTGTTTGTCAGGTTTTGCTAGAAAGGAATTCTTCCCCCCACCCTCTGCCTCTGCATACGGCACTCTTTGGAAGGCAGTCACCGTGCACAGGCCACACGTATGGGATGGGGATGCATTGTCTTATCCCTTGAGGGTGAAATGAAGTATTTGCAAATTTTCTTCAAGGGAGATCTGTCTCTTCTCTCCCATTCATTTATATTTTCGGTCATTTATATCAGTATGGACCCGTGAATACATATTTATTTTATACTTTGGGTCACGTTCCAATACTACTTTATTTTGTAGCTCAGAGCGTTCAAGCTTTACCTTTGGGAATTCTTTCAGTTGGCTCCTGTATACCCCTATCAATGTAGGTTTAAAAATTTTTTTTGAGAACCTTCTTACTTTATAGCAACACAAGATGCTCCAGGCTCACTATGTATATTTCCTGTCCCAGTTCTAGAATTGGGTTTCTCCAAGGACCCTTGGCTTCTTATTGAAGAATGGCATTAGAAACCAAGATCTGGGTGCTAAGACGCTTATTGTTACTGGTGTGTCGTTGCTTCTAGGCCCTCTTAGCTTACAGAACAGGAAATACATGTGTGTATATTAACATGTGTATATATATATATGTATATATATGCATATCTACAAATACTTCTTTATGTAATCATCTGTATAAGCTACACATGAGTTCATACTAATGTCTCCAACTCTAACCCATTACCACATGAATCTTTCCTGCTTCTTCTCCTTGACTACTTGCAAATTCCCACTCCATCAATAAGAAACTGGTCTCCCATCATCTGCCACCTGTTTACTTGATTGTCCAATTCCAGTGTACATGTTTAGTAATATCAGAAAACTGTTGCATGTCCCCCAGGGAAACAATTTTATTAACTAGAGTACAGTGCTTATGTGTACTTTTCTATGCCTTTAGTCTTACTTATTTCCAAAGTTGCTTAGATCAGCATCTTTCCCTACTCCCTCCAGTGGGGTTGTTTTATTCATTTGCAATACAATTAAATTCTCTGTGACAGTCTGCATCCCCCCATAGGATCCCCTGACCTCCTAGATGATTTTTAAAAATTTGTATATATTAAGGTTCACTGTTTGTGCTGTAAAGTTCCATTGGCTTTGACAAATGCACACTATCGTGTATGCATCATCATGGTACCACACTTTTAGGGGGTAAACCTATTTAATAATTCACCCCTGCCCCAAGCCCCTGGCAACCACTGAGCTTTCTATTGCCTTCTAGAGACATTTTTACACATGTACACCAGGAGACACAGATGAGAATTCTCACAGAAGCAAAGAACTAGAAACAACCCAGATGTCCATTGACAGGAGGATGGATAAATACATTGAAGTACAGTGCAATAATGAAATCTCATACAGCTGTAAACATGACTCAAGTCCAGTTACGTGTCACATGGATAAGTCTTAGGAAAGTAATACTAAGTGAAGAAACAAGTGCCACGAGACCTTATTATACCATTTTTATGAACCTCAGACGCAAGTAAAACTAAACAATATATAATCAAACCAGCTACTTCAAAGCAAAGAAATAAAAAACAAAAAATTTAGGTTAGTGATTACTCCTGGCAGAGGCAGGAGAAGGAGATGGGGGAGGAACACATGCATAGAAGCGGGTCAGTACTGATGTTCTAGTTCTTGGGCGTAGTTCATAGGTGTTCATCATAGTATCATGATTTTAAATTTACGCTTGTATACGCATGTATACATATATGTGTCAGATATTATATTAAATAGTTTGAGTCGACGTAATCATACCTAATTTGTGGGATGCTGTGAGCATTAAATGAGATAGCATGTGTAAAGTACTTAGTCTCCACCACCACCAACAACTGTGTGTGTATCATCACCTCCTTAGAAATCATGGTTGGTTACCTCTGCTCCATGTTGGGTCACTTCACATTAGGCCCTTTCTTGTAGGTGACCACCAGTGAGGGGTTATTTGAATGTACTCCACCAACAGCTCAGATTCCACCATCAGCTTCATGGATTTGGGGAGCCAGAAGTGAGGTTAGAGGTCACATACTACAGCCATTTGTTTTGCACTTGAGGAAAAAGGGGTCCAGAGAGGTAGAAAGACATTCCTAAGACTAGCCAGTTTTTTGCGAGGTTTCCAGGCTTGAATCTCTGTCTTCCAGACAGAAGTTTCTAGAGCTGTCCTCTTGGATAAGGAAAACCTCCCAGTGGGTTAGTGGGTTAGACCCAATATTGCAGATGTGGCAGAGCTGAAAGGAGGTGTAGAGGATAACAGGAGACATTAAGGGGGAAAACATTCTTCTACAAGTGTAGTAATTCTGATTTATTAGCCCAGTGTGGTAACTACAGCAAGCAGTGGGTAATACCAGGATAGGGAAATGGGGACTGCAGGCAGCCTGTCGTTGGTGTAGTACCAAGTAATGGCCACATGATGTCACCAGAAGCCACTTTTTGGAAATAAGTCAAACTAGGGCTCCCAAACTACTTCTGCCCTTTCAGTGCCTATCAAGCAGAAAGGAAATTTCCCTGGAGCTCTGAGCCGCCTCCATGCCATGTGGCTAACAAGAGAAGGAAACTAATAAGCAAGTCCTCAAAATAGCTTCAAAAGGGAAGGGTTTACTTAGACCAGCACTGTCCAATAGAAATATAATGAGAACCCTGATACAAGCTGAAAATGTAATTTTAAATGCTCTAATAGCCACCTTAAAAGAAAATTAAAAGAAACAGATGAAATTAATTTTAATAATTTATTTTATTTAACTCAACATATCTAAAAATTATCATGTCAACATATAATCAATATAATAATATTAATGAGATACTTTATTTTTGTCTTGCTAAGTCTTTGAAATCTGCTGTGTGTTCTCTTTTAATTTTTATTGAAATATAGTTGATTTACAATGTTGTGTTAGTTTCAGGTGTACAGCAAAGTGATTCAGTTATACATATACATGTATATCTATTCATTTTTAGATCTTTTCCGTTATAGGTTATTACAAGATATTGAGTATAGTTCCCTGTGCTCTACAGTAGGTCCTTGTTGGTTACGCTGCGTTTTAATTTACACTGACAGCCCATCTCGATTCAGACCAGCCACACTTCAAGTGCTCAATGCCACATGGGGCCAGTGGCCATCGTACCGGACAGAACTGAAACAAAGTCACACGCACCAGCTCTGAGAAGCAGTTTACAGACAGTGGAGGAATAGTCGGACCCAGGAGCATCCCAAGTGCAAGGCTGATTTAGCGATAGCACCAAGTCAGCCTGCACTCCCCCAAATTCCTTGCCACCTGCTGGATAATGCCTGAAATTCTACCATCTGCTCCTTTGGGGCTTCATATCATTTAACCCCTAAACGTGATACACTCTTCTCTTTTTTTACTCACAGGCCAGAGACCTGGGATCTGAGTTTACGGAAGGATGGGGGCCAGGAGGTCCTCCCTCCATGGGCAAGGGTACAGACCCAGAGGACAGAGGAGCAGCTTCTCTGGCCCACCAGAGACTTGTCAAAGAGAGTCCAAGGCCCTGTAACCCTCTCTCACCTCCCCACCCCCAGTCAGCTTTCCTGACCTCTCAGGACAGCCGAGCTCGCCAGCCCTCCCATCAAACTAGCTTCTGGCAGACCCTCCCATCAAACTAGCTTCTGGGCAGAAGTGCCGGAGGGAGGCCAGCCCGCCTGCTCTCTGAGCCCAGTTCCTGCAATGCATCTACCACCCTGGACCAGGACAGCGCGTCTGCACTGGACTGGGTTGTCTCATCCACAGGTGCTGGGCAGTTTCCCCTGGACAGAAATGGGAATGATGTCCCCATGTTTCTTCTCCAACCTCCCGCCCCCCCCCCCCCCCCCCCCCCCCCCCGCCCCTACCCCTACGTCCGCCTTGAGGGAGAATTTCAGTCTGGTGGTTTCTATAGGCCTTTGGCCCATTCTTCTGTAAGGACGCCTGTGGAGAAGGGAAAGGGGAGCTCGATTTCCCAGGCTATTGTGGGACCTAGTAACATGCTATTATCTGGAGGAAATGTTGAACATTTCGGCTCCCAGGGCCAGACAGCCTACAGTGTGGAAATATCTGAATTTCTGGAGAGATTGTTTTTCAGTGTCTGACATTGTGTTGACAGCCCACGGAGGAGGAGAAGGGCTTGCTTGCCGCAGTGGAATAGAAGCCACATTTCCTGAACAGCCTGCTCAGATCAGAGTGTTTTTAAAAGAATTAACCAACATTATGAAACAAAATGCTTGGGTACCCACAGCCCACGACAGACACAGCAGCCGGGGTAGAAATACAGATGCTGAATAAAGATTGGGAGTTCTGCGTGATGAAAAGGATGGTGGCAGTGAGTGAAAAGGAAAAATAAAGCCAGCGAGGGAGCACGGTAGCTCTGGGCAGCACCACAGAGCTGAGGCCCTCGTCCCACAGGACACTGCTCGCTCTGTCCAGCCTCCCCCCTCCCCCCCCACCTTGGGCCAGAACCTGGCCCCGCTGTATCGCCTCAACTCCACCCCACACTCCCTTCCCACCAACCAAAGGAAACCAAAGGACAGAAATTAAAACAAAAATGTTTTTTGGCCGTGAAATTCCTAGAGGAGGGAATGTTTTCTGGTGAGTAACATCTTCAGAAAAACAAAAACGCTGACTCGGCAGATGTTGCTAGAAAATTATCTGCAACATCAAGTGTGTCTTACTTGGTGACTTATCTGATTTGGAAACAAATTCTCCAGGATGTAGCAAGAGTCTTACGTGGCACCGAGTAAAACAACAACAACAAAGACAAAACAAACTTGTTGAAAATTTACAAAAGTTACACATGCTTATTCATTCCCATTTCCCCCCAGAGGTTCCTAGGAAAGAGTGAAATGGCAAAGCCTAGAATTCCTTTTAACTGTGAGTGTGTGTTGCGTGTGTGAGTGTGTGTGTGTGTTGTCAGTGTCTGACCTTATAAACCTCTTCAGTTTTGACCCTGAAATATCACATGGCCTAACCCCCAAACCCTAACACTCCCGCTGTTAATCGCATTCCTATTTGGACACCTTAAAAAAATACCCAGGAAAGCACCTGTTTCTGTCTGATTTGTAAAAAGTTTTACTTTTAAAGGTAAGGTGTTTTTGAGTTATTGAAGCCTAGCTTAAACAAAACAAAGCACTTGGTTTTTAAAGCTTAACTAGACGAGAATTTGTTTCTTTTGTATAATAAAAAAAAAAGTCAGCTATTTTCTTCCCAAATGATAAGGGGTATGTCCTCACATAGCAGTAAAAACTGAAAATCCAACCAAATTCGGTCTAACAAAAAATGTCAGCTGGAGGAGCCTGAAATTGTAACCTATTCCCCAAGTCACTGAGAAATAAAATTAGGGCAAATTGTAGGGTGAGAAGTAGCGGTAAAGTATCCAGGTTTTGACTCTACAAAACCCCTAAAAGGCCCAGTGCTTTCTGAAGGAAATTTCCAAAAGCCTCAATCATGAGTCACTGTAATTTGCCGCCCTCTGAGCCTCCACTGGTTTTGGCATACTTCAGTGCCCCATGTCTTCAGCCCAGCAGTCGTGGGGAAGCTTCAGCCGGGAGAGGATGGGGGTGAGGGGATGGGTGGTGGTGAAATTGCCTTATAAGGAAACTTTAAGTCCTGGGGAAGGCCTGGTGTTTCATCAAACTAGAAAAATGTTAAAGACCTGAGACCTTCTGTCCCTCCCGTTGACAGTTCAGAGACAGAGGGGAGTTAGGGATGTGTGTTCCCTAACAGGACATCCTTCTATTTAAACGTGAAGGATAACCAGGGTATAACCCTCCTAACGGCTGTCTTAACCAAGCTCTGGAAGATGGAAGACACCCAGATCACAAAGGTCAGACCTTGATGTGAGCACACCGTGGAGCCTGTCAGAGCCTGGAGGAAGCAGAATCCACCATGGGGGTAGCCACACCCTGGGAATCACTAACTTCCCACTTTACAGGTGATAGGCTCCAGTGTCAGATAAGGCAGTAACTTTAGGACTCCCAGCTGGAATTAAACCCAGGTGATTTACAGGCGATGGGTGCAGGACCTAGAGTCCCCACCTTACACCCGGCCACTCAGAGCTGGGGCTCTGCAGCTGAAAGGACGGGTGTTCCCTGGGATTCTCTTAGATTCGCACATTTGGGCTCAGCATTGGGTTGTCTGGGATGTGCTTCCTGGCACATAACGACCACCATCAAGATTATTATTGGCATTAGACATTTACATGACACTTAATATTTTCAAAGCATTGTACTGCCACTTAATTAGTTTTTCCTTGCAACATTCCTGTCGAGTCCACACTTGATAGCTGGGAGACTGACGGGGGTGGGGGGTTGGGGTGCAGGGAGAGATAAATGCTAAAGGTTGATGGAGAAGAGGGGATGACAGCACTGTCTCTTGGCTTTCCTTCTCTCTGGTGACCCAGCCAAGTTAAATAACCTCCCCTACTCCCTGCAGATTCTGCACTCCCAACCCCCAGAACCCCACAATCAAGGTAACTGTAACCTCCAGGACGGAGTGGGGATTCGGGGCGGTGGGGAGGAGAATCTCTTTGGTGTGTTTTGGCTCAAGATTCAGACACCTTTCCAAAAAAAAAAAAAAAAAGGCAAGTTCAAGTTCACATTGATTCATAACTACAGACACCTTCAGTCTCTTTCCAAATCTCCAATAAAGCAAACTGTGAATTTACAGGGTTGTGATTCCCAGACCCAGGGCAGCCTTGGATAGGATAGGAAGATTTTAGCATCTGACGAGTCCTAATTAGGTTTGTTAAAATAGAGTGGTGCTGGCCGGCGGACCTCAGAGCTGGGCTGTGAAAGGGGCAGATTCTCCGCTCACTGCTCATTGGAGAAGTGGTTTCACTGGGGAAGCCACAGATCCCACCTTAGAGACAAGACCTCACAGCGAGGCCTCTAGTTCTGCTCCTGGGATTCAAGGAGAAAGCTCTGGGGAGGAGATAGAGGAGGGAGCCATGGCTGAAAGACTAAAACTCCAGGCGGTTAGCTGCGGGACGCACCACCCCGGGGCGGCACCGGCCCCCTCTTCTCAGCCCACCTGCACTTTTCCGAAGCGAGCTGAGGCCACCTCCTTTTCCTCTGCCTGGAAAGTCCTCTCACCAGGGCCCGGGGGAGTTAGAATTAATGGCAACCCCTTCTGCGAAGCACCAGCTGCAGGTTCTGGGGGCCGGCAAAGGTTCCCCTGGCCTGCAGGTGACCTGGAGCCAAGGTAGAGAGGGATGGACCTGTGTCTCCTGCGATTCTTATCCTAGGTCCCCTCTTTCCCTCCCGAGAGAGATTCGCGCCCTTTCCTCCCCATTCCCACACTCATCCTGGTCAAGGCAGCTCCAAGATGTGGGAAGGGCTGTTGGGGACTGGAAGGGGAGCGATCCCCAGGGCTGACGGCTGGGAAAGGCTGGGTCCCCGGGATTTTGCCACTGGCCTCAACCGCCGCCGGGACGCCCATCACCTGAACCGGACAATTGAGGCGCAGGTCTGAGGAAGCCCGGGGACTTGTCCTCTGCGTGGGACCCGAGCGCCCTGCGCGTCCCAGCCGGGGTCCTCGTCCGCTGCCTGAAAGCAAGTTTGTAAAAGTCTGGGCCTCGGCGATCACCCTCGCAGCCGCCGAGACCAGCCACTGAGCGTGGAGGCGCGTCCCAGCAGCTCCGTCCTGCCCGGACCAGCTTTTCTGCCCCCCGCCGCCTGCTGCAGCCAACCAAGGCCGAGTCTGGGCCCCTTCCGAGGTCACTAAGCTTGGAAGCTCGAAGAAAGAGCACCAACAACAGCCATGAGTGGCTGCGGCCTCCTCCGCGCTGCTCCCCGGCGGGGCAGTCCGAGTGATGGAAACGGAAGGTCATCTCCCCGGAGAGGATTCCAGTCCCTGCAGAGGACGGGAGATCTGCCTACCCCGGGGAGGGCCTGGAAGCCCGGGCTGAGGGCTCCCCTGAAGGAGCCAGACTCTGGCCCAGGGCCGGAATCTTGCCCGCCTAGAGCACCTGGGAGCGCTGAGGCCTCGCGTCGGTGCGGCGGCAGGAAGATGACAACCTGCGCTCTCCCTGGGGCCAGGGGGCGACTTCGAGAGTGCCCTGAGCGGATTGTCCCCATCTGGCTCCTCCAGAGCTGCGGACGGATTCTGCTTTTCATTTTCCACTTGCTAGGGGCATGCCTTTGGGCTACTTTACGACTCTCCGTGCCTCAGTTTCCTCCTTTGTAAACTGGAGAGGAGAAGCTACAATATCTCAGTCGGTTACTGTAAGGATTAAATGAGCTAACCCAGATGGAGAGCTTAGAGCTGCGTCCAGAGCACACCCGATGTATGCTGGCTATCGACTCGTCAGCATCCTTATCTCCTCTTTTGGAGAAAGGGGACCTTTAATCAATCAATCAATCAATCTCTCTCTCTCTTTTTCCCCTTCCCCTCCCCCCCCCCCCACGCCATCTCTCTCCTTATCGCTCTGTCTCTCCCGATGGCTCTGTAGACCGGCAACATCTGAGTGAAGTGTGAGAAAAGTGCAAAGTAAATCCGTTCCTTTTCTTATGCCGGTCCCACCACAGAGGTTAGTCTGAGCTGTGCACATTGGAACCGGCGTTTTCCGCCCCAGCGCGGACGAAGTTCCCGTGTCTCGGTCAGCTCTCCGCAGTGGCGTCTTGTGATTCCTGAAATCTGGGTTTCTTGGCCGGCCTGGGACAGTCCAAGAGGTGGTGGGATGCACACGGAATCCCTGCCATTCCTCGTTCCGCCGGGAGACAGTGACCACGCGGCCTCCCCGCTCAGCCCACAGCTGCAGCCCAGGGCTCCCCTCGGGCCCCAGTGCGCGGGCCGTGCGTACTAGGCCCAAGCCTGGAGTTCCCATTTCCCAGGCCGACCTGGCTTAGCAGGGTGGCAACCAACAGGGCTTCGACACCGAGGCCAGGGGACGCAAAGTCCGGAATTCCACGGGTCAGGTCTGAGGGGCTGGGAAAGGGCCCTTGCTGTGTGAGTTCCGCGGAGAACCGGGACCACCAACCGCCCCGCCCTCCCCACGCCGGCCACTAACGCGACTCGACCTCGCGGAAGCGGGAGAAAAATTCTGAGCCGCACAGACCGCTAGGACGTCAGGGCTACGCCACCAACTGACCCCTCAAGGCCTCGTTTCACGTTCACCAAGTGACCAGACCCTTGATTTTCCCGTCTCCAAATAAGAACACTAACCCCTGGCCCTGAATCGCACTGTGCGCCGGTTGTCAAGACGCTGAAATTCACCACTTCCGAGGAGCCGGCAACCCGTAACGATTCCTGGACTCGCGGATCGAAAGACCAGAAGCGTCCTCTCCATTCCGAAAGCAATGGGTGCCAGGTTCAAAGCGGCAGCCCCTCTGGGTGTCCCAAGGGGAATTTCTATTCCCAGAGGAGGGGATGCGCGCCTTCGCTCAGCTGTCGTCGGATGCAGCCGATCTGGCCTTGCGCGCTGCCACTGGCCACTCAGGAGCTGAAGATGAGGCTAGCGGGCCTGCCTGCTGCTCTGTCAGGTGCGGACCGTTTGGGGGCTCCCCAGTGGGCACGTCTAACCTGGGCAGAGGCAGGCTGTCTCAAGCTCGAGCTCCATGCCTTGAGGAAAGGACCCACAGCCGGAAGCCTCGCTTCCCTCCGCTACACAAACCCGGAACTCCAAGCAGAAGTCATAAGAGATCTCCGGGGAACTAGAGCAAAATATTGTCTCCCACACTCTCTTTCCGTTCTTTAAATTTCATGGAGAGTTCAAGGGGAACTGGCTTAAGGTCTGAGCTATCCTACATTGGTCTCCGCCTGTACTGCTCTTGCGACACCATCTATCAAGGAGCCTCAGGTCAAGAGCTACCCCCTACCCCACCCCAGGGGTCTCAGAGTGTCCATGGCTTCAGCCGTCTCTCTAGTTCCGTCTAGCCTCTGTCCTTCCGGGTCCTCTCTGACACTGACCGCAATCCAGGGCCTGAGTCTTCTCTCCTAACCCTCCCACATGTGTGTCCATTATGTTCTCCCTGGCCCCATGACACCAGTCCTCCCCGGCAGTGTCCACACTGCAAAGTGAACGAAGTTTTCCTGTTAGATTTTTTTTTCAAGTTTAAGGAAATGGGCATGTATCAGGATTATTCGGGCCAAGAACCGTCCTGACCCCACTCAAATGAAATCTTTGGACAACTGAGAAAACAGTAATATTAACTGAAGCAGGTATACATTAAATATGTATAAGAGATTAGGATATAAATGGCATATAAAGGTCCGGAATCTATTAAGAGCTAGAAACAAATACAAGACACAGGTGTCTACATATCCTGCTTAGATTCAATGTTAGATTCAAGGTCAGAGTCGAGAGGGGATCAGTATAATCCAGTTCTCTCAGTTTACGAGTAAGGAAACAGGCCCGGAGAAAGCCGGGGGCCTTCCCAAGGTCGCATGGTAGGCAGAGGCGTCAAAGGAATCCAGTCGTGACTCCCAACGCAGGGCCCATCCCACTGGAACGCAGGCGTTTCTGCTTTAGGAATCACAGAGCTAAGAGCCCCTCGTGGGCTTTTCTCTCCACTTTAGCTCTCACGAGGCGAGGGGATTCCCGGAAGGATCGCCTTCCGGGAATCCCATAGTCTGTCCCCAGTCAGGTGTCTACTGTCAGGAAAGGGTCTGGTTCTCCCGGCCCCGGGAGGTCAAATCCAACCTCCCCCAGACAGCCTCGCGGGCCCGGGAGCACCACACGGGTGCAGTTCTCCCATAGCACCGATAGGTGGCGCGTTCCTCACAGGAAAACCGGCCGGGAATCCGCCCGCGCCCGTAAGACCAGGCTCCCTGCCCTACCCATCTGCCTAGGGTCCCTCTCCCGAAAGAAAACGGACAGAAAGGGGGTGCAGCCGGGGGACTCAGGCTGGGTGCCGGAGGCTCTGAAAAGAAAGACCCTAGAAACTCTGATTCTAGCGCTTCGGCTCAGAGTGGCCTCACGCTCTCTTTTAAGAGGCCAAAGACCTTTGAGGGCAGAGGGTAAGGCTCTGCGCACTTGGCCAGAGAAAACACCGGGACCCAATAGGGTCACCCCCTGGTGGGGTGTAGGGGGCGTTATCTCCCCTCTACGAGCGCCTCCACGCACCCGCTCGTTCACGCACGCTCGGCGGCTGCCCTCCTCTGCCACTATCCCCAGGCCCCATTCTTCCACCTACTTTTTATTTTTTTCTTTTAATATTGGGGCAGGGGGGGAGGAGGGAAGCCCGGCGCTTTTTCAATTGCGACGATAATTGTCCTCGAGATGGGTTTCTTAATCTGCTCATCCATTATTGACTTCTCTTCTAATATTTGGTTTTGCCGCTTTGATCGCCAGAAGATCACAGACTTGACTCCTTTGCATAACAATTTTGGGGCGGGCGTCCTTGGTGCGGGAGGGGAGGGACGTGCCCGGAATGGCTTTGGGGTCCGTATTCCATCCCTCCCCCCGCCCACTGCCCATGAGGCCAGCCTTCCTCTCACTGACCTCCCACCCCTAACAGCACCATTCACGCCTGGAAAGTTCTGAAGGCGAGGGGGGGGGTGGAGAGGAAGCAGCTAGACCCCGCCCCGCCTCCCCCCCCCCCCCCCCCGTGGGAGCAGGAACAGTAACGCCCTCCAGTGGGACCGACGAAGGGAGGGATCGTGTTTCCCCCTCGCCTCCCACTGCATTCCCAGCGCCAAGAGATGCTGCCTCTTCTACCTCACAGACAGATTGGGGAGAGAATACACCTTACTTAGAGGAGAATGGAATGGGGTTGGCAGGCGCGGGAAGGAGACCACGCTCTCATCTGGCACTTAGGCCGCGGGACAAAACTCAGATGTCCAAGGTTCCTGACGGCCTCTGTGGGACCCTGACCTAGTCCCTTTCCCGCGCTGGGCCTCAGTTGCCTCATCTGTGGAGTGGGCTTTGGGGCTATTCTCTCCCCGAGGTCCCTTTGATGTTGACCTTGCCACGTGTTGCCCGCTCTTCCCCCAGTGGGGCCTTAGGGCTTAGGGATTGCACAGGTGGGTTTTGGTGGGGAACAGAAAACCAGTGGCTATTTTAATCAGGATTTAAACAACTACTTCCTTCTGCCTTTGCATAATTCAATGATGGGGGTGGGGGAGTGGTGGTAGGGGAGATTTGGGGGTCAGAGCCCTCTGATCGTTGCTCTTTCACACACCTCACTTGCAGAGCCTCGGTCGGAGGGAGTTGCTCTCAGGTTCCCAGCTGGCACACAAACGCACACACCGAGACTGTACACATGGCCACGCACAAGCACAGCCACCGGCGCAGAGCCCATGCACACACACACACTTGCACACACGGACACAGCGCAACCACGCAAGGGTTAGAGGAACACGAAAAATGCACACAACCGTTTCGTGCCCACTGGCACACACGTACACACGCACCCACCTGGGGCCTCTCACACACACAGTCACATACAAACACGCAGGCGCCCGGCCGCACGGTCGGCCCCCACTCCGGTTTCTGCAGGAGCCCGGGGACAGAGAAGGTGGCCGGAGAAGGCCTCGACACTGCAGTGACCCCTCCCCCCCACCGCCGATCTCACCCGCACGCGATCCAGTCTGAGCTCGGAGGTGGGGCCGGGGGCTGGGGGGAGGCACGCGGGTGCTCGCCCCTCTTTCCCTCTCCTCTCCCAGGCACGCCAGACTTCCCTTCCCCACCCGCCCCACTTCCAGCCCAAACTTTTCCCTCCCTCACCTCCCCACCAGTTCCCCGCAGCGCCGATCTCGGTGGGAACCCGGAGTCCTCCCCGCACCCTCCCCGGGGAGGGGGTCGGGAGGCTGCACCCCGGAGAACGAAAGGGGGGCGCGGCCTGGCTCGTGACCCGGGGCCAGCGGGGAGGGCGGCGGGAAGGCGCCGGCCGGGAGCCGGAGCGCCGAGAGCCGGGTGCGCGGACTTCTGCTTCCTCTTCCCGGGTCAGTGGGAGAAGAGCCCTGGGACCAGCCCTCACCCCTATAGGAGTCGAGGGAAGAAGGATGACTGCTAACTCTGGGGCGAGCCAGAGAACACGGTTTTGGAACCACAGGGGCACTTCTATGCGAAGGACTTGGATATCGTGGGTGTTTTCTTCTCTTCTTGAGTTATATTTTTGACCACACCTTTGGAGTTGGGTCTGGACCTCCCGGGGAGCACGGACTCAGCCGAGGGGGGCAGCAGAACCCGGAAGCCACGCTGGTGCCTCCTCGCTCCCTCTCACAGCGGTACCCACCGGCGTGCACACTCCCGAGGCCAGGCGGTGTGGACCCTGACCCGCGCCGAGCTGGATCGAGGCAGGAGCCGCCACTCGGACAGGTGGGGACCTGGGTGGGCAGGGGGCCCCCTAGGCCTGGGGATCGCCAGGCTCTGGGAACCTTCTGGGGAGGAGGAGGGAGTGAGAGAAGGCGAAAAGCAAAATAAAGGAGAGAAGAAAATTCGAGCATAGCAGTTAAATTTACTCCGAGTTTTTCTTTTTTAGGCGGGGCAGGGTGCGAACATTAGGGTTTCGATTCTGGGGTTTGGGTGGAATTCAATGTAAGGAGAAAAGCAGGATGTCTGATTAAAGTGAAAAATATAGAGATATATGTATCTCTATATTATATCTCTATATTAATATATGTAGTCGCCTTGCTTTTGGGAGCCGTGAGCTCTAAAATTCCCGGCTCCGGGGGGCATGGCTGGCTGCGTGGTGCAGCTTTAGGGCGGTTTGGGGATACCGAGGAGAAGGTGAATCCGAGCCCGAGCAGCCCTAAGCCGACGAGGCAACCCGCCGGCAGCGACGGGTCTGGTGTCTGCGCCCTGGTGTCCGGGATGTCAGGAGCCGACCCCGTGCTCGATTTTCGGGAGTCACTGAGATGTTTCCCCCATTTCCCACAGTCAAGCGGAGAAAGGGCTTAATTTTCTCTGTTGTCCGGCTTTAAAGGGGAAAAAGCACCCCAAAACAAAAACTGATTCTAGAACAAAAAAATCCGTGTTGTGAACTGCCCCTCCCTCGGATAAAAGGGAGAAAACCCTGAGGGGAGGCAGGATGGTAGGGGCATAAATCCAAATATTGAAATCCCCAAAGATGACAACCTCCCACAGGAAGCTTTTGGGGGGCTTTCTAGGAACCTGGACATTTATGGCTGTACTTCTTGCCCACAGAAAAAAAAAAGAAATTCTCCCTGCCTCACCCCCCAACCCTAATCTTCTAGGTTACCTACAAATAAAGCAGCCGCCCCAATTTCTAGAGTCAACAGAACATTTTATTTCTAGGGTTTGCCTCCCACGCACTGCCCCACCCACCTCAGCTTTATCCCTTCCCCTGCCTCCCCCAGTTCCACTCCAAGCTTCCGGCAGAACCAATACCCAAGGAATCCCCCTGCACCCACCCACCTCCACATTATTATGGCCTCCAAATGAAGACCAAACCCCCAAGCGCTAATTGAATTAGTCTATTGAAAGGACTGTCAGGTACAATGACGTGGCTCGAGGCCCTACATTTCCCAAGGTCTATAGGCTTTGGGGACCTGCGATGTATAGTCTGACCTTCCGGCTCATAATAATACCGCGGCACTTGTAGCAGAAATCTCCTCGCATTCACTCCCAACAAAACCGCTGGTCACCCAGTCCCCGTAGGAAGGCTGCCCGCTATTGTGTTGCGACAACTCATTCATGTCCCGCGCCACGAGGCCCCACTGCCATCTGATCTACACTCGAAATGCGATTACCACCATGTGCATGCAACACGCTCGCACTCTCGGCCCAATGCACGCACGCCCGGCCAGGCTGCGAGGTTTTCTTTCACAATTCTCCTCACACCCATCCACAAAAGAGAGGTGGAAGCAGGCAGGACCGTGACATTTGTCTCTGCCTAAACGAAATCCAAAGTTCTGTGGAAACGTGAGATGGAGGGAGACTTCTCTTTCCTGAACAGCGTACACCAAAACCCTCAGGAAACACATTTCTCCATGCCCAACTGGTGGCGCAGACTCGGGGGTACACACTGATGTGTACATACACGAGCCTCCAGCCATGCACACAAACACACAGACACACAAACAATGCTTTCATGGACTCATTCCTCTCTCTTTGGTTCTCACATATACAAGCAAATAGACACGAATACAGGCTCCTACCCTTCACAGCCAAGGGCCACCCTCCATATCCATAAGTAGTTTTTGCAAGATTGGGAAACAAAGGAACAGTATCCCAGCCTTCACTGTGAGAAGCATTCATCACCACCCCCTCATCATTTTGATCCCCATACTTCTCTAGCATCCCGCAGACACACAAATACTCCCGCCTCGGTTTGGCCAGGTGCCTTTTGCTCAGTGGAAGGCCCTGGTTAGCTGCAATAGAGGAAGTCTGGGAGTGGGAGGGAGGCAGGAATTTTGGGGAGTCCCCCTGTCTTTCTTACCCCACCCTCCGCTATTGAAAGTCTCTTTGGGCTCCCTTCTTCCTTCACTGAAGTAGGGAAAGAAATCCCCCCTTTGGCATTTAAAGTTCTTTTATTTCTCGTCATTCTCCACTTTTATGTGGGCTGGGTATGGAAGTGGAACTTGGGGACAGTCAATTTATTGCAGAGGTATAGCTAGGTCAGTGGCCTCCTGTGGGCCATCTTACCCCAGCGGAGCTGCACAGCTCAGAACTTCAGGTAATGGAAATGGGCACCGTTTGTCTCCAGACTTCCATATCTTTGGCCCAGGAGCAGAGGGCATTTGGAGAAAAGGGCTCCATTCCGTTTGCGTAAATTTCCCCAACCTGCTTCCTGCCAGCCCACCTCCCTACCTGGACTCTATCAAGTTGGAAGACATTCCTTAATTCTCAAAGGCACAAACCAGTACCCCAAAAAGGACTGCCACAAACGTGTACTCACATGTGCACACACATTGCTCCACACACACCTAACCCCTTTACCCACATGCTTGTACACACAACTCACCCTGCCCGTATTTCCTCACCCACAGGCACAGTCCTGGGGTCACTGTGAGTCCTCTGGACCCTCACACACCCACCTGGGTCAACATTTGCTCACTCTGACACCTGACTGTCAGGCTTGCCAGGACACCAAACCGCTAACACCGAGTTCCCAATAATATGTCCATTTTCAGGAGGTAGAGGAGGGCGTGGGCTCGGATGGGGGTCACGGAGAGCAGGCGGCTCTAGGTGCCGAGCATCCGGAGAAGGCCTGGCCTGGGGGAGGACCGGGGTGGGGGGCGAGCCAGCGCGCAGAGCGCCGCCTAATCCAGCCGGAGCTCGCGGGCTGCGGGTGCATTTATCATCCCATTACTGTAACAAATCCGGGCTCCACTACATGAAAGGTAAAATGAATTACCGACGTTAAGCCGTCAATAAAGTCATTTCTGTAAATGGTGTCTCCAAAGGGCCGCCGCATTATTCAGCTGGCTTTATCAGCTGGCTGGAAATTACGTGGAGGAGCCGGGCCGCGCGGCGCGCGGGGCCGCTCACTTTGATTAAGCGTCTTGCCAGCGCGATGTGACAGAGCTTTTGACCAGGGTTTTATTCACAGGCCTGTGATGAACGCCAAGCTGATCAGGCGGAATGAAGAGTAATTAAAACCTATAAATTATCTTCCGCAGCCCTTCTCGAGGCGTCTCCTGCAGGCGAGATAAGGCGTCGAGACCCTATTTACGGCGCTGAAAGGGACCGCAGCGCACAAAAGCTACGCGGCTAAATAGGATATTGATAGTGTCCTAATTAGAATTTAATTAAGTACCCACGCTCGCTTGCGGGATAAAGATTTCAATTTTGCGAACTTAAATATAAATAAAATCCCACCCCCATTTCGGGGAGAAAGGGTGGAGGCACCGGGAGATTTAGGGGAGCCCTTGGGTGTAGAACTGAGGAGGACCCGGGAGGTGCAGTTGGAGGCCGACTTGGGAGGTTTGTGTAGATCACGTCGGGCCTGCTTTAGCGCAGCGTTTCGGAAAGTGGTTCTCGCTGCCCCCGAGCCGCCGAAAAGGTCCAACTAGGAACTCTGAGAGCCCGAGTTTCGGAAGACCCTCGGCTGACCCGAAGATGCAGCCAGCTATACGAACTCCCGCTCTCCACCAGCCCCTTTGAGAAACTTCGGCTAGGGCGGTGGTTCGGCTGATTGTGATTTTTCGTTTTATTTTCTTCCTAACCCTCTGTGACTTTTCTGGGTACAGGGGATTGTTTTGCATGTTTCCGCTAGACAACATCCCCAAAGAGATCCTTACTCCGCTGTCCCAGTTAAGGATGGTGGTCAGAGCGAGAGGCTCGCTGGAGCTCCGAGACAACATCCCCGCGGAGGCCTCAGTTGCTGGAGTTTTTCCAGCTACTCTCGAACCGAAGGCTTCAGCACACAGTCGGATCCTGGCCCTCCGAAAAGGCTCGTCAGACAAACCCCGCAGATGTCCAATGCCTCACTTTCCCCTACCCTGTCCCTCGCAGTGGGAAAACTTTTGGGGTGCCTCGACCAGGAAACGGCGAAAAAGAGCCCAGCGACTGGAGATGAATCCCTGTGAGCGTGGGAGCGGCGGGAGCCCCTGCAGTTCCCCCCAAAGCCTGGGAAGAATATTCTGGGCTAGAACGAGAGGCCTCCACGGAGTCGGGAGCAATCCTAGGAAAATCTGGGCCACCGGGGGAAACTCGCTGTCCAGCAGGCTAGGGCAAATACCTGGGGTGCAGTACTTTTACTTGCTTGATTTCACTTTGCAGGGAAATCTAACACGGAGGTTGCCCTGAGCCAAAAGCCGGGGCCTCGCGGATATCCGCACCCTGACTTGCTTGGCCTAGGGGCCGATGGGACAGCTTCGACTCCAGCGGCCAGGGAAGGACTGGCGCTCGGGCTCTCTCGCGCCCTCTGGGCCTGGCTTTACGGCGGCAGGACAGCTCTTGGGGGTTGTCGAAGGTCCCGCCAGGGAAAGGCATGGGTACGGATATCCCGGGAAGGACACGCAGTGCAGCCGGCCAGCATACACTACAGACCTTCAAACAGACGGTGCTAGCTAGACGCAGCTGGCCTCGGGGTTTGCTATTTGTTAAAAATAAACTGCTCCTCTGAAAGTAACCAAATCGAGGTCTGTTTCACATCTCCGACCCTCCTCGTCTCACCCCTCCCCCTCCACTACACACACACACACACACACACACACACACACAAACATACACCATACAGGCACACCCCGACAGAGACAGCAACCTTTCACCCTTAATAACAGCAAGAAAAAGCCAGAGCAATAAAATAAAAGTCTGCTTCTTAGGCATGGGGGTTGCCAAAAGAGCCGATTCCCCTGTCTCCTGACCCTGCGCCCGGCGCGCACGCACCCGTAATCCTGAATTTCTCCAACAAGTTGTTTATGGAGTTGCTTCCCTATTTGCCTACACCCCGAAATCCAACACTCCTCGGTCTATTTTGCCCGTTCCTCGGTCCTGGCCTGAAAGAGGGGGAGGGGCTCGGGTGCGGGTTGGGGAGGGCGGGCCGGACACGCGGGGCCAGCGCCGCGGCGCCCCCTGTCCACCAGCGGCCGCCGCCCCCGGATTATTTATCCGCAAAGTCCCGCGCGCGCCTATTGGGCCGAGGCCCGGGTGTCAGCGCGAGTCCTGGCTCGCCATTGGCCCCGCACACGTGCGGCCCTGACTCACGTGCTTCCGGTTTGAAGGCAAAAAGTGTGCCTGGGTGATTTTTTTTTAAGCGAGAGAGTTTGAGCAAAGATCCGAGCTGTCAGAGATTTGAAAAAAAAAAAAAAAAAAAAAAAAAAGAGGCAGCCCCGGCGCTGGCGGAGACGCGCTCTCCCTGCAAAAAAAGCAAAGGCGATTAAAGGCGCTGCCAGCCTCGCGCTCTGGGCACAGCTGAGCGTGACACTCGGGGAAGTCAAACCCCTCAGTACTGCCTAGGAAGATGGCTAGACTTTAAAGACTATTTTTTATCTTTAAGAAAAAAAAAATCTTGGAGATTTTTTTCTTTTTTATTGCTTTCTTTTTCCTTTCCTTTTTTTATTTTTTTTCCTCTCTTTTTGGCCGTAGCTTACTCCCCATTTAAAACAAATCATTGAATCTGGTTGCAGAAAGAAAAAAGAAATAGCCAAGTGTCTCCATATCTGGATGTCTACAAATTAGAGGGAGAGACAGCGAGATCTGCTCGATAAGAGCGAGCGATCCAGGCCAGGCGCCTGGGCTTTTCTTTCTGCACCCGCCCCGTGCCTTCGCTGGGGCTTCGCCGGCCTCCTTCCTCCGCGCACCCCCACGGGCCGCTGGCAAAGTGGGGTGGGGAGCGAGGCGGGGGGGGCGGGGGCCGGCGCGGCGGCCGAGGCGGCGGGGCGGCCGAGCATGGAAGAACAGCAGCCGGAACCTAAAAGTCAGCGCGACTCGGGCCTCGGCGCGGCGGCGGCAGTGGCGGCGGCGGCGGCCCCCGGCAGCCTCAGCCTGAGCCTCAGCCCCGGCGCCAGCGGCAGCAGCGGCAGCGATGGAGACAGCGTGCCGGTGTCTCCGCAGCCCGCGCCCCCCTCGCCGCCCGCGGCGCCCTGCCTGCCGCCCCTGGCCCACCACCCGCATCTCCCCCCGCACCCCCCGCCCCCGCCGCCGCCGCCGCAGCAGCAGCAGCAGCATCTCGCGGCGCCTGCTCACCAGCCGCAGCCCGCGGCCCAGCTGCACCGCACCACCAACTTTTTCATCGACAACATCCTGAGGCCGGACTTCGGCTGCAAAAAGGAGCAGCCGCCGCCGCAGCTCCTGGTGGCGGCGGCGGCGGCGGCCGGAGGAGGCGCAGGAGGAGGTCGGGTCGAGCGTGACAGAGGCCAGACCGGCGCAGGTAGAGACCCTGTCCACCCGCTGGGCACGAGGGCGCCAGGAGCCGCCTCACTCCTGTGCGCCCCGGACGCGAACTGTGGCCCACCCGACGGTTCCCCGCCAGCCACCGCCGGCGGAGCGGGTGCGTCCAAAGCTGGGAACCCGGCGGCGGCGGCGGCGGCGGCGGCGGCGGCGGCTGCGGCGGCCGTAGCAGCGGCAGCAGCAGCAGCAGCAGCGGCCAAACCTTCGGACAGCGGCGGTGGCAGTGGAGGCGGCGTGGGGAGCCCGGGAGCGCAGGGTGCTAAGTACCCGGAGCACAGCAACCCGGCCATCCTGCTAATGGGCTCAGCCAACGGCGGGCCCGTAGTCAAAACTGACTCGCAGCAGCCCCTCGTGTGGCCCGCCTGGGTCTACTGCACGCGCTACTCGGATCGTCCGTCCTCCGGTGAGTACCCAGCCCCAGGCTGCGCCGTGCCTTTCGGCTCCGCGGACGCCGCCCCTAGAACTCTTAGCCTCCGGGTTGGGGAGAGCATGCCGGATCTCGGGCGTTCTCTTCTCTCACGCCTGCTTCCTCCTCCTTGACCTCGGTCCCAGTCACAGTCGAGCATTGCACCCAGTTTTGCGCTCCTGGATTCTGCGGCCACCTCCCGGGAGGCTACAGCTCAGGGCACGGGAAGCTAGATCCTTCGGTGTTGAACTCCGAGCCCTTCCGGCCTTCTTTGTGTTTTACCTTTATTATTCTTAGGAAAGACACAAGCAATCATTGCTTTTCCGTCCAGGGAAAGGGGTTTTTAGAATCAGCGAGAAGGTGGGCCTAGAAATCTGGGTCTGAAATCCCGCCAACCTCGTCCTGCGGAGGCCGAAATCGAACAAAGCTGTCATTAGAGTAATAATCTTCACTTTGTGTTCTTACAGACACAAACACCATATCGATATTTTCTGCGGAGAGCTCACTTGCATAGAGATAGATTTAAGGAGACACAGGAAGAGAGAGAAACGCGTCAGATCGCTGTCCCTCTTCCCCAGGCCGGGTAGCCAAGAGAATCTGACCCGGGTGGGTGGAATTCAGGGAAGGGCAGTTGCTGAAACGGTGGGTGCCGAGAGCCCCTGGCCCCTGGTTTTCTAGAGCTGACAGACAGACAGTGGGAGAGAAGACAGGTCAGGCTCAGGTCAGAAAGCTGGGCCGAGGGCATGAGAGACCCCTCTGCCCCAGATTCTCCGAAGCACGCCTCGCACATCCTCCCGGCCCTGCCCCTTCCTTCTTTCACTCCTTCCTTTCGCACGTCTGCCAGATAGCAGATTTCTGTCAGCCATAGGCCCGTTTTTCTCGATTTTCCTTTGGCCCTTTACCCACATACTCCTTGCGCTTCGAGAACCCCAATCTGAGACCTACTGTGGGACAGCCGCTAGGCCCCGGGAGAGGAGGCTGCGGCCTGCCCGCCTCCCCGGACTGCAGCTCCCGGGAGACCGGTGGGAGCCAAGAGGAGGGCAGCAGGGGTTCTTGGCCTCCGATTGGGGTTCCGGCCACCGGGGTCTGGCAGGAGGCAGGGTACGGCGTAGCGGTGCGCCGCTCTACTCTGGCTGGTCTCCGCCTCTGCACCGCTGCCGGCTGCGCGCGGATCGATGCGCGCTATCAGCCCCCGCCATCTCGAGCCCCGTTATTGACACGGGCTCCCTGAACCTCCGAAAAGCTGCTTTGATTGACTCGCCTGATGGATAGAGTGATTGAGCTGTCAGGCCGTGAGGCTCGGGCTGGCCAGGAGGCTACGATTTTATTACAAGTGTTCCTCCCTCTGCGCGCGCGCGCGCGCGCGCGCGCGCACACACACACACACACACCCCAACAACAACAACAACACTCTAACCACGTCCGGGACGCACAACGCGCAAGCAGGGTCTTTCTGAGGATGTACACATTTCCTGGGCCATCTCTGCTCGCTAGGCTAATGACTACACTACACCAAGGCCTTCCTCCCGTCCCACCCCGCCTCCCAGTGCTTTCTGCACCGGGCTCAGGAGTGGGCCTTGTCTTTGTTCTTGGCTGCTTTCTTCTTACGAGCCTGGGGAAGCAGGGTGCTGGCTCCTGCTCCTGCATGAGCAGTTCAGGGAGACGAACCCCAGCCCGGACTTGCGGGGCGGCCAGGCCTGGACTCTTTTGTCACAGGACAGCTGGTGACCCCAGCGCTGGTCTGCCCCAGAAGCCAGCTGCCCAGTTTGCCCCTCTGTTGCTAGGTTTGGAGATGCCGGGGAAGATGCTTCTTCCAGACAGTTTTATAGGTTAACAGCCCTGACAGGGACTTCACTTGACTCAGGAAGCTCCCATAAGCATGACAGGGCCCAGCAAGGAAACTCCAGGAGGCTTGGGTGTGCAGGCTGATGGGCAGAGGTGCAGGCTTTAGAGTCAGTTTCCTGTCTTTTCCCTTTTCTCCTCAGGGCTGGGCTCCATGGCAGCCCTCTTCGCAGACTAGGCTCTGAGGGACACTTCACTTTCCTAGGAAGGTTTCCTGTGGCCTCTTCCTATACCCGTCTTAGAGGCAAAGCACAGATTTTTGTCGGGATTGCCCCACTCTCTGTGTCCCTCTGCCCCTGTTTTGCTCGTGGATAAATAACCGTGCAAATAGGTGGGCAGGGAAAGCGGCTCTGGCTTGCTTTTGTTATTCAGTCTTCAATCCTGAAATTGCAGCTTCTGTGTCCAAAAGAGAGGTGAGGGAGCCGTGCCTGTGCTGCTGGGTGCAGGAATGGGGAGGGCCCTCTCTTTCTTACTGGCACCATCCAAAGGACAAAACAGAGAACTCAGGGCAGGGCACGTGGGTAAGGCATACAACCGGGTGAAGGCCTTTTCTCCCTTTTCAAGGAAACGGGTGGTCAGCGTCTTCCTGGGACCCTATAAAAGGGCTTCGTTTTAGGCCACAGGGACAGAAGAACAGGTCGAGAGAGCAGATGCTGAATACTTTGGAGCTAGACAGGTCTCTCACAGCGCCCTCCTTATCCCCTTGTTTTCTGGAGTCGATAGCTACAAGCAGATGGGGTCTTGTTGTAGGTGTGTGGGTGTAGGTGCGCTTCTTGAGGAGGGGGAGACGATTGGCTTTCAGGCTGGCGATTTCCCCAGGGCAATCCCGTCCTAGTGTCTCTACTACTACAGTGTTGAGCCTCTTTTTATTCCGGGACTGTGAAGACAGCAGGCCCCCGATCTCCAACTCTGGGTTGGGCTGGATGGAGCTCCAAATATCTCTCCATCTTGGACTCTGTGATTTAAGCCTATCACACGGCTCTCCTGTGCTGAACTGGGGTGTGGGTGCACACACAACTTCGGCCAACTTGCCTCCGTGACCCTCGGGCATCCCAGAGGGGAACCCAGCGACCCCAGGAGCCAGCCGATTGATCTAGGGGCTAGCGGGCGCGGGTGATAGGTGGGGGGCGGCGGCAGCGGGGCCTCGGCTAGCGCCCAGGAAGCGCGGGGCGCGATCCCCGCTCGGCTCCGCAATTCTCACGGCTTCCTCTGCCCTCTTCCCCCTCCCCTCTGCCCTCCGTCCCCACCTCCCACCCGTCCCTCTCTGCCGCTGCAGGTCCACGCACCAGAAAGCTAAAGAAGAAGAAGAACGAGAAGGAGGACAAGCGGCCGCGGACGGCGTTCACGGCCGAGCAGCTGCAGAGACTCAAGGCGGAGTTCCAGGCGAACCGCTACATCACCGAGCAGCGGCGGCAGACCCTGGCCCAGGAGCTCAGCCTCAACGAGTCCCAGATCAAGATCTGGTTCCAGAACAAACGCGCCAAGATCAAGAAAGCCACGGGCATCAAGAACGGCCTGGCGCTGCACCTCATGGCGCAGGGACTATACAACCACTCAACCACTACGGTCCAGGACAAAGACGAGAGCGAGTAGCCGCCGCCGGCAGGGGCCGCGCGGTCCGGCCGCCGCGCCCGCGCCCCCTCCTGGTACCGCCACCGCCGCCTTGCCGGCCCCACGCCCGGGGAGAAATAATCAGCGCAAAGGAGGAGGAAGGGAACAACAGGGAAAAGAGAGAGAAAGGGGTCCCCAGGACGGAGAGTCGCGTTGGAACGAGACATTTTTCCAAAGGGAGAAAGACTTGGACAGGTGCTATCGAAAAATCAGATCAGTTCTCTCTTCACAGTATAAGGGACGAAACTGCGAACTCCTTAAAGCTCTATCTAGCCAAACCGCTTACGACCTTGTATATATTTAATTTCAGGTAAGGAAAAGAATTATGTGTAGCGATCTCTATTTGCTGGACTTTTTATTAATCTCCTTTATTATTATTGTTATAATTATTATAATTATTATAATTATTTTATCCCCCGCCTCCGCCTCGCTGCCCCCGGCCCAGTTTCGTTTTCTTTTGAATGTTACTGCTTCTCCGGTGCCTCCCGCCCCGCATCGCTGGCCCTCGTTTCTCTGGGACTTTTCTTTGTGTGCGTGAGAGTGTGCTTCCTCGCGTGTCTGCCCTTCTCCCGGCCCCCTCTGTCGGTCTGTCTGTCCTGCCCCCCACCCCTTTCGTTTTCCGGAGACTTGTTGAGAAATACGACCCCACAGACTGCGAGACTGAACCGCCGCTACAAGCCAAAGATTTTATTATGTTCAGAAACCTGTAGTCTGAAATAAAGTGTACACTGTGCTCACGAGCGGCTGGCGGCCCTCCTCTTTGCGGGCTGGGGAAGGGCGAGGGCGCAGGCACACGGCGGCCCGGCGCACAGCGCGCGCTCACCGGGCTGGGAGCCGCGGCGGCTCGGCCGAGCCTTAAGATCCAACACCACACAATGAATACGGGGTGCCAGGGGGGCGCGGTGATAGGGGCGGCCCAGACCCGGGTTTGGAGGCCCGGGTTTGGAGGGTCTGGAGGGACACTCTTGGTCTCCGATTGCCTTGAAAGGAGCCCAAAGGCCGGAACACCCCAGTCCTGACTTCGGACACACTGCCGGGCTCTCGGGGCTGCCTCCCGCGCAGAGCCAGGACCAGCCCGGCTGCAGCCTGCTCTGGTTCAACCTGCTCCTCGCTCCAGCTTTACTTCTTTTCTTTCTCTGTCTCTTTTTTTCTGATGCGAGTTTTGCTGGAGGTTTTCTCCTCTAGAAGCAGAAGGCCTTCCCAGGGCAGGGCAGCGGTGAGGGGCTGCCTCCCCTCCTGAGCGAGGGGCGCCTCGGGGCTGCCTGGACTTCCCGCTCTTCGTTTGGAGAAGTGATTTTGTTGACGAAACGGCTGGTCGAGGGCGGCACACGAGCCTCGCGGGGCTCGGAGCTCCTGGCTCCGTAAAACCGGGAGAGGAGGCCCGGATGCTGGGAAGCTATGCAGAGCGGCAGCCCCTCGGTCAGCTGCCGGATCGCTCTGTGCCGCGACCTCCGACGTGGGCACAGGCCTGACTCGCCCCTAACCCAAAGCCTAAGCAGGGTCCCTTTCACAATCCCAACAAAGCCTGGCTTGCTTTCTGACCGAGAGGGGCGTAGACACACGCCCCCCGGACCCCCAGGACCCCCGGACTTCATAGAGGGAAATGTCTGGACACTTGCCCCAGACCCTGGTGCCTAGCTTTCTTGGGTAGCCACTGGACCCCGCCATTCAGGCACTAGGGGGAGGAAGAGGAGGTCCCTTCTTATCTCCCTTTGCTCCAGGATTTTGTTTGAATGGTAAATTCTGTTCTCTCCGTTTTCCCCTGTCTTCTGTAGTATGTACGTATGTACCTGTACTCGTGTGGCCAGATACGTAGGTGTCCCGAAAACCTCATGTGTATATGTGATCACGTGTAGATAGATATCGGTGCATCTGAGCACCCCACGGGGTTTTGTGTATTCCTGCATGTGTGAGCATTACGCAACTGGGTGTTCATGTCTCTGTAATTAGATGCACACTTGGATGTTTGTGAGTCCACAGTGTGTGTTCATGTGCTTATTTGTGTTTGCAGGTGTGTTGGTGCACCCATGGGAGCTCTGCTTCTGTGCTCTTCCCTTGGGTTTCTTTCCTGTTTGTTGGATTGATTCTGTGAGAAGTGGGAGTGACCAGTCAGTCTGCCGTTTTTCTTGAAAAATTCCCCCCGATTTGGGCCTATGTCTGGGGGAAGTGACAGTGCTAGGTACCAGGTCTAGGAAGCCAGAGGACCGTTGAAGTCCCTGGTCAAGGCCTGGGGGGGTCGGGGCTCAGGGACCTGGAGTTGGAGAGCATATTTGACATTGCCATGGGTTCCCAACTTTACTGCAGTAAATCTCTTTCTTCTATTCCTTTCGCACCTTTCTGGGGTGGATGGAGTAACCTCTGCACGTAGTAGGTGCTCACCCAATCCTTGAGTGAAGAGTTAGAAGCAGTAAGGTGGGCTCTTCCCTGGGGATGGCCCAGGTGAGTTGTTTTCTAGTGGCTGGAAGTACATCCTTTGCTTTTCTCGGGGAGGTGGATGCAGGGGAGGAGCCTGCAATCTCCAAGCTCTCCAGGGCTTTGGGTTAGGGGGTCTGAGACCTGAGGCCCAGGGTACCCCTTCCCGAATCCAGACAGCTCAGAACATCAAGACGTTTCCCGGCCACATCCAGATACGATGTTGGGGGTGCCCAGTTCTACAGAGAAGCTTACTGCTCTGAATGCCTGGAAACTGGGCTGCCCTTCCTTCTCCCTTCCTCAATGTGGCCCCTTAGGGTACCTACTCCCCCTCAAGATCACTAGATCCAGAGCCTGGGGCAGGGGCCAACTTGAGCAGCAACTCCAAGAAGTGTCCTGTTCCTTGAGGCTCCACTTTCTCTCTAGCAAGGGATCAAAGCCAAGAGTTCTCCCTCTTCACCCTGGGGAAGAGGGAGGAGGTGGTCACCTCTCATCACAATTATATTAGTAAAGTGTATACATGTGTCATTACTATGTAATTTGATTTCTGGCCCATTATCTCCTTTTAGCTTCCAATCTCTATGGGTAAGTAGAGTTTTCTTCATTTTTCAGAGGAGGAAACTGAAGCTCTGAGAACTTAAACATTTGGTCCATGCCTCCTCTGTGCCCCTGTGTCTCCCTCTTTGTCACATCTACTCATTACAACTGCCTTTTTTCAGGAATCTGACCAAGGCCCTGAGGTCATCGTCCAGAATGACTTTCCTATCTTCTCTCACTCTTCCCCTTCCCCACTGGAAAATCCTCCTTATTGGGGCAGAGACGAGGGAAGGAGGACTCTGGTCATATCTCTTTTCGTGCACCCCTGCTAAAAAAAGGAAGTAATAATAAACATAAACAGGCATCGATTTCTCTGATTTATGGGGCTGGCTTAGCCAGCTGCCGGTGTATTAAAATCTGGGGCTGCATCAAAATAAATACTGCAGTGTGCTATCCCAACTTCCTCATTTTCTACCTTTTTTTTTTTTTTTTAAGATTGGATTGAACCATAAACTTAAATCTTCCTCAGCCCAGGAGGAAATACTCACTAGCCAAGTCTAAACAGTATTGATCCCTGGCTCTTTCTGAGGGCAAAGGTCTCTGTTTTCTTCCTGGAAACTCCCTTTCCTTTGGTAGGGTCAAGAAGAGGACGAGTGGATGGGGGTGGACTCAAGAAGGGGTGTTTGGGTGTGTGGGGCTGCGTCGTAGGACTGTGTTAGCTTGTGTGTGTGTGTGTGTCGTATTGTGTGTGGCCGTTCACATAGGGGTGGTATTGAGTACATTTATTTGTGCTTGGGATGTGGAAGTGTGTGTTTTGAGTGTATGGGTGCCGATAACGATTGTTTGGTGCTTGTGGGTGCGTGTATATATGCCCAGCTCTCTGGCCCTCTGGGCCAGGCAGCCCAGGATACAGAGAAAGAGTCGCCTGCTAGCTTACCCCCTACCTGGCCGTCACAGCCCTGTCACCTGTGACAGGGCTTCCAGAGATGATATCACCGGGGAGGCCACTGTGCCCCAATGCCCTCAGTAAAAGGGCCTAACTGCAGAGGTAGGGGTGAACCTGGCTGACTCCAAGAGGCCGAGGCCAAGGCCAGGGTCAGGGAGGCCCTCCCCAGACTCCTTGCCCCGTGAAGGTGTCTGCCGTGGCTTCTCTGGGGGGCCATCACTTCCTCCAAAGGAGGAACTTCTTTTCCTCTTCTTGAAAGCCATTCCTCTGGCAACATAAGCGCCCCCTGAAGCAGCCGTCTCCTAGCTTTGCCTCACAGCCTGGGGCCCGTTTAATCTGGATGTCACCATGGGTTACATTGGAAATCCTGTTCACTCCATCTGGGGGGAGGTGGCAAAGGACTGCTTCATCCCTCATCACCCCCGCCTGGGACTTCTGCTGTCTCTGGCTTTGAACCCAGGTGAAAGGGTTGTGGAAACCTGTGGAAAGGGGCAGGGTTGGGGACTCTACCAGCCCTTTACTCCTCCCCAAATGACTTAGGCCAGTCACCTAATGCAGTCCCATTGTTGGAGGGGTCCTGCAGGGAATCTTGAATAAAAGGTCTCATTTAACTGGGGCTCGGGGCAGGGTGGGGATGGAAGGGAGTGGAAGTGTGGGATCTGGGAGGGAAAAGTGCCTTCTACAGGAAGTGAGAGGCAAAATCCTGACATCTCCTGAGTCCAGTAAGAGCCTCAGTGTGTCACTGAGCGGTGGCACCAATGCACACGCAGCCACACAGAATACGCGCACACGCTTCCGCCGATCCAGGTGCACAGAAATGCACTCACTCGTGTGTATACACGTACACGTATGTAAACTATGTACACATATACGAACAAGTATCCATGGGCTGACACCTAGAGCTGATGTACAGAGGTGGGTTCCTAGCAAGCACATGGCCATTGCCCGGGTAGAAGTTTTTGGCACGTATCTATACATGGTCTAGGAATACACCTGCTGGTGTCCAATATACACCTGCATGCCCCAGCTGGTGGGCTTTGCTCCTAGCCAGTGCAGGGACATTGTTTCCAGGGCTGGGGACATACCTGCCTGCCCCCTCTTTTCCGTGGAGGCCACCAGGGAGAACTGGGGCTGAAGTGGGTGGATTGATTGTATGCGGGTGGAAAGACTGGGGTCAAAGCAGCCCTTTCCTCTCCCCAGAGATAGCTGTGGCTGGCTGACTCTGGGCTCAGACACACATATGCTGCTACACCTGTCTCCATTCCTCCCTCTCTCCCGCCTACCCTGCACCTCCCCAGGTGTACCTCCTGGGGGTGGAGCAGGCCCAGGGAAGGAGGGGCCAGACTTCCGAAACTGATTTCTCAGAGATCTGGGTAAGTCCTGGGCCATTACAATTTGCTCCTTGAGCTTGCTCCTAAATGCAGCCTCTCCCAGAGATACCCACTCTGGAGGTGGAGTGGGTCCCTCCAGTCTGGAATTCACCCCATCCATAGATACGGTGTGGGTTGCTGTGAGGACATTTGGGAAGATTTCAGGTTGCAATAATAGAAGACTCTGGGTCTGCAGAAAAGCAGAGATTCACTGTGGGTGCTCAGACGCACACATCTTATTCTGAAGAGAGGATTTGGATCCACCGCTCCAGACTCAGGTTTTGGTTACAGGGGAATGGGGTGAGGGGAGGAGCGCTGTGCAGGGGGGAAGCAGTGAGCACAAGCCTCCCCCCTCCTCAACTCTGCCAGGGGATGGGGTATAAACGCCAGCAACCTTTTAGGGATTAGCAGCCACCAGAAGATTCCTCCCAGGCCCCACTGCCACGCAAGCACAGGGGTGGTGGGAAGCGCCGTCCCGCCTGTGCTCAGCCTCCCGGTGGTGGCCGGAAGACCTGGACTGCTGGCACCCCAGGAAGAGCAATCACAGCGCAGAGGGGAGGGAGACCCCTGTGGGTAAGATGGAAGGAATCCAAAGAAGAGAGGGACCCAGTGGCATTTAAAATTCGGCAATGACCACTGCGAGAGCGGTCTAGGGCCCTGACAGAGGTCAACCGATTCTGGCTGAAAGGCCCACAGTTGTGCCATCCGATGAAGCCAACGCAGTGGGGAGCTTGACCGATAAAGCTCTGCTGCTGCTGCGCGTCTGCATGGGGCCGGAGCGAGGCGGCCATTAAGAGTCCCAATATCATCCGAGCTGAATATAACGTAGATACTGAAGAAAACTAAAGCAAGTCCCAGCAGCCACCTCAGCAGGTCCCTCCCTGCCCGACACCCCCCCCCCCCCCCGCCACTTCCACGTGCAGGACTTGTCCATTTGGTAGGGTAGAGGCAATTCAGAAGATGACACTCCCAGAAATTTAAAAATAATAATAACATAATCGCTATTTACTGAGAGCCAAGGTCGCACATTGCTAGTAGCCGCTTGACACAATGTACTTTATTCCACCTCACACCCTTCTTTGAGGCGGCTAGTATCATCCCCATTTTACAGATAAGAAAAATGAGGTCCAAGGTCACGCCAAACCACATTAAACCTTACACTGTAATTATGTGTCATAAAATTCCAGGACGATTCCCACGGCGCACTATCAAGTTTCCGCAGTAAGGAAACTTCAGCACAAGGTAGGGAGAGGCATGGATTTGGGTTAAGGACTATTCTCTCTCTTCTGGAATCTTAAGTAGGACTAGTCCGCAGCCCTCACCCTCACCCTCCCCTCCTCCCTCAAGCTAGTAACTCACGTCCGAATTCCTGCTCTCAAACCCCACTCCAGCCGGCTGGGTCTCAGGTTAGGCTCCTAGGAGGTTCCGATCTTTTCCCCGTTATGATGAACCCCTGCATCCACCATCAGCAGTGCCCACCCTCACGCCCTCCTCTCCCCCCTGAGCCCAGGCTGGGTCAAGCTGACGCAGCCCTCCCAGGGCGTCTCGTCCTTTGGTCTTACTCCAGCTGGGCTGCAGCTGCCTGGGCCCAGCGCGGTCCGCGGAGGGCGCGTCGCAGATGCACTTCCGGTCAGCGCAGCGACGGCTGTAGGCCCGGACTGCCCAGGCCAGTAGAGGCGGGCTGGAGATCGGGGCGCATCTGGGGCTCGCCCTCCCTCTAGAAACCGCGAAACCCCAATTCTGCTGGTCCGGCGCGGGGCGCGGGTCCTGCCCACCGGCTCGTTGGCCACGCCGAGGGGAAGGCCGCCCCGGCAGCTTACTCGCGCCGGGCTCCTGGCAATGGACGGGGACCCGCGCTCCGGCCGCAGGCGCCGACGCTCCCCGCCCGCCCGCCCGGGTTCTCTCAAGCGACTGTCTTTGTACAGTTTCGATTTGTGTCTAGGCCGGGTTCGCTTTACTTTCGGTCATTTCCTATGGGCTTCCCGGCCCCCGGGGTCCTCCTGGCCCTCTGCTCCAGCGTTTCCGTTTTCGCTCCGGAGGCTGCCCTCCTGCGGCCAGCCCCTCTGGCTGCGCGGACCCGGCCTTCGCTGAGAGTGTGCCGGGGGCGTCCCTTTGGCTCTCTGCCCTCCGTCTCCTTTGGTCGCCAGCCCGGCTCCCAAGTTTGCTCCCCAGACTGCCTCGCTCCGCTGTTCTGAGCGAGGCCGGGGCGTTTCGACCTTCCGCTCCCCTGCCGGGGCAGGCGCGTGGAGACCAGCGCTGACCTTGGAGGCGGCCACGCTCCCCCCCTCCCCTCACCGTGTTCCCCTGTCACCCCCGGCCCCCCTTGACTCCGGGGCTACCAAGTCGTGGCCACTGGGGGAGCGCCCCTCCCCTGGCGGTAACGCGCAGAGGCTTTTAATCTGGGCTGCGCAAACCGTGTCTCGGAGCGGCCGGGCCTGGGGTCAAACCAGGAAGGAGGAGGGGTGGACCTCAAGGCTGTGGAGACCCGACTTTATTTGTATTGTTTCAACTTGTCCTGAACGGTTAGACGAGGTGCGCCCTCGCGCACACCCGCTACGGGGATCCCAAACCCTCGCTGGCTCGGCTGCCCGGCTCGGCCCGCCCGCTCGGCGCCCTGAGCGGCCCTGGCTGGCCCGGAGGCCCTGGCGTCCGAGGGCTGCGGCGCCTGCCTCCTCGGTGCCTGGCTGGGGAGGACCTGGCTCGCGAAGGGCCGCCACCTGCATTTTCCCGGACTAGGTGAGCGCCTTCCGAAATTCCCGATGCGGGATCGTTTTTTGGGGGCGAGAGAAAAAGTTGCAGCCGCAGCAGCAGCCCTGCCCCCTGCCGCCTCTTCCCACAATAAAGACCCACCTTTAGGGCGCAGACTTTTGCCCACCTCCCCTTTCCTTCCTTTCTGGAGATATTTGGCCAATTCGCTTTCCTAGGCACAGCTGTGGTTTCCCGCTCGGGTTAACTGTCTACTTGGAATTTCTTTAAAACTAGCGCAGTCAACTTGCCCTCGATCTACGTCTTTTCTGGGCGGCGCCCACCCAGGCCCTGCAGAGCTTCCAGAAGGGCGCGGCCGGCAAGGCGGGCGCGACAGTGGCCGAGGCCGGGCTGGGACGCGGTCGTCGATCCTTTGCTCGATTTCCCCTGCCTCCTCCCTCAGCAGATTGAGCTCTGGCCTTCACTGCTAGTCTCCCAACTTCAGGGTGGGTTCAAATGCGCTGTTCTCAGCCGGCGGAAACCAAGAGCTCCTTCGGGAATGGGGACGCAGATCCCACCCCTGCAAGGACGGCCAAACCCTGTTCCATACTCATCGGGCCTCGGTTTCTTATCTGGTCTCCAAAATGCCCTCACAGGGCCGACCTCATTGGAGGTGCAGAGTGCGAAGTCTAGCGTTTGTGGCTTTGGGGACTGGCGCGGTAGTGAGGGGCCCCGGGTGCTGGGTGAGTGTAGGGGAAGGGGGGTTTGAAGGATATAGCCTGCTCTACACTACTTTCATTCAGCTAAAGTGAACAGAGTTCTCTTTCGGGGATAGAACCGTTGGGGACCCTCGGACAGGTCAGGACCAGGGGATTCGAGGTGGGGGAGATTCTGAGTGTTCTGTGCACCCCACGTGCAAACTTGGGCCCCAGATAGAAGCGGCCACGGGCTGAAAGTAACCAGAGATGCGCGGGGATTCTGAGGAGGCGCCACCACAGCTGACTCCTGCCTGCCCTGAGAAGAGGACGCCTATGCCCCCAGTCGTGGCCGGGTCGCCACGGGGCGTGCTCACTTTCCTTTCTCCAGGACAACCGGTAGAGCCGCCCGAGTTTGAATTTGGCCCACCAATCCAAGCAAGTCAAGACCCGCCTGGAGAGGCGAGGGAACAGTGGCCCTCCCTCCCACTTCTCGCTTCTCGGGGTGGAGAGGGGACCCCTCCCCTAGAGACCCTCTAGATCCAGAGTGTTGATGATCATTACTTTAAATTAAAAGTACCCTTTTTTCTTTCCGTCTAAGCCCCAACTTAGTTTCAGAGAATGAAGCGTGAAAGCTCTTTTATGGAGATTACCGATGCTTCATTTATTCCCGCAAATGGCAAACACTGCCCTGCAAAGCCGGAGCAAGCGAGCTCCTTGTCCCGGATTCTCAGCCGTCTCCGTGTTCACAAGCTCACTTGGCTGTGAGACAGCCTCATTGGGGAGAGACCCTGCAGTGGGCTTACCTAAGGAAAGGAAGAGCTGTTTGCTGGGGCTGCAGACAGCAAGCTCCCCCTGGCTGGGGTCAAGACCTAGCTACAGACCCCTGACTTCAGAGTCGAGGGATGTGAGACCAGGGGAAGGGCGGGTGTCTAGAGTGTCACCCTCGAGGACCCGAACTTGGAGTGCACTGCAGGAGAGAGCCAGGAGACGCAGTACCCGCTCCTGACCTCATTCACTTTCTCATTCCAGCCCTACACTAGCCCTCCCTGACCCTGCTTGGCCAAGAGCTTGCGTCCACAGTGACAGCTCTCTGGCCACAGTTTTATTTTGATGCATATACACAGCCTCAAGGGCAGGCACTCCCCTCTGGAAAGGGTGGGTCGTTTTGGAAGTGGATCCAGAGCCTTTCTACCTTTGGTGTCCAAAACTCTCCTAGTGGCCTGGTGGTTGCCTCCTCCATAATCAGGGATTCTTTGGTCATTTCACAAAGAGGCAGTTGGAAGGAAGTGAAATGACCTCGGGGTGGCAGGGGGGGAGGGAATGATAGAGGGTTCTTATTCTTTTGAGACAGAGTAGGGAAGTTTGAAGAGGAAAAACTATACTAGAAGGAGAATGTCCCAAGTTCAGGCTTAAATTCCTTTGTGACGTTGTGTTATTAACTGCAACACAGTGGTGGCCCCCATATTCCAGCTATCCCACACTGGGGGCCCCTCCAACACAAAGGCTATTGTTTGCAAAGGGTGTGGATAACCAGGAGGGACCACCAGCCCTTCTTTCTCTCACCTTATCCAGCTCACAGGTTGCAGGGAAAGTGGAAGTTAGCTCTGCTTTTGTTTTAGAGGGGTTTGTTTTTCTTAAGGCGCTATCTTATGGAAGTGTGTGTGCAGGACTTGCTCTGGGGTATCAACACAGACCAGCCTGGAAATAACGCAGTTTCCCTTATTAGATGGCTAGTGACTTGTCTATAGCTTGCAAGGGAGTCAAGCCCATGTAGTTGTTCTTTCTGCCTTTAATAGACGATGACTGTTTCCCCACGAAGGTCCTCAGTGGCCAAGAGGGGCAGTCTAAGTGGATCTTTGAGAGCGAGGTCACCCCGCAGAGCCTGGGGAGGTTCCACTGATGTAGTGAGGGAAGGCAGGGCTAGCTGGGTGGGGACGGGGTGTGACAGGAAGTAGATGTGATGACACCACACCAAGTCAGGGAAGGAGAAAAGAAGGCTTGCTTCTTGCATGAACAGTTGCCCACTTTCATTAATTACTCAGTCATTTTAATGAGAAAGCAAACACCAAAATGCTCTAGTGCCCCTTCTGGATTGATGGCCTGCAAAATTAGAGGAAGAGGGGACCAAAGAGAGAGTAGAAATGTTCCGGAGTCTTCAAGCTTTCTTTCAAATCTAGAGGGTTGTTTTTGCTTGTCGTTTCTACCCCCTCCCCCTACCAAATGCCTGTAGTCATGGTCAGTGAATTGAAAACTTAAAAATATTCCTTCACGAGCAGAGGTTGGATTCTAATGATGACAAACATCGGAGGGAAAACCTCTGTTGTGTCCTGACCAGTCATTCAGTCGCTCAACCTGACTTGAGTCAAGTGCCTGTGATGCCCTAAGGTGGGCACCAGTGGGCTGCACTCCCAGTGTTCCAGGTTTCCATGTACGTGTGGTACAGCCCAGATTCCCAGATTAGCCAAATGAATTCCTGAAGGCTGGCTGTTTGGAATATTGTAAACACAATCGGAGCCCATCTCTTAATTTTAATAATGTCAGAGGCAATACCTGTGGGACTGTTTTTGGTTGGTTAACTTAGCTGAATTTATGATCTGTGAAATAGAAAACAAAGGCAGGTTTAGATGCACTTACCTTAGTTTATTATGTCAGTAGCTTCAGGAAAAAAAAATTATTTCCCTACTTTTACCACATAGATCTGTTCGGGTTGGTAGAGTAAACCACAGATTTACAGAATTTAGATATTATATTCTATTTTCCTTGATACTTTCCCTCCTCATCCTTGTATTTGTTCTCAGGGGCTATCTACACACGTGCCTGATTTTTTTTTTTTTTTTTTTGCGGTACGCGGGCCTCTCACTGCCGTGGCCTCTCCCGTTGCGGAGCACAGGCTCCGGACGCGCAGGCTCAGCGGCCACGGCTCACGGGGCCGGCCGCTCCGCGGCACGTGGGATCTTCCCGGACCGGGGCACGAACCCGTGTCCCCTGCATCGGCAGGCGGACTCTCAACCACTGCGCCACTAGGGAAGCCTGTGCCTGAATTGTTGATGGATTTTCCTGAGAAATATGGCTGTACGGAGCAGTCTCAAGCAGTTTTCAGAAGTGTAGACTTGAATGTGGAACAGGGCATTTAGAGCTGGGAGCCAGGGTGACACCTGGCATTCTGGACATCATATAAAACGTATGAAGCGAGAGGGGCATCGTTGAAACGATTCCAGGTCTGTTTGGGGGCAATATTCTTCAGAGTTATTATTAAGAAAAATACCTTCTTCAACATAAGCATCGCATTTCTGTATGGGCAAAACTTGGGCAGAAATTTGAAACGTCCGACTGGGGCCATTTTATGTTAAATTGCTTGCGGTAAGTTCACCATTGCAGGCCTAGCCCTTGAAGTTTACATTCTTGGAATTCTAGGACTCTTCCTGGGATTCTTTTAGGAACAGTCTATACATGTAAACCAGTTTAAGTAAAAATGACACAGTGAATGAAATAAGAGTTGGTTGAAGTCAAACAGCAATGTGGTTGTTTAAACTGCTTCCTCATCTTATCTAGACCAGACTACAGCAGGTCTAGAGCAGGCCTGTGGCCAATCCTCCTGCAAAGTGTACCATATGTCCCCAGCTTCCTAGAGTTTGATAGGGTGTAGGTAAGGGACAGACTGGGGGGACTGATACCCCAGAACTCCCTTTTAAAATCAAGTGAATTTACCTCTAATGAATACCTTTCATAAAATCCCAGGATGCTGACTCTCAGGGGAGGAATTCAGAGCCGGCCTTTGAGTGGAAAGATGACTCGTTTCTTTTTGGTTGGTCCTTTTAGGCCCCTCATGAATGTGTACACATTTCGTTCAAGAGGTTAAGGTGCTTCCGTAGAGGCTGCACATGAACCGCTTCAACCTAAGGGAAAGTCCCTTTTTTCTTAATTTCTACAGTTAAGGACTTTATAAAAGAGATGGATCTGTGTACTTTTCCTTGGAAACCCTAGACGGTGAGCTGTCAGCCTCTCTGCGGGGCGGAGATGCACAGAGGTGGGACACCAACGATCAAACTAAGTCCCAGAACCACCCAGGCTAAAGATGAAGAAACCCTCTTGGATGTTCTGACTCGATATCCTTGGCATCAGGACAAACAAGTCATCATAATCCTGTGCAGTTTTTCTAAACTTATCTTGGAGTCTCAGCTCTGACATTCAGAGAGGCAATTGCCGAGTGAAAATGGAAGTTTATGCCACTGTTTGACCACCTAGGCTGTTATTTATTTATTTTCCTCTTTGGGACGAGTGAAGGGATGTAAGAGGAGAGAATTTCTGGGACTCTTCCATGGTAGATATAAGGCTGATCTTTTTTATAAAAATGGAGTTTGCTGTTTAATAAATAAAACTCCACATGTCAGTCTGGGAAATGTGATGTTTCTTTGAATGGATAAAAGATTGCTGAGGCGTTGGATCGTGGGCTGTGTCGGGTACAGCTTCGTTCTGTTTCTAGATTCACGTTCGTTCGGAAGAAGGCAGGTCTCCTCCCTCAGGTAACTCAGGGTTCTGGTTAGGCCTCGCCTGTGGGCAAGCTTCAGTTTCAGAGGCCTTCATGGGCCCAACGAGATGTGCAGACTTCAGGTTCTGGGTCATTTTTTTCTGGTCCTCAGAGTTCCTGTCCATACCCTCCAGTTGAGGTGGAAGGAAATGGAGACTAACAACTTTAGGGGAAAGGGGTGGAGGGTGCCCTTGAGCTTACAGTGCTCAGTTTAGACTGTTTTCTTTCCATCACTTCTTGGGTCTGAATGGTGGGAACTTTCTATCTGGGAGAGAATTATTTCTGTGCACAATTGTCAGTCCTGCCAGGAAAGTTATGGCTGCCCTGTAAAAGGGGACTGACTGCCTGTCTCCCTTTGTCCTAGGTTGGGAAGGCCTCCTGGTCAATAAATACATATTAATCATGTAAAAGGATTGACATGCAAATGAAGGGCACCACTGACAAGCCCTGGATGGCAGAGGAGAAACCCTCTGCAGCCGTGGTCCTGGCTGGAGGAGGCCAGGGCTGCCCCAGGCTCTTCGCTGTGTGCTTTCTAGAGGGTTGAACATCCTTTTCCAATAATTATGTGAAAGAGTTCATTGAACTGGAGGTGGCTTTGGGATATTTTGCTTGCAATCCTTCTTAGCTCTGCCCAGTCTCCAGATTTTTTTATTTTAATTTAAGTCTGATAATAGGCAAGCCACCCTTTGGATCGCCGTGTCTCTCGGCCCAACTGTAAGTCTCCAAAGGTACTTTGTTCTTCTGATCAAAGAAAAGTTGAACCAAACAGAAAAAAATGGTTAAAAGCTTAGCTGAATTTTTTGAAGAATGCGTGATGTTGCAGGAATAATTATTAGTTGCCATTATGAATTACTGCTTATAAAATAGCATGTTGTATATCGTTATAGCTTTCTTTACAGAGCAAAGACACTACAAAATAACCTTGGTATAGGCAGGACTAGGTTTGGTTCATATTTTTCTATGTGCGTGACACCTGTGGGTATATACAGCCCACACAATGATTTTTAGGTTACATGTGACCACTGGAGAATATGATTTGTCGTCAAGGCATATATTGAAATCTTTTGCTGTGAAGACAAAACAAAAATGCTTTGTTATACGTTCCCAGCAGTTATCTGAGGTGGATATAGTTGCTTTACCCTTTATGAATCATTAGAATATACGAAAATATTTTAACTCCTCTGGTAAACTAAGTCGTTCTATATAATGAAATAGAAGTGAAGGGAATTATTCGAGCCGGTGGATGGTCTAACTTTGATCTTCCTTTAGGGGTATGTGATGTGTTAGGAGGTGGATAATTGGTATTTAGACTCTTTAGGCTTCGACTTATGCCTCTAGGTACTTGCCCGCTGAGATGCATGCATTCAGTAACTTTGGAATTGGACCACAAGCTGATTTTGGTAATATTCCTGCTCGGGTTTGTAGGTGTCAAACTGGGCCCTAGTTTAGTAAAGACGATGGACGTCTGGGGTTCTGGCAGGTCAGGCCCTAGGAATAGTTCCTGAGGTCGTGTGTGCGTGGGCCTGGTGGCTCTTTTTCTTTTGTGGTCTGTGTCTAATCTTATCTAACGCTCTGCAACTGAATAACAGATCCAGCCACAGCAACTGGGGGTGGGTAGGTGGGGCGGAAGTGGGAACCTAAACTGTCTTCCTCTCCTGGTTGGAAGCACTCACCGTGATGCCCTGTGAGTTAAATGCATCTGAGGATAACTGTGGGACCCCGGTCTTCATGTATCTGGAGCTATATTAGCGCTGACCAAGATAGCGATTTGCCAAAACAGTTGCATTTTCCTTTTAAGTGAAGTCACGAGGATGTTTTTGGATGGAGGCTTGTTGGCTGTGAAAATCAATACCCAGTTCAAAATCAAGCACTAGGTCTCCTAAATTCTCACTACAGACATAGTCCGCTTAATGCACTTTGCTAATGTTTATCTAGATTCTAAGTGAATCGAATATTGCCTAGAATTCGAAACTAGCGAACATGTTGTCTCCTGAATTACTCCATGTGCGTGTGTGTTGTGCATGTGTAAAGGAGGAAGTAGCTACTGCCAGAGATAAATTATTTAACACGATTTTCCTGTATTGTGAAGAAGCAGGCTGAGCCTCATTTTTTGGATTATGATTTGTTTTATGAAATGCTTATCAAATGTTTTCCAAAGATTAGTTTAATTTTAATTAAATAAACCTTTCTCAAGAGGAGGCTCCCAACTATTTCTTGTACCCAGAGGCTAGCGTACTTGTTGTTTTTAATTATTTTCTGCTGTTACCCAAACTGCTTGGGGTACTCCCGCCCAATTAAATCAAAGGCACAGGTTCCTTCTACACAATATGTTTAATATTTAATTTTAATTAAATTAATTAAATTGTTTATTTAATTTCATGTGCATTATTGTGCATAGAATAATGCAAAATTCATGATCTCAAGCATTAGGGTTGGGAGGTGAATCAGAGAGCTCTCAAACAAGCTAATTACAGAGCTTAGAGGAAACTTCCCTTTCATTCTGAGGGGAGACCTCCTGACATAACCTGAACTTTCTCTCGCAGTGTTCCGTGGCCGGAGCTGCTGTGGGTTTGGAGTCGTTGGCCTCTTTAGTCCTCTTGATCTTGCTTTGCAGTTTGCAGCTCAGCAGCTGCTCAGCAGAGGAAAGTGTACGTGCGGGCATGTACTTGCTGTTGTCACAGCTCATGCGCAAGTGACATTTTCTACTTTGCTGAACAAGGAGCCACCAGCACAGAGCTCCTGGGGAAGGACCATTTTCTACCAAAAGGACACAGGCGAAACTTCAGTCATGTCTTTCCCACTCAGGAAAGGCCCGTTCTAATGGCTTTGAGCTGCCTGATATATATATATAGGCCAGTGCTTAAAAATGCGGAGGCATGTGGAGGGGGTTCACCTTTTGATTGGAAGCAGCTCCTTAAGTATGGGGGGAGGCGCCCACCGGCCTGGCTCAGTTTCCATTACAGTTTGCATCTTCAGGGCATGGTTTTTCAGGCATGTTTATATCTGCACAGTGCTAGGCTTAACTGTCTCTCACTAGAACGCTTAGCTCTTAAGAAATCTGTCTTAACAGACATAGAATTTAGAGACCAATAAAAGCCCGAAGAATGCTTAGTTTGCTTTGCCATCTCTCCCATCTGACTTTTCTCTAAAACAATGAACTCTGGAGCAAAGAGTCTGGAGCGCCTGAGTTGAAGGAACCCTCTGAATTTTGAGGCATTTTATTGTCTCCCTTCCCTCCTTTCCTGACTTCTAAATAATGACACTATTACTGTCGTGGCCTGGCACTTGGGACATCTGAGCCAAATCTTTCCAAGCTGACCTCATGAAGTCACTAAACTTCTTTGCGTTTGGGGGTTTTGCACATCTGGGCCACGGTTGACTATTTACGCTTATCACCACACTATAAATTTTTTTTTTGTGGGTTGGGGGGATAGTTTCTTTCTGAAAGCCTTCTGCTTATGGAGACTTGTAACTGTACTTAGTGAAATATGAACTTTCATGTGATTAGCTCGGCTACTGAGAAAAAAAGGAGAGAAAACAAGTAATGGAAAGAAGGAAGAAAGAGAGAAAGAAAGAAAGAAGAGAGAAGCTACTGTCCCTAGGTGAGACCGTTTGCCTTTTCAGTAGCCACCTTACGTGAGAATGAAGCTGCTACAAATAAACTGTCTCTTCGTTGTTTGCTTTCTTTCCCCTAAAGCTGGTTTTGTTTCAGTAGATTAAATATTATCATAAAAGTAGCTGATGATGCAGTAAATTAAAAATCAGTTTGTGGAATATTTTTTGAAAACCATTTCACTTCTATGGCATTTACCCAGTTGGGGCAAACAAAAGCATTTGTCAGGAGGAATTTTTGCTGTAAATAAGGGTTCAGGAAATACTGAGAAGCACAGTTAGCCAGAATGGGGGACAAAAGGGTAAAAAACTGAAAACGGGACCCAGAATTTGGAGAGAGATTAATGTTGCCTTGCTACACAAAGAAGAAATAATTCATCCTTCATTTATGTTGCACTTCGGTGAGCTTAAAAACATTTTTAGGGCAAAACATAAGCCCTTGTAGCTGCAGGAAATGTATCTGAGGAGAGATGCAGTTGAATTTGTGGAGCACTGCTGTGTCACTACGCTTAGCATCAAATTATGAATTAAACAAGAAGAATGAATAACAAATTAGGATTCGCCTAAGCTTAGCTTTGTGCAGTGGGACAATGAAAATTTATTTGAATTCTATTCCTTGATGAGGTTACAGATTTTCTCCCAACAGAAGGTACACGTTAATACTGTGGAGACAATTATCAGAAGTTCATTTTCTGTGCACATCTTAGAAACCTTTTCAGGGAAACAGAAAACTCCTGTGCAGATCTGGATTTTAGAAAAACCCTTACTCTGTAACCCTTTCTCTGTAACGTAACGTATTCTGTGGCACTCCAATGTAGGAATGATTTGTTAAAAGTATTTTGAAGGATAGTATTAGAAATATGGAAGCTGAGTTGTGTGTGTGTGTGGGAAGACAACTGCTAGAGTTTGGCTTTAGGAGTTCTCCAGCAGGCTGAGAAATGAC